>NC_089840.1:208458644-208768063 GCF_035609145.1 Eleutherodactylus coqui
AGAATGGAAGGCACATCAAAGCTTAGAACTATTACACAGAACAGGGATCGCCAGATGATTAATTCTCTGTTTGCCCAGTTAATTATTCTCTAGGGGATGTCCTTGCCGTCTTGTCCCACAGTTTAACCAAATACACTTACTAACCACATATGGGAATCTTCAGTCAGGCATTTCTGAAATAAACTTCCTATTAAAGTTGACATGAAGGCGAGCGAGGGAACTCTTCATATGCCGTTTCCAGCCATACATCTCATTGCCTTAGTATGCAAGGAATTCCAATTGGCAATTAGTAACTGTAATACTGTTACATTGAATAACTAACGAATCTATCTGGTGCAAGATTTGCATAACGGACAATGTGTCTCCATAATTACTGGTGGCAATTAAGTTGTTTCTTTTAATTAAAAAATCTGCCTGTTCTTCACTCTGTGTCCACTGTCATAATGACATTGTTCTATTCATGGGAAAAAAGCCATATGAACATATCAACTGCAATAAAAAATATTTAGCTGTACTGAGCTAGTTGTTACTCAGTGTACCTTTTCTCTATGAGATGGTCTTGGAAAGGGTTGTAAGGAGCCATAAGAATGTTGGCCTTTTACATAGTACTTAAGGCAGTTTCAAGGTTAGATATAGTATATGGGATTACCTTGACACAGCAGAGGGGTTTTGCAACTGTACTTTACCCTTTCCAGTCCAATTTGTATCCTGGTTTTCCTAGGGGGCTTACTCTTTTTCTGCCGTTATACAACGGCGCTATATGCTGGCTAAAGCCAGTACTGCATGAGGTGACATGTTGGATAGGCTCCGACAGCAGAGACGCTGGCAATATACAGTAAGAGAACCCCGACGGACGTCTACCATTATCGGAGTTGTACAGCCTTAAATTATAATTTCTTCACAGGTCAGACAGTTGATTGGAAAGGGTTAAAGTAGGGTCACCCTGTAGCTAGACAGGCTTGTTCCTCTAGGTGGCCCTCACCCCTTCAATGTCTGCTGGGGTGAGGGCACATTTCCGAGGAGAAGCATGGGAATTTCCCAAGAAAAGCTAGACCTATATAACATATTGCTGTGTGAGGTTACTTTGACATTCCTATCTATGCTGCTTTATGAAACCACAATCTACATTTTTGGCCAGGTTCAGAAGTGGTGGAGTCATTGTTTATTCTGCACTGAATATCTACTGTGAACAGGAAAACCTACATGTGAATGGGAGTTTCAGAAGCTCATTCACATGTAGTGGTAACAACTTGCTTGCAATTCATGGTTTGTTGCTTCTCTTTAGATGTGCAGAATGCCTATTTATAATGTTGAATTGCTGTGACTTTCACCCTTTGCAATGCAAACACATGTAACATGTACAGTATATTAGTATTTTGCTTTCTACTTTTTCTTTTAGAAGTTTGAAAGATTTCTTTGAGCATATTTGTTTCAATTTGGTCTCCAAGCTAAGTTCTTGGGGAATACTGTGTATGATTGCATGGTCTCCATGCCTCATCTTGGAGGTCATATGGTGATCTTAAGTACATTGGAAAGATGACAGCAATTTTTTCCACTCCTAAAGGACCCCTATTAAGTATTTATATATGCATAGATGCAGTAACAGTATAATCATACCCCAATATGCATATTAATATTGATATTTTCCTATTGACTTCATCACGTACAGAACGCCTAGACATTTGTCAGACTATGAACACATTATCTAGGGAGCATAAACAAGCCACGGTCTTCTGATTATTTCTTCTACTCGTCAAATTAAAGCGGACAAACAGGTGCTATACACAGATCATTTACACCAGAGAGCAAAACGGAATATACATTTGGTAGAATCCAGAAGGCTGTTCATTGTACTGTGAATAATTCAGAAGTCTGTAAGAAAGTAATGATCTGGGAGACTCCTAACTCTGCAGACTGTACATGATCTATGCTGCCAATGTCTACATGCAATGCTTTCCACGGAGATGCATGCATACATTTCCTATTTCAGATGACATGTTTATTTTATATGCATTCTTGAATCTGAACTGCGGATTGTGGATGCAAAATAAATTAGGCCTTGACAGCCCTCTTCAGGGACTGGATGAATTTATGATACTAGAGTGGCCCTTTAAATGGTCACTAACTTTTCAAACAACTTGTGCTTATATGATAGCCAGTGTGATAATTAGCAAGAGTTTACCTTTATGTTGGATTGACATGACTGTTTTTGCATACGCAGTGAATAGAACCTATTGATTTCAATGGGTTCGTTCATAAACACGTGTTTTGTGTACGCAATTGCATCACGGGAAAAAAATAAAATATGCAGTGTGTTCTATTTTCTTGTGCATTTGCACAGGAAAATAGAATATGAAACTAATAAGGCTAATTGGCCATTTCAATGTACTGTACCGTGGCTGCGGGTGTTTTTGCGCGTGCAAATGCGCATTATTTGCATGCTCAAAAAGTACATTAAAAACACTATTGCACGCAAACTAACCAAAAAATCCCTCTAAAGCATTGGCAGCTAGTTGTTCTTTCTTCCCACTAATTTGCACTCCACTGTTGGTACTATTGTATCTTGTCTCCACCACAAGTATGGATGGAGACCTAGTGATGGGCTGTAAATGCCCAGTGTATGGCCACAAGCTGCTGATTGGCTGGCTGGAGCAAGGTCCTAGCAGCGTGGGGAGTAAGCTTTGCCTTGGATGGAGGGTTAAGGTTAGTTTCAGTGTTAGGCTTACATTATTAGCTGTAAATGCTTCCATGTGAGAGCTGGGCTGCATTAACATCGAAGCATTATCAGCTAATAATGTAAGCCTAACACTTTAACTAAACCTCCAGCCAAGGGAAACCTCAGTCCCCACACTGCAAGGACCTTGGACTTGGGGACAGTGACCGGGCGCCCTGCGATGGGACTGCTTACAGCGGCTGTGTACTCCCTGCTTCCCCTGGCGGTGTTTTTGTTTGTGGTCTCAGTGCTCCTACCATGTGCGGTGGCTGAGACGCTGTGAGTTTCCTCTCTGCCCCCACCTGATCTCAGCTGTTCCCAGGCCGCCGGCCACAACTTTGTCTGGCGGCCAATGGCAATTCTCGTCGCCGCCGCTATACCAGCTCTGCTGCTTATGGCATGGATGTCTGTGTCTCCGGCTGCCACATATCACCACAGCAGCAGCGGCTGCTGGAGGACCTGCTGTGGAAATCTCCTGCAGCCAATTAGGACCTTTACGGGCGTTACCAAGCCCTTAGCTGTCACTCAAGGTCTACACCCATAATTCTGGTGGAGACAAGATACAATAGTACCTCTGAGGACCCGACCTGCTCCTGCTTGATTGCAGGAGCTTTAATCCGACATTGTACATTTATAGTTCTTGGTCCTTAATGGGTTAAACTATTCTTTATGATACTTGATTTGAAGGATTCGGTCTAACCCTACAGGTGAAGACAGTTCTCTTGTCAATTTATTAAGGCACAAGAGGACATGAGAAAGTGGATTTTCCCAATTTACCAGCAATTAGTCTACAATCTGAAAATCCATCCACTGAGTTTAAACCTCAAAAGAGAACATGGGAAATCAATTAGAGATGAGCGAACGTGTTCGGCTCCGCCCCTTTTCGCCCGGACACCGAACTTCGCGAGGAATTCCGTGTTCGGGCGAAAAAAGTTCGGGGGTCGCCGTGGCAGCGCGGGGGGTTGCGGCGGGGAGTGGGGGGGAGAGGGAGAGAGAGAGGGCTCCCCCCTGTTCCCCGCTGCTGCCGCCCGCGCCGCCGCGCCTCTCCCCGCCCCCCGGCGCCCCCCGAATACTTACGCGCGAACACGGAAGTCCTCGGAAAAGCCGGTGTTCGGGTGCGTAAGTGTTCGTTAAGAACACGTTCGCTCATCTCTAAAATCAATGTGAACATACTATACTAGTGTCCGGCAAGTTATACATCAATAAGTGAACCAAGTAGATCAATTTGTTTATTTCTACAGCAGATGACAGAATATTACATGTACCAATCACCGTCTGGCCTTCCCACCAAAGAATGACCATGTGCATTCTATTTGGCACTATGAGGATATATAAAGAACACTCTAGAAAGTAGGTAGGTCCTTATAGTTTTGTTAGTACAAGATCATGTTTAGCTGCCTTGAAATATGACATGGTGGTAGACTGCAGATGCAACAATTTCTTCAAAGAAACACTAAAGGGTTTGCACTGGTCATCCTAATGGAAAGGGTGAGAAATTAGGCCGGTGATCTCTTATTCTAGAAGAGGGTAGCAATGAAAAGGCACAGATATTGATTACTACAGCTTTTGAAAAAAATTAAATAGATAGATAGATATGCAATAGAGATGAGCGAGCATACTCGTCCGAGCTTGATGCTCGTTTGAGTATTAGGGTGCTCGAGATGCTCGTTACTCGAGACGAGCACCACGCGTTACCACGCTGGCAATACAGCCAGCTCCATTGCAAGCAATGGCCTGCCGGCGAGCGCGGGATGAATTGTCGGGAAGGGCTTAAATATATAAGCCCTTCCCTGCAATTCATCCAGAAATGTGTAAAAAAAAATAAATATATATATATATATATATATATATATATATATATATATATATATATATATATATATATATATATATATATATATATATATATATATATATATATATATACTCACCTTGTCCCGCAGAACGATGTTAGCTTATTGAATTCAATGGAGCCGGCAATACAGCCGGCTCCATTAAAAGCAATAGGCTGCCGGCGATCGCGGGATGAATTGTCGGGAAGGGGTTAAATATATAAGCCCTTCCCTGCAATTCATCCAGAAATGTGTAAAAAAAAAAATATATATACTCACCTGGTCCCGGCAGACGGAGTGCAGCGCGGCCAGCGGCAGTCCTCCTGAACTGCTCTGAACAGCTGTGAGTAGTATTCAGCAGCCGGGGATTTAAAATCCCAGCCTGCTGAATGAGCTGCCTCTAATTGGTCACAGCCTGACCAATCAGAGGCAGATTCCACTCACACACCCATTCATGAATTCATGAATGGGTGTGTGACTGCTGGCTCTGATTGGCTCAGCGGGACCAATCAGATGAGAGGCAGCAGTCACACACCCATTCATAAATTCATGAATGGGTGTGTGAGTGGAATCTGCCTCTGATTGGTCAGGCTGTGACCAATTAGAGGCAGCTGATTCAGCAGGCGGGGATTTTAAATCCCTGGCTTCTGAATACTACTCACAGCTGTTCAGAGCAGTTCAGGAGGACTGCCGCTGGCCGCGCTGAACTCCGTCTGCCGGGACCAGGTGAGTATATATATATTTTTTATTTTTACACATTTCTGGATGAATTGCAGGGAAGGGCTTATATATTTAACCCCTTCCCGACAATTCATCCCGCGATCGCCGGCAGCCTATTGCTTTTAATGGAGCCGGCTGTATTGCCGGCTCCATTGAATTCAATGGGCTAACATCGTTCTTCTCTGCCACATCTGTGGCAGAGGAGAACGATCTTTATGCTGACAGTGGGAGGGGGGGGTCTCACTCTTGCCACTATTCTGGCTTAATAGTGGGACCTGGGAACTTGAGATGCAGCCCAACATGTAGCCCCTCGCCTGCCCTATCCGTTTCTGTGTCATTCCCATCACTTTCTTGAATTTCCCAGGTTTTCACAAATGAAAACCTTAGCGAGCATTGGCGATATACAAAAATGCTCGAGTCGCCCATTGACTTCAATGGGGTTCGTTACTCGAAACGAACTCTCGAGCATCACTGAAAGTTCGACTCGAGTAACGAGCACTCGAGCATTTTGGTGCTCGCTCATCTCTAATATGCAACCTACAGCCCATCACCACCTGGTCATTACAAGAGCGAGTGAAAAGGCTTCAACGGATATTGCACAACTCTTGGATAAAAGTCAGATTACAGTTGATATTCTGACCGAATTTCAGAAAAACTGCAGTGGTAGCGATGGCTAATAAATATGAACCATTAGCTCATGAGCATTAGGAGAACATTGCCTTTATAGATCCGGCTTCCTTCAGTTTTTGGAAGGACATCTGGATATGTCAACAGCAACATAAGGAGTTAATGGAGAAATAAATATAAAATATTCTGGAGGCACTATAGACTTCTGACCGATGATCAGATCTCCTTCTTCAATCTTTCTCCAAAACCTTGCTAAAACCTTGAATCTTTCCAAGAACATGGCAGACAAATCTCACCAAATCTCAAACTCTTTGCAGGATAAGAAAGGCAAAGCTATCCAACACTGATTGACCTCCAGGCAAAGTCTATGGACAATTACGGACCAATGGCACTGTAAATATGTATTCAGCCAATGGGTGTAGCATGTTCTAATAAATGGCTATATTAACTACACAATACGTACTAAGGGAGTTGTCCAGGACTTTGGTTTTTTTTTCTTTGCTTTTGATGACCTATTCTCAGTATACCTGTGCTATTTCTTCCATGAAAATGCTGAAGCTGGATGGACCCTATTATAGTCAATGGGGTCCGTTTAGCGCCATTTGGCTCCAACAGCTGCTGGACCCAGCAGTTCTGGAATTTACTGTTGGAGCCCCACGTGCAGATATGAATCGGACGTAATAATTTTCAGAAGCTTAAGAAATATTTATACACATTGTAAAAAGATTCTATAAAGGATATTCTATGAATAAGGCCCAAATAATAGATTCAGGCTTCATTTTGTCTTAGCGACTAAGTATTTGATTAAGGACTCATCAGAAGAATCCCCCTTGAATTGTACGTTTAGGGCTGTATGTGTCTCGGGTATTATGCACATAATTTTTCCACACATAAAATATACCGTACACAGCAAATTCACATGCACATGCATACTGGCTGCGTATGTTAAACACCATAACCTAAATTGGCACTTGATACGCACTAGAAAAGAACATGGTGTGTAAAGCCTGGTTTAGATGCAATGATTATCACTCAAAAGATGTCTTTTGACCGACTTTTGAGCGATAATAAGTGTGTGCATTTAGAGGGCAAGGTGATCGCTCAAATGGCAGTTTGATTGACCGTTTTGAGCGATCACTTTGCGCTCCGAGCGGGGTATGCAGAAGACAAGTGGGGCCCCTGGTCTTCTGCATCCAGCTGTTCTCCCCTGTATAACAGCTGAGCGCTCCGAGCGGGGTATGCAGAACACAGCTGGAGCCTTGTAATCTTTATACTCTGGCTGTATTCTCGGAGCGCTCAGCTGGTATACAGATGTGCGATCCATGCGGAGTATGCAGAACACAGCTGGACCACAATAGTGAACTCCTGATAAGGCTGATCGTTCTCTTTCAGCATGCTGAAAGACGGTGATTAGCAACTCCTTAACGAAAACTGCAAGTTGTCAGTGCAGTTAGAAAGAACGATTATCACTCCAACAGATGGCCTTGGAGTGAATTTTGAGCAATAATCATTGTGTCTAAATGGGCCTTAATACACATAAGAAAAAAGTGCAGGTTTGAGTGGCCCAATAAAATCAGTGGGCTTTTAGCGCCAAGCATTACACACATAAATGCCAGTGACATACGAGTGCAGCCGCCTCTTCAATGCACACCAGGCTATAGCAGCTCAATACTATTCACTGTAATGAGACTGAGCTACTGAAAAGCCATGTGACAGATAAATGTAACATCATTCACTTAAGTGCCCTGACCTGTTCAAACTGCTGATTGGCAAGGCTGTCAAGTGGCAGCCGGCAGATCTTTACTAACTGGTAATTGACATTTTATCCTGAGGATGGGTCAACAAGATTTTATAGTCCTAAAAAAAACCTTTAATAATTGCGAAATGACAAATCCCTAAAATATGTATTTTTTCTTTAAATTCTCAAAGTGTCCTGCTCTCTCCTGAAATAACTGTACTCCGGGGAGCCGCTGTACATCTCTACCAAGTTCCCTTCGCTGCAAAACTATTTTATAACCCTAAAAAGTTATAAATTACCAGCTGAAATCCAAAAGAAAACAGTCTAATCTTTCTGCCCCCTAAAAAAGACCTTGAGGTTCTCCGGAGTTTAGAAACGCTTGATACCTTCTAGATACTGTTTTGGTTTGCGTAAAAAGTTCATAATTTTTGGTACTTTGCCTGGAAACATAAAATATTAAAGGAAGATGAATAGTAACAAAGAATTCCCAGAAAGTAAAAGCTAGATCCACTTTTAAATACAAATTTGAGATTACAAGTAGAATGAGTATACATGAAAAAGATACATAGGAGGGCCGGATTGACATGACCGTATTTGCGCGTGTAGTACGCAGAGAATAGAACCCATTGATTTAAATACGTTCATTCACATGCGCGTATTGGCTGATACAAGAAAAAATAAACGATGCTCTATATCTTGCGTCCCCAGAGAAGTCAATGGGGATGTGCAAATGCACACAAAATACATTGGAGATGCGCAAAACACTGTAATTGCGCAGGAAAAAGAACACATCTGGAACTCAGACTAATTAGCCATTTCAATCTAGGGTTTTTTCTCCCAAAATGTAAATGCACATGCCCTTGCGTGTGTAAAAAGTACGGTAAAATACGCCAATGCATACGCAAAAAAAAAGATTGTTCATTCCACAAAAATGCTATACTCATGTGGTTGCAAATACAAATATACCCATGTGACGCCGGCCTAAGGCTTCATGTCCAAGGGCATACACGGATTCTGAGTGCCCGCAGACATGAGGCATAAAAGACATTTGCTCACCTGTCCGGACGCGTAACTTTTTTTCTTTTTTTTAAATCTCCCGCTTTCCCGCGGATCTGTGGCACGTCTGCAGTGTCAGCTGTGGGTGTGCCGTGGATCAGGTGGCTTCCATTGACTTCAATGGAAGCCATCCCTGTAGGATCTGCAGAAAAATGGAGCATGCTGCGTTTTCTTCCGGAGCGTGCAACCCGCAGGTATCTGATGTAGGAGAAAGTAACTGCCGCTGCATTATAGGATCGACACTAAGCCGTCTTGATTGAATGACACTATAAGCTTGTTGACTGTTTCCAATAAAAACCAGAAGAAATGCGAAGGCAGTTATGGGATATGAAACAGCGAATTCTTTCATAGTTTAAGTAAAACTGTATAATTGCACTGTAATTGGTTTATACTCATTAGATAAGAAGTGTCCGAAGGTGGACATATTCTTCAATTCTGCAGACAGACATGTGGTAAGAACTAAGGTTATTCCACTCTTCTAGGGTCTTGATGGCATCTTGAGGTAGATTGGTCAATGTATCTACTACTCAACTTTGATGCCCATACAAAGTGCAAAAGTATATGGAGATATTGGATGATTCTAATACGCAAATGAAACTAATAAAACTACGTATATACCGTATGCTTGTGACTTGGCCGCAAATTATATGGATATAAGACATCAATCTAAAGGTCTCTAAAGTCGCATTAAAAGGTATATAAAAGTTTTATCCTTGAACACGTAGGATCTCTTCAGTCTTTCTTGCTTTCCCTGAATTGCAAGGCAGTATATTTGCACAATTTAAAAGCTCTGTGTACTCTAACAGCCATTTTTATGCTCAAATGCAAAAAAATAAAATAAAACTTAACAACTTTGCAAATTACTTATTTTCCATAGCTTACATAGCGCAAACATATTCCTCAGTGCTGTACACAAATTGATGTGAGTGATGGCAATCCCTTTCCCCAAAAGTACAGTATGATTTCCCTATCTCGGGCACATGCACACAAGAGACTACTTTAAAGTCAAGCTGATAAACGCATCAGTATAATTTTGGAGTGTGGGGAAAACAAACGAAGAACCCACAGGAAACGCACGCAAACATGCAGAGAACATACAAACTACAACCCCCCCAACGCTACAAGGCAAAAGTGCTAAGCACTGAGCCAGCATGTAAATTATATTAAAAATATGTTCTGAAGGTGTCTCCATGGTTACAGTCTTGTAACAAACTGAGTAGTGTAGATGTGAATAAACAGCAGCAGATAATTCACCATTAGGCTGAATTCACACAAGCGTTTTATTGCAGCAATTTTGCAGCAATAAAAGACTGGCAGATAATCGCAACCATCTGATGCATTGGATTTCAATGTATTTGTTAAGATGGGTGATTTTCTGGTCACCAGAAAAGATAGGTCTGGACCTCTTCTTTTGCTGGAATACAGCTCCTATGGGAGCCTGTGGGAGCTGCCGGAAAAAAGAGGTGGGAGGGAGTTTAGCAGCATATCTAAACTCTTTTCACTTTCCCTCCCCCTTACTGCCCCTTGCAGCCTGCCTGCAAGGGAAGTTAGATTAGCACACTAGCTCCACTAAGCTCCCACCCCGTCTCGCCCCTCCCCTTGCCAACAGCCGGTAAGGGGAAGGGAAGGGGGAGGCAGTTTAGCAGAGCTAAACTCTCTCCCGACAGTATTCCTTCTTGTGGCATGTACACACCACAGCTCGGCTGTCTAAATGGGCGCTAAGATGGAAGATGTAGCTGTGACTTGGTCGTGGCTGCCTCTTGTTCATGTGATTTTTCAGCCAATCGCAGGGCCCGTGTGATGGCAGCCTTAACTCCAGCAGGAGGGGGGGGGGGGGGGGGAGTTTGTCTCCCTTGCTTATACCCTCTGGACATAGGGGGTACTGGTGTATTATGTCGCCACTGGAAACTAGGGGTAGAGACATAATACAGCAGTGTTGACATTTGGTGACACCCCCAGCTTCTCATAGGCTGTCACCGCTAATGTACTATGTGAGTCTCTCTCACCTCAAGTGCCGTCCAGACCCCACACCTCAGCTCTGAAGTGGTGTCCGTACCCCGCTCGCGCTGCTGTGTCATCTCTGGCTGTCAGAGGCTTCATTGCTGCACATAATGGCCTGCAGCAGCATTGGCATCACCCGCTACCCGTGCCTGCCCTCAGCGCTGTCAGCGGTCTGTGCGCTGGCGTCACCGCTGTCAACCGGGCACTCCCTGGTTGACTCTTGCTGCTGGCTGTAGCATTGAGGGACTCAGCGCGGAGGCCCTCAGGTTCACAGCTGTGATTTGGGAGGACTGTGACAGGCCTGGCAGCTTACAGCTGCCGCTGAGCCGGGAAGTAGCCGCTGATGGCTACTCATCTCCCCTGGCTCCTGTCCCTTCAACTGCTGCCATGGCCACCGCTGCTCAGAACCAGATGGGGAACAGAGTAGCCGTCAGCGTCCACATCTCGGTGCAACAGCACAGGGGACCACGGTGTGTCCGGCAGTGCTGGGGTTTCCAGTTGGCAGTCCCCTATGTTCCCTGGCTGAGTCGGTAATGCCACCAGCAGCAGCATACTACTCGCCCAGCCAAAGTATCTTGGAAGCCAATCGGCAGCTAGGGGTGTAACAGGGGTGTTCCTCCTGTCAAACCCATAGTTTCCGGTGGTGTCAAGATACACTAGTACCGATGTCAAACACAGCCAAGGGCCCAGAGGAGAAGGGAGAAGTGTCTTTTAACTGCTTCTGCCTTCTCTTTTACAGGCTACATAGCGCTGATTGAGTGCTACGTAGAGTGCATTGCTGTTTCCTGCATGACCCCTGGCATGTCAGAGCTGCAGGGTCTTGGCAGACCCCTGACCTGCTCTGACAATGACTACTGTCACTGCAGGGGATGCTTTCCCCTGTAACTCAGGCTCCTATAGATGCTCTAGTTTCAAAGGAAGGCCGCTCTCACATGGGCAAATTTTTTTATTGCCTGTTGCATGTAATTTTCCCATGTATGACATGCAATTCCAAAAGCACATTATTTTGTATTGGGCCACTCACACCAGCGTTGTTTTATTCATGCACGTATTACCCACACAAAACAAAAATCACAGCATGATACATCTTAGGGCGTATTACGCGCTCATACGCGCCCATGTAGTGCATGGGGATTGGCAGCACGCAGACATTACGCATGTCATTGCATACTGGCTGCCCTGCTGTATGCGAGACTCTCTTGCACGGCATGCCAGCTCACACTGACATGTGAGCCCGGCTGAGAAGTGTGAAATAAACCAAAGTTTTTGTGTGAATGTCCCCCGGAGAATATAGATTTTAAAAAATATACAAAAATTAGTAAAAAAAAATTCCGTAACAAATTTTTAAAAAAAGTGTATGTATAAAGATAACGACCCAACGCCAACATAAACAGTTGCCATATCTGCCCTGTAATCTGAGATCAACCTATTATATATCAAAAATGTCTGAAACAAAATGGCGACCCCCAGTTCTGTACTTCATTTTATGCCAAATATATAATTATTTTTTTTACACATTACCCCTAATAAAAAAAAGCTACCGTAAGTGAGAAAAGGTATAAAAAATAGCCCTATAACCGATGAGAAAAAAAGGCAGCAATATAATTTGGCATGCTAGGAAAAAAAAAAAACATAAACCCGCCACATGGGTAAAATTGATGAAAAGTGGCTGTTCCTTTAGTAACGGTACACTCTAGTCTTTAAGGGGTTAACGTAAATGAATTTTACTCTGCACCTCTGCCCACGAGCATGCAGTAAATTCTGTCTTGTATTAATTGACTCTGGGTTAGCATGATGGGGTTTATTATATTCCGACAGCTGACCCACATAAACTGGGCATAAATGTCCATCACAGCCTTCCTGTTATTTATCCGCTATTACTGGGTTGTAGTTAGAATGTCTCGCAGGAATGTTAGCTGACGAGGAAATATACTGTTCATCAGAGGGCAGAAGCTGCCGAGTAAGGTATATCATGTACCAAATCCAAAATTTTTTTTTTTGTTTTTTTGTTGTGTTGGATAAGAGTGAGGATTATGTCGGCTTTTATGTGCATGTTCTTAAGTAATATAATTTTAGGGGGGGGGGGTGTCCAGGCAGGGCAGATTTGCAGCAGAATTTCCGTGCAGAACCTCTGCGGCATTTACAGTAGCAGCAAAATGGATGAGATTTTGATAATATCCTCCAAAAACGGTGGAAATAATCCGCACAAAACCTGTGCAGAAATTGACATGTGGTGCAGAATTCAATTCCACGGCATGTCACTTTTATCACCGTTTCCGCTGCAAAATTCACCTCTTCTTAAAGAGGGGGAGAATTCCACACAAGAATATACATGCTAAACCCCCGCTTCAAAATTCGCACTAAATGCTACAAGTTGGAGGCAGGTTTTCCGCTGCTGATCTACAGCAGTATGCTCGCTGTGGACACTGCACTGCAAATCAGCTCCCCTGTGAACCCAGCCTAAAGGGACTGCCCAGGATTAGAAAAACATAGCTGTTTTCTTCCAAAATAGTGCCATACCTGTCCATAGGTTGGAGTCTAATGGAGTTGAACTGCAATACCAAACACAATGGAGATGTATGGTGCTGTACCTGGAAAAAAAGCGGCCATGTTTTATTACATTTTAACCCCTTAATGTTTACGTCATGTGTTTAAAGTGTCGCCGCAGTGGCAATTGCGACGACACTGTAGTGTTAGCTGAAAACATAATTAGCAGCCTATCATTACTTGACGCTGGGGTACGAATCACAGCGGTCTTGCCCCAGTGATCACTGTGATCGGTCAGTCAGCACTGATTGACCAATAAGAGCGCAGCAGCCCAATTTGCATTATTTACAATCTCTCTCCAACCATCGGCAGTGTGTTATCGGTGGTTAGAGAGAATTGGGTCCAAAAATGAAAAATAATTGCAATCTGTGTTAGTGTAGCTAGTTTAGTTAGTAAAGTGTGGTCAGTCACTGTAGTGTGAGATGACTGTATTCACCATAAATTGGAAATTGGGGTAATCCAGGGGCAGTGTCCATTTTTATCAATATCTTTGCTTGTAGTTGGATTCCTCTTATGTTATATAAATCTCTGTCAGAGTATCATAACTTTTGATGTGGCTGTAGCAAATCTGCATATAAGTCTGTGGCAGTATTACATTGATATAGGAGATATATTGTTTGATTTTAATCATAGACCTAAAAATGTTTATATTTTAGACTTGTTCCTTTCAGTGAAGAATTAATTACGTCTTGTTCTGACATGTTGGTGATGTCTTTGAGGAGCACCATACTCACACCATACACAAACCTAACAATACTTCTTGCTAACTTATATTTGGTGCAGTAGCATGGGACAAACTGAGTAGAGCATAACTACAGAATCAGACCACACAGGATTTGTTTGTAGTCTGTTACCGTGGAGACACATAGGTCTGCAAAGGGACCTTTTTTCATTGAGACTATTTGCAGTATTGCTCATTTTTTCCCTTCCTTTTAAAGTGCTCTGAGCAAGACTTTAACAATAGAACAATTTGTCCTATAGGTTTACTGGTCCTCTGCTGCTTTACATATAAGTATAGGAATTTATAGAGGGGAGGCGGAAAAGGCATGGAATGTCCTTATTTCTTGGACTACTCATGCGTTTGCAATCACAATACATACCGTCCACTAATTTAGGTCAAAACGTACATAAAACAGCATCTGCTTTCCATCTATCTTGGGCTCTACTGCCAACAAACTGTTACTAGGTAGTCCTGTAAGCTGTACATGCAGATTTGCAGTATGTTTCTGCGAGGACGAGCCTCTCTAGGATGAACTGCAGACTTCCTATGTTGATAACCAATATTTGGTCAGACAGCTTTTTATCATCCTAATGGACCTTGAAAACCACATCTTAAAATAGTTAAGTGCATCTCATACTTCTTATAAAAACTCCTGGAGGGTAAGGTCACATTTTGTAATAATGGATTTACAGGAACCTTTTTCGGTTCTACAGTTTGTGTCTCATATGCAAAATGTCCTTCCATTGAAATGTTACAGGACTTCAGCTTGTAATGTTAACAGATGATTGTATAGCACAGGGCTAGTTAGCACGTACTTCATGGCGACAGCCCAAATAACATACTGTAAGCATATTGTATCATAACTCTAGGCTTGTTGCTGCATGTTAATGTTTTTTGGAATGCTGGACATGGATAATTCTCATTTAGGTGAATATATTTGATTTCTGATTATAGAGTACTATTCACAGGGGCAGAATAATCTAGATTTCAATTTGAAAGCCCTTCACAGAGTAGACATTTTTTAAAACTAAAGCATAAGCCTTTATTGATTTCTTGTTAAAAAACAGGGTTATACAGACATACATAAAAACTCACAAAAGCCAGACTAGGAGAGTGTGGATCCATAGGTAGAAGAACGGACATAAAGAGCACAGTACAGATAGGAATGGAGGACTCCAACCAAGGATCGCTCCAGAATAATGGTCAGATCAGGTATCTCACAGTCTTCTTAGATAGATGGTAGACTACAGGCATGAAACTTGATGATTCATGCCTGTAGTCTACCATCAAGGCTACAGGCTGCTCTACATCTTTTATTATTTTTTTACATCTGAACAATCAGTAGATAAACAGGGCAAATGGACATGGCAACGTTATAGAGAATAATTTGAAGCACTACAGGGATAGTAACCGGTCTTTACTACAATGTCTTCTTTTGATCATTTTCTTAATAGTCCAGCTTGACAAGACGGTATCTCTTCAGCTCTGGAGAGATAGGGCTCTGAGACTGATAGTTGAGAAGCAATAGCAAGCTTTGAACAGCAGTTCAATAACTGAAGACCTAAGGCTGCCTGTCCATGGGCGATGATGCTATGGAAAGCACAGCACTGGTATCCATGAGTGGAGAATCAAAGCGATTCTCCGCTCACAGGATTTAAATAGCTGCATGCATGATTCTCCACAGTGAGCCTATCCATCAGATAGCCTCACCTCGGAGACCTGTCAGCACTCCCACCTCCTCCCCCGCAGAGGAATTTTGCTAGCGATATTCCGCCTCGGCCATGGACAGGGGGCCTTAGATGGTGGCTCTAGACAATATACCCAGCGATATTCCGTCTCGGCCATTGACAGGGAGCCTTAGATGGTGGCTCTAGACAATATACCCATGGCCCATGGGACTAAGATTAAACATTCCACTTGGGAATGTACATATCTCGTGTTATTGGACCAGGTTGTCTGTGTGTTGGATATGAGCCACCAATGAATACGTAGTTATCAATTTGAGACTGTCAAACCGGGTGTTTCCTCTTTCTGTAAAACTCTACACTATTCTAGCTGTAAGAAAGTGGGTACTTATGATCGAATGTATAAAATTAACTTTGGTCAGTTTTCTATTTCACTCTATCCATACTTACCATCGTGCTTCTGATATCTCAGTGATAGATGGTGACAGTAACTGCCCATGAATAAGGGATAGCTTTAGACGGTTCCTGATGAACTGCATAGCCAGCAGGAAAATGCATCGAGACAAGGCAAAAATTAGCATCATATTGAGTCTGAAACTGAGTTATGTGAGTAACTAGCACTAATTCAAACTCACCAAACTGATCAAGCCTATCCTATATCTCTGATCAGAATTTTGGGGTCCGTAGTAATCTATCAAGACTGTGAGATACCTGATCTGACTATTTTTCTGGGGCGATCCTTGGTTGGAGTCCTCCATTCCTATCTTTACTGTGCTCTATACGTTCTTCTACCCATGGGTCCACACCCTCCTAGTGTGGCTTTTGTGGGTTTTTATGTATGTCTGTCTAGCCCTGTTTTTTAACAAGAAATCAATAAAGTCTTATGATTAGTTTTAAAAAACGCCTACTCTGTGAAGGGCTGAGTAAAGAGTAGGTAATTTTGCTGTTGAAAATTGGTTTTCGTTTTTTGATGTAGCTATTATTTAACACCATTTTTGAGGTCAGTCGCAGAGTTGCATGTTCAATCACTTATGACTTAGTAGCTCCTCTTCCATTTGGCCCAGGTAAAAGGCTAAGAGCTCTGAGCCTTCTTCTTTGCACAATAAAGATCATTACATCATAGCGAAGGTGTTGATCTTCCATTAACTTGTGAACTTAGCTGAAAAAGCTTCATATTACAAGTCTCTGTAATAGATCCGCTTCACATTTAAGAAAAATGTATACTAGTTAGGACTCTTTTACGCCGGCCGATTAATTGTTCAATGTACATTCACGCCCCGACTCAACGATGAATGAGAATTCGTTTGCCTCTTGTTTGGCCTTCACTTACTGACATAGTCCTAAAATCTGAGACCACTAGTAAAATGGCTTCCATTGTATTCCAGAATTCTTCTTGCAAATTACATTATCGTCCTAACTGCTTTAGTACAAAGTAGAATCTGAAATAATTGCATGATTTTCAGAAATACGAAGTATTTGGTATACGCACCTTTAATAACAATGAGCCCTCAAGCTGTCACAAAATCCACCGCTGTGTGTGAAATCCAGTTATCCTTATTTGTGACTATTTTAAGTCATACAATACCTTGTAATGTTATTGGATGCTTGTTTTCTTACTTTTCAAATGTTTCTATAAATGTTTGATGGGGTTGAGGTCTGATGACCAGAGGAAATTTGTTCTTGCTGCTATAGTATGAATTCCTCTCAACAAAAGTCCAAGCCAGTGGGCAGAGCAAATCTCTGAAGAATGGAGTAGTCCTTTTTTTCTTGGTCAGATCAAGCTGCAATTCTTAGGGAACCAAGCTTTATCTATTGGTTTTCTGATGAAGTATTGATATCTACGGTGGGGATGGACAGGGGGCTGAGTGGGTGGTCCTAGTAGTCCGAACCTATTCAAATCTTCAATTTATCCCCTATATTCTCTGATGAAGATCCACTGCGCTGCACACTGATTTGACTTGGGGCAAAATCCAAAAGTGACACCCGAGAAACCCCAGTCTTCACCCTTTAACTCCAGTAATCGGGATGTGGGGTTTGCTGTGGGGTTCCCAAGGCCGTTACACTAAAAGCGATCCCAGTAATGTGGCATCTGATGCTACTACTAGACGTGACACTTGAAGGAATCAACAGGAGCATAGTCAGACAATCTGGGTCAGGCCGGGCAGGAAAACTTCAGAACATTGAACAGGCTGGAGGTCAGGACACAAAGAATAGGTTTAGCATGGTATAAAAGGATTGAGGTTGAGGCAGGCGGCAGACAGAAGCAGTGAGTACAACAAGTCTGAGTGGGAAGTAGAGAAGGGAACCTAGTCAGGAACCAAAGTTAGGAACTGGAGAATCCGAACACACTGGAATAGCACCTTAAGCAAGACTGAAAGACACACTCCATAGGGGGAGGATGCCTGATATTGCCAAGCATACAATATAATTAGCAGTAGAGGAATTTAGAAGGAGCACGTTGGCCCTTTTAAGAGTGTGGTTGCGCATGTGCCCTCCAGGCCACTGCCAGTGAGTATGCAAAAACCAGAACTGGGTATCTGTTGAAGAGGAACGCAGGACATGTGCTACCAAGAGGGGCAAGTTGGTGGTCGCAGCCGCAAGCTATAACATCCTATTAATGGCTAGTGTATATTTTACAGAGATGTCATTTAATTTGTTTCCTAACTTGGGTAGTTCACTGTAAACTTATACAATATTCAGCAGATGTTACTGTACGCTAAAGTTTTGGTAACTACTAACCAATCAAAAATAAGCTTTTATATGCTTGTGACGAGGTAGAGGTTGGGAAGCAAATGCCTGATGATTTGCACCTCCGAGCTATGTGATCACTCCGTGCTTGTATTATATATATATATATATATATATATATATATATATATATATATATATATATATATATATATATAATAACTTGGGTAAATATTCAATAGTAATGAAAATTGGAAGCAAGTCTAGAAAAGATATAGCTTCTTGGTACTATAGTGTACAGTATATTGCTGTCTACTTTAAAGGAAATGTGTCTTCAGAAAATGACTGATCATATCAATCACATTTTTGTTTTAAAAATATTTTTTTAAATAATTTTTTATTTTTATTTTAGTTTTTTAATTTTCAGTAGCAAGCTGTATTTTTAAGAAATCCTAAAATCCTGCATTTTTAACACTGAGCACAGAGCCGAATACTAGTGCGATAGTTCCTAATCAGCAGAGAAAGCTTTTCAGCCGTCATCTCACTGACATCACAGGCAGGATTACACTGAAAGATAAAGGTGCTTTTTGACTGCACAATTATCGCTCAAAGGAGTGAAAGCAAACAATAATCATTCAGTCTAAACACGTGCCAACGAGAATAGTTGGCTTGCTCAAACGAGAATCGGCTCGTCTAAAAAGAGATGAAACAGGATTCACCATTCACAAGAGGTATAAGCTGTGACTATCTACGACCCTCCTTGCAAAATAACCCCACAGGTCACAGAACATATCCAGAACAGTCTCCCATACAAGTCAATGGAGTCTCCTCCTGTTCATTGTGTGAATGGCCCATGAAGCTGCTGTAAACATCTCTACATGCTGTTAAATGCAGCTCATGAACAATGGCTGCCCCCCGTAGTCATGTATAAAAAATTCTACACTCAGAAAATAAAATCAGATTAGAAAAATGAAAAATATTTTGAATCGGTTTTAATATTTCACAAGTATAAGAAATGTTGGGTGATATCGTCCCTTTAAGACTGATTATAACTTTTGTTGGGCACTTTATTCTTTTTTATTTGTTTTGGAGTAAAAATGTGAATCACGAGGCAGCACAAAATATAGAAGAAAAAATGTGAGCGGAGACTTGACCCAATAGGGAAACTGAATGCTTCAGCCAGAATTCTTGAGGCTTCCCATTTCCCTACATGTTTGTGTTACAGACAGGCTCACATTGTTTTCCTTATTGAGAATAGTGTCAGTCTTTCTTGAATGTCTGCTGGCATTACATAACGTGATCTCACTTGCTGTTCGTATGAACACTGTTGACGTTACTTCAGTGAAGCACTTTACTTTTCTGCGAACAATTGAATATGGTATATTTTGTGTCAAAGAATTATTTTAGGTATATACAAACTTTTTATGTGTTGCAGATGACTTCTGCAGCAAGTCATGTTAGTGCCATGTTGGAGAGCTGTGCCATGTTTATGACATACCTCTGGCAAATCAAGCACTGCTTTACCTTGTTTCGCCATCATGTGGGTTTTTGTGGTAGCTGGACGCTGCACGATTCTATGGTGGCCTATTTAAACAATCAAGCCTTCCAAACAGAAGACGGCAACAGCTGTCAATCAGAGCTCTGGAACGGCTCAATGGACAGAGAGTGAAAGTGCTTGAAGAAGAAGCTCTGCCTCCAGAGTGGCGGTGCACACCAAGGGGAAAAATAAATAAGTCCTGGTGATAGTAACGACCTTAATAAAAATATGTCCGACCTCTGCTCCCCTGCCCTGTAAAGTGCTCTCCGTAGTTTTGCCAGTACAGCTTCCTTTAGGTTATGTTCAGATGTGTTCGATTTTAGCGTGGATCCGTACCAACATACATTTCAAGATCCACAGCATATGGTCCGTATTTTGACATGATTCCACTGCAAATTTCATCCTTTCAATTAAAGGGTATGAAGTCTGCTATAGAGCAGTGTCAAAATTCATCCCAAATGTTGCAGATTTTGATGCACATTTTTCGCGCAGATTTACTACAGATTTTTTTTTTACTGCATAAAATCCATTGTTAATCCGCTATGTGTAAACGCACCCTTTAAGGGAATCTGTCGCCTATGTTTAGCCCTACAGGCTAAGTTTATGGGCTGAAAGTTGGTGCCCTTGTCATCCAAGGACGTAAGTATTATACATACCTTCCCCATCATTCCCCCTATGTTGACGCCAACAGCCACCACTGAATATATTGAGCAGCGCTACTAAGTACTCCGCCACTTAGAAAATGAGAACAGACGGACTACTTTGCAGCGCCACTGAATGTACTGCAGCTGTAGATTTCAGTGCTCACATCCGAGGTAACTATAAACCTTGCATCACCGGGCTCAGCAGGTCATCTACTTTCAGCCCATAGGCTTAGCTCATAAGGCTAAGAGTAGGTGACAGAGTGTCTTTAAGAGGAGTTTTTGGCGAATTGACTATGGCTGGCCTATCCTCAGGATAGATCATTCATAGTTTGTCGTCAAGGATCTGTCACACTGGACCCAAGACAATCAGCTAATATAGGGCCTGATCAGTGTGGATGGAGCTATAAGTTGACGGCAGCCAGGTTGGAAAGGCCGGGTAACATCTGCACTAAAACCTACCTTTTGGGCTTCCATTGCAGATCTGGCACAAAATTTCAGAGGAAAAAGTTCTGCATGCAGCGCCGGTAAATTGCCGGACAGCTAAGCGGAAAACTGAACAGACCCCATTATACTCAATGGGGTCCATTAGGCACTCTTTGGTTCAGTCCTAAGATACTGTAGATCTGTTCAACCAGGGGATTCCCTTTTCCTGTTCGAATGGAGGAAGGAAACGGGACCCCCACCGCATATGTGAGAGCAGCCTTATTGCAGGAGCTGCCGCCATTGATTTGACATTTGGTCTTCATTTGGTATGTGTTGCTATAGTTGTATCTTTTGGGCATCCTTCGACTGATTAAATCTAGAGCCTATCACTTTTTATCCCTCTACTCCAACCTTTTACCTTTCTGGTAAGAGGCAGCTTGAATTACACCGTACTGCCTGTGGGATATATAATGATACCAGAGTTCGCCAACAATCCTTTAAATAATCCTATTAGGAACGCACATAATAAAGTACCTTCTATCAAAGTGGCGCACTTATGACAAAGGCATATATATTTGTATAGATTACCGACTGGTGCCTTTCTTTATTTCTTCTGGGCCCATTAGGTCTGTGTCTCGTGCTCACTCCAATACTTTAGTTCAATACAATAATGAGACGATGTACAATTTCAGCACTCTGGGGTTATTAAGTGAAATCACATTTATTGATCTCAACTTTTATATTGCTCCTGGACTCAGATGTGACTTATGTTTAACCTGCCTTGGGTTGGAAACGTGGCTTTCATAGATTTGCAATAAATCCTAATGTGAAAAAAAAAATGGGGGCCTAGGAAATACGAGACTTGTCAGTGAAGATGTTTTGTTGCAAGGGGGTCAGGACATGACTGATAGGGTGATGGTGACATTTGTAGGATACTAGTGACTACTACCAAATGAGCACTGTCTAGATAGCTGTTATCGGTAATGTGGATGCCTTTCGCCTTTCTGATTTTCATGTAGCTTTTCAGCTTCTATTTTCGTACTCCAGTGAAATAGCTACAACTTTTCAGCAATTTAATGAGGTTCAAACTATTTTGAGGTTTGTGTGTTTTGGTTAAGGGGAGTGTCGCGTTATTCCTTGGCATTGCTGCTGCATATTTTTGTACATTCCCATGAATCTGTGCTTGGCAGAATGGTCTCAAAAACATATTACTTCATTAAAGCTCCTGACAGCCCATTAACGGGACATTAATTTTTTCTCTCTTTTTGCTGCTTTTTAACTTTCCTGATTATACTGAATAAACGTCTGAATTCTTCTATACTGTTCCATGATGTTCAGCCAGGGATACTTTAAAAACATCACCTTGGTTGACAATGGCACATGTTCACCTTGTGATAATAGGATTTTCTTTTGTTTCTTTTGGCTGTTTTAAATGTTTTGCTGCTTTGTGATAAATTATCAACTTTATATATGGTATGATGTAGTATTTTCATTAGCAGATGCATCCTTTCTCCTTTTATCTTCAACCTCTATGCAGAAGAGCTTATGAGGCGGCTGGACTTAAATGATCAGGGTATTGGGCTGAAAATGGGTGGAAGAACCATCAGTAATCGAAGGTACGCAGAGACATCGAAGCATCTGAGGACGCTAATCCTAAAGCTGAAAGACGAAAGTGAGAAGATGGGACTTCACTTGAACATTAAGCAGACAAAGATCATGACCACTGCCAACAAAGAAGTTCACATAAAGGTCAACAAGAAGGAAATCAAAATGTTTAATAGTTTTATTTTCCTTGGGTTCCTCATCGATCATAGTGGCAGCTCAACAGGTTAGATGAAGCATCGATTAGCACTGGGGTGTACAGCTATGGTGAACACGGACTCCAGATGGAAGTGCAAGGATGTCTCAGTCACCATCAAACAAAGGTTAATCACAGCCATTGTCTTCCCGATTGCAACATATAGTTGTGAGACTGGGACATTGAGGATAGCAGACTGTAGAACAATTTGATGTTTTCGAGCTGTGATGTTGGAGAAAACTTCTACGAATTCCTCTGGAGAGCCAGGGTCACCAACAAAGCTGTCCTGGACCGTATCATCCTAGAGGTGTCCCCGGAAGACAAGATCACGAGACAGAGACTGGCTTACTTTGGACACATGATGAGGGCGAATTCGCTGGAAAAAGTGATGCTACTTGGAATGGAAAGTGGTGAAAGGAAATGGAGAAGACGGAAGACACATTAGCTGGATACCATCAAGGAGGACACAGGGATGGACATCAGGCAACTGAAAGCAGCCGTAGAGAACAGAGAAGCATGGAGAGGACTGGCCTTCAGAGTATCCAAGAGCTGGACACAGCTGAACAGATAGAATTGGAATTATTTGAATTATAAGCTCCTTCATAGTAAAGCATTTAAATTATTATTTTAATCTACAGGTAGATAAAACCTCTATGAGCATGCTCAAACCAATTCCCAGACACTGATTGAGATCAGAACATATTTTGTGGCTTAAAAACTTCTGTTTTTATTCAATGAACACGAAAATCCAACACATACAAAGGAACCAAATAGTTAAGATCCTTAAATACATATTAGTAGCAGAGAAACTGCATCCAGCTGACGTTTTTCAGACTTCTATTGAATTGAGTCATAGCCCCTATGGGTATGACTCAAGGCCATATCAGTCTGAAATGCGTCAGCAGGATTCAATTTCTCTGCTGCTAGTATGTATATGTGGATCTGTTGCCGCTTTTTTAAGCAGAGGATTTTGATGGACATTAAGTTAGAAGAGAAGATTTTAAGCCCCAAGTTACGCGCTGGATTTCAATCTACTTATGCTGATTTTTTTAATCCGAGAAAAGAAGGAATTATGTGCACGCGCTGGGGTGAGCTGATCAACTGTTCATTATATTGTTCTTGCATGGCCCTTTTCCCAAACAGACCTTACTAGCAATTTTTATACATGTGTATGGAGTGTCAAGCCTATCAGGCTATCCCTAAGTTTCATATGCATCCGTTAATCACTGTCAGAACTTTTTTGTATGTGGCAGTGTAGGGCCCATGGAGCTCAAACAGCAGATTCTACTTGGCCTCTTCTCCATAAGCATTTTTAAGGTACACTGGCCCAGTCGCCCCCATCTCTTCCCAGCAGCAAAGTGGGAACCAGCCTGAGTTTGCTGTTTACTTCTCTCCTAGGACGATGGAAAGGAGGTGTCCAAGAATGGAGGTGGTGATTGTGGGATGGTGGCACAACCCTATATACAGACATAGGTTAATGACAGTCGCTTGTATTAAAAAAATAAATGATAGTATACATAAGTGTTACCCAAGCTCCAGTCTTCACAATCTCCAAACAGCTCAATGATTTTAAGATATCCTATAGAGAGAACACCTGTAGCAAGGTCTAAGGTGCTTACAATAATTACATCACCTTTGCAATGCTACTTGACCTGTTACGGGTCATGAGTTTAGGAAACACTGGTATGCATACATTTCTAAACTTAGTGCCCTTTTACACAAGCTGATAATCATTTGGATCACCATGGTCCAGCGAGAATATGGATGATTATCTTTCAGTGTAAAAGCATGGACAGACTGAATGACGAACAATAATTTGTTCCCTAACACTGCACTCACATGGGACTGATTTCCAGAGGAATGTCCCGCTGCAGATCCTCCGCGGAATGCCTGCCTCCAAACCTGCACCATTTGGTGCGGGTTCCATAGCAAATTCCTGTGTGGAAGTAACCCCCTAATTGGATGAGTTCTGCAGCAAAGAGGGCGACATAATTGACATGTCGCAGATTTGAATTCTGAGCCGCAAGGAAGGTTCCGCACAGTTTCGGCCATTTTGGTGCTACTGTAAATGCAGCGGAATTTCCATGCGGAGGGTCCACACAGAAATTCGGTGTTAATTCCGCCTCATTTAAACCCAGCCTTAATGTTTGTTGTTCAGTTTATACATGCGTAAAAACTGAACGATGATTGGCCGGTGTAAACATGCATTTATCAATCCCTGGACCTGCATTCACTTAGTGATGATCATTCGTGTGTAAAAGCACCAAAGCGATAATCGCTGGGATGAGCTTATCTGGCTTCATCCCTTGGGGTGCTTTTAGACAGAACGATTACCCTTCAAAGAACGAAAGTGAATGATAATCACTTAGTCTAAACCCTAGCCAACGATTAACGAGAATCAGGCACTTCTCATTCGTCCAGATTCTGCAGTGCTAGAAAAATCATCGTTGGCTCGTTCACTTGGCGTTCCATTTAAACACTTCTTGTCGAACTAGTCGATGATGAAGCTGCCTGTCTAAACAGGCTGCACAAGAGCGAAACGAGTTGCTGACATCATTCGTTCGTGCAAATGAGATTGTTCCATCTATAAGGACCCATTCTTTTTGAGGAGAACTATCTTGTACCAACCAAAATAGTCCTTATTTTAAGGGGAAATCAACCAATGGATTTACCCCCTTTGGTTTTTTTCCTGTTGCATGCCGTACGTGATGATATGTGATCCCTCTTTCAGTTCGGCTTTCCTTCATTTCGCAATTTATAAAGGACCTGTCATGAAGGATTAGACTTCCCCTTCCCTTGTCGCCTGTACATTTAATCATGGGTAAACAACTGTATGACCTTCTGTTCATGTACAGTAGGTCTCAACCTTTTTTGGGCTGTACAGAAATTCCATGATGTATCTGTTGTACAACAGTAAGGTAGGAACACCGGTTTTGCTAGTTCTTGTAGATCGTCTCGTCTTGTAACTTCTCTCTAATACTATATACTGTAGCGTTGGTTTACTGATCTTACACAAGGACTTTTGAGCTAAAAGCACAACAGATGGTCAAAAGATCAGAGACGCCGAGGAAGTTGGATTATGTTTGACAGCAAGAGGATATGCACGAGAGCACAAAGACAATGGTGGAACCACTCCCAGGGTTTCTGCTGAATGGCTTGGGATGACATATGTAGTTTACATTCCAACTTGAGGCTCTTTTTACATCACGTTTACATCCCTTCATCTTGCAGTATACCTTCAGCTATAAGGTCTAAACATGCAAATGCACATGTTCACTTGTTTTTGCAGGTTCAGATTTAGTATCTAAAGGAAACCTGGCATCACGTTTGGGCCCCATAAACTACATCATGGGGCTCAAACATGAGGGAATGGAGAGCCAGAGGAGCTGTGTTTCATATTCTCCCGGTCCCTTATTCCACCGCTGTGTCTCCATGCAGTTGCCGTATGCAAACCATGTGACGTTTTTCAGCCGTCTCTGTGCATTCGCTCTGCCATACAGAGGAATGGAAGAGCATACGAATACAGCCAGCTGAAAAGAGTCATGATGTGTTTGTACAAGGACACATCACGAGAACAGGAGACCCGATGAGTACCAAACACAGCTCCCTGTTCCCTCCCGTTTGAACTCCATAATGTAGTTTATGGGGCTCAAATGTGATGACTAGTTCGCTTTAATAGATTGAGTTGGCATCAATATGTAGATATTGGGGGAATTTATGAATGCACTTGTGCAAGAATTTTGCAGTAAAAAAGACAGATTTTTGGGTAAAGTTGTAAAAGTCATTTTTATTAAAAAATGCCACTTAAAAAAAAAAAAAAAGTGATGCAGTGCCACCTTCATCCTGACAAATTCACTATAATTTATGCCAGAAAATGGTATAAATTGTAGAGGAAATCTGTGCTAATTAGAGATGAGCGAGCATACTCGCTAAGGCACATTACTCGAGCGAGTAGTGCCTTATTCGAGTACCTGCCCGCTCGTCTCTAAAGATTCGCTGCCGGCGGGAAGTGGCAGGGCAGAGCGGGGAGGAACGGAGGGGAGATCTCTCGCTCACTCTCTACTCCCCCGCTCCCCCCTGCTGACTGCCGCTACTCACCGCTCACCCACGCCGGCAGCCGAATCTTTAGAGACGAGCGGGCAGGTACTCGAATAAGGCACTACTCGCTCGAGTAGTTTGCCTTAGCGAGTATGCTCGCTCATCTCTAGTGCTAATCCATGGCTGCCATAGATTCAACTCTCTGGCGCACGGATGGCTAGAAATGGGACAGATTTATTTAAAAGGCTGATTTATGTCCTTCATAATTTGTTGCATCTAAACCTGCTTTCACATTTGCATCTGGGTTTAGTTTTCCTGCACCGTTCGAAGAGCAGGAAAGGGGAATCCCCTGGCCGAACAGGTCCGTCTTATGACGGAACCTAACAGCGCCAAAACGGACCCCATTGACAATAATTGGGTCCATTCGGTTTCTGCCCAGTTGTCCTGCATTTTACCAAAAGAAAAAGTGATGCATGCAGTGCTTTCTCTTCCGGGATTTTGTGCCGGATATGCGATGGAACCTCCAGACCGAGGTTCTAATGGAGATATGACCCGGCCGTACTTTTGTGGCACTGCACAAAGATCAGTGTGTGATATGTTAGATTTTGATAAATGAAACCCATAATGCTTTATATTCATCCTAATTTTATATACAAGTATGCTGAACAACTTGCTCAGATACATTTGTTTAGCATAGAGCTGTTTTTAGTGTTTCAAGTTGCCTATTAAGGGCCTTCTACATAGCCTGATTTTTGGGCACAAATGCTTGCCTAATTATCAGACCATGTAAAGGGGAAAATAAGCAGCCAATGAACAAGCAACTCTCATTTGTCGGCTGATTGGCTCATTTATGTGAACATAAAAATGCTTACTGGTCAGCTGCATATGTCCCCATGTGAATGGGGAGAAGTGCAGCCGACTTCCAACCCAATGGAGATGAACGATCGATTTTAACAAATCGTTCATCCCCATACTGCAGGTAAATTGCCCACGTAGACCTTGTCAACAAGCATAGACTGATGAGCTCAATGTCGGTCAGCATTCGTTAGCATGGACAGATTATCTACCTGAGTAAAAAGACCCTTAATCCCAGCTCTGTGTTGTGGGGGGACCATGCTCCTGCCAAATTCACCATAGACTCCACTTTTTATATTGGAATAATGAACCTTTAACAAGGTCATTCCATTGCCAACAGTTCCAACCCACCCTTATGCTAGCAATCGGTACAAAAAGATCAGAAACCATGTCAAAATTTGGGGGTTGTAAAAAATGTGGCCGGGCTTCTATCTTCTACAATATTACCTTTTCTTCTCTCAACATCGCCGAGTTCATGCGCATAGTGTCGTCAACTTTTTTGTATAAAGAAGTTTAGCCTTTTGCTAGATATGAATTTTTTGTAATAGTTTGTAGATATACTTGGAATTTCTAAACTGATCAAAAAACAGCACTCGGGTGTGTAATATGGAGCCAACGGACATCTAGGGGCCCATTGCTAATTTTATGCAGAAGAAATAGCATGATTCTTCGATATTCTACACAAAATCCATGAGCATAACCTGTGATGATCCATCGCATCCTAAATTACGGATGCGTTCTCCAATAGAAGTAATACTTACAGATATATGTAATAGACTATAAGGTACTCTGAGTGCCCCATAAAGACTGTGTAAGATGCATGTGGCTCTAGTATTAGCATCTTCCTCTTACTTGCCCATGAATATGCTTTCATAAATGGACACTCATGTGTTTGTCTTTATTTTCGTGTTTGTTTTTTGCTTTTTCCTGGAATATGCTGTATAGTAACAAAAAAGATCCGAAGCTTGTGAATTTCTCAGGCACTATGACACATGACTCATCTGTTGTCCCAGCAAATATCTTTACAATGACCTCATTTAAATTCCAAAAAAAGGCAAAATCCCTTCTCTAGCAAGAAACAAGACATGTTTTCATGTTTGTAGCAGTCATTCCCATCGATGTATGTTTCTGTAATGTAAAATATATTAAACGTACAGTCATGATTTCACTTGGCAGCAGATTACATCAAAGTCTTCAGATTTTTCCCGTTCATAAAAACTTTCCATAACAATTTGTGACTTGCATTGTGCTGAATTCCACAAAAAAATGGATATTGCAGGAAAAAGAATAATTTACTATGACATATTGATTGGGAACAGTATGCTTTTTGTTAGCTTTTAAAGTTTCGTATCGCTGTGCTGTTGGCCTATGTTACGGTGCATAGCCTGCAATCAAGAAATGGAGCTGGGGTGTTGTCACAACGTCGGCCCCGGTCCACATGACAGTGCCTTTGGTGCATGCAACTTGTCATTCAGTGCTGGGCATTCGTGAGAGCCTTCGCTCTAGACCAGGGGTTCTCAACATGCAGCTGGGGGCCACATGCAGCCTACAATGCCAGTCGTCTGGACCCAGAAATACCTGTGTGGCTGCTCGAATGTAGTTTTCATGTCAGGGTGAAGAGGAGTGGCACATGGCTGCACAGTGCACCCCCTTAGTACTCATCCCTTCCTGTTGCTCTGCTATGTCTGAGTCCCTTATACTAAGGGTGTATTGTGTAGTCATGTCTGGGTACCCTATATATTAGTACATGTACTAAGGGTGCATTGTGTAGCCATGTCTGGGTACCCTATATATTAGTACATGTACTAAGGGTGCATTGTGTAGCCATGTCTGGGTGCACTGTTTATTAGGACAAGTACTAGGGATGCACTATGTAGCCATGAGTATATGAGTTACAAGCATTGTATATGCATGCAACTCTCTCCATTGTAGTTTATAGGACTTATGAAATACCAGGCTGTTACCTTGACATCTATCATCTACAATGGAGAGAGCCACATGCATTGTCACTCCCTCTCTGGAGTGCTAATTGGGGAAGAAGGTGACCCCATTCTCCCAATAGGTGGGAGTCCTGGAAGTGGAACTTAATTCGATTTACTATGGCATATACTTAAGATATACCATAAATTTCTCAGATGGGAATACCCTTACGGTCCTTGGAAGTGGTTCACTATGGCAAAGTGGCTCTCAGACCACACAAGGTTGTGTACCCCTGCTCTTGACATATTGCAGTTATATCGTCTTTTATAACTTATGTCTTGGAGTGAATGTAATAGATAATGGCATACAAGCTGTCAATGGACTGCACTTCCCTGTGTGCACTTGGCAGATTTACAGACGACGGACAATGTGCTGCCTTCTTCCTGTCAATGCAAAAGGCACCTGAGGGTCGATCTGTCAGTGAATAATGTGCCCTTCTTCACATCCCTGCTACATCTCCTCTAGTGTGTAGACTGATTGACCAACATGGAGGTGTTTCCCCTAATTGACTAATCAGCCAGAATGGAAATGTATTTATTGTGGGCCAACCTCTACATGGGTGCTGGTTATTTTCCTGCCTGAGTTTGGCGAGACAGTTGACTTTTGTAAGCTAAAAGTACCTTTACAAGGCATGATTATCACCCGAATGATTACTGGAAACAGCAAATTCAGGTGACAGATTCCCCATGTACAAACAACCACTGACAGAGCACTGAGCAACAAATCAGTCATGTCGGAGTCGCTTGGTTTTTAGTTCACCACTTAATCTTTAAGCAACTTCCTGTTTACTGTAAATGGAGGTAGGCGGCCAGAGGAGATCCTCCATATCCCAACAGTTGACAGCAGGGCCATAACTATAGTGGATGTAAAGGTAGCAGTTGCTATTGGGCCCTGGAGCCTTAGGGTGGCTAAAGATCCCTCTATCATATAAGAAAACACCAGTTTTATAAATGGCACATAAATGGTTGGGGGGGGCATGTTACAGATTTAGCATTGTGTTTAGTCTCTGCCTTACGTTTAGTCTCTGCCTGATCTTTTAAGATTCTGGCAATATCCCTGCTTGCTAGTGTTGCATAGATTGGGGTTCTTAAAGGACCCAACGCTGCAGCGGAAAGTTGTCTAAGGGCCCCCATGCTGAACTTTTGCATCCGGGCCAAGGAGCCTTTAGCTACACCTCTGGTTGGCAGCCGGTCAAAGCCCAAGTGTCTAGAACATTTTTGTTGAAATGTTTACAACTATGAAGGTGTTAGTTATGAATCTTAAGTCGAAGTTGATATTGGTTTTAGAGAAGAAGGATCAAGCCGGTAAATACTGTTTTTATACTGGAAGCAAGACTGGACATCTAGTTGCTGTTATGGTGTTGTGGAGCTTTAGACATCAGATGGCCAAAATATGTGAACATCACAATCACTTGTCCTTGTTGAATGTTTTAAGTTTAAAACCATGGGCATTAAAATAATTTGAACCCTTCCTTTGCTACTATAACTGCCTTGAAGGGTCCCAGCCAAACTCAACAATGAAGGGTCCCAGTCAAACCAGATAAGATTTGCCCTAGACCAGAGGCTTGGCTATAGGGGGTGCAGAGGTAGCAGCTGCTAACGGGCCCTGGAGCTTAAGGGGGCCCAAAGGCCTCTTTATATTATGTAAGAAAACACCAGTATTATAAATGCTACATGGGTGGATGGGGGAAAGGGGGACATGTTACAGATTTTGCATTGGGGCCTTTACTTCATCTTTTAAGGTTGTAGCAATGTCCACAGCTGCTAGTGTTGCATCCATGGGCTTTTTAAGAAACCCAACAATGCAAAGGAAAGCTGGGGGGCTTCGCATGCTGAGCCTTGGCACCTGGGTCCACAAGCCTTTAGCTATGCCTATTTCCTAGACCATTATATCTCCTTCACCAAACTTTAGAGTTGTCTGTGTATATTCAAATAGGAAACTTTCTCATGGTAACTTCCAAACTGTGATTCATCCTTCAGACTGACTGCTGCTAAAATGTGCTATCTTGCTTCGGAGAATGCTTTTTCATAACTCCAGAGGTGGCATACCACACAATACTTCAGCTGGTGCAAAGCCATATACACCCAATTGTTGGGTCTCTTAAGTCAGTAACTCGTGAGCCGCTGTTGCTTCTATAGGCAGTTTGACACCCAACTGTAAGTTTCTCATCTGAGGACAGATTATTTTTAGATGCTTCAAAACAGGACAGTCCTGTTTAGCTTCTTCATGGCTCAGCAAATGCAAAAAGGTAGTATCCTGTGAAAGCCACTTGTTATTGCAGTAGGTGCGTCTGTATTGGCCAACTTATTACCTTAAAGCAGTTGTTCACATACGATTGGGTAAGTTATGTATATTGATATATTTAAGAGTCGTAGTTATGATGGAAGAACATAAAGAACCCCTCTGATCATCTTTGCATAGTACCAACATATTCGTTTTCTTCTCTTATACAGGTGCCCTTTCCTATTTTTGAACATTTTGGAAAATCTTTACCTGTTATAGTCATTGGTTTCTGATGGTTGGAACACTTGTTATGTTGGAAGGCCAATGTGGCGATACATAAGAAATATGGATGTACTTTTATATTTCCTACACTGTATTTAAACATATGCATGCTATCTTTGTGCACAATATGAAGGGGTTGGCACCTAAATTTTGGCACCCACTTAGCTGAAATCTTTTTTAGCTCAAGCAAGAAGGCAATGAGCTAGGGGCATGGAATATTAATGTTACTCAACATATTACCCCTGAAGTTCAACACACTTGTTAGATAATTTCTAAGGTTTTTTTTAACCTGTCCAAAAGAATATTCGGTCACTGGAAAACTGTACTGTTGAGATGCGAAATAGTTTATCAGAGCAAGATCTGGTATATAGGGTAGATGGTCTATGCACTGAATCTCCAAATGCCCTAAGAGACCCTTCGTTTTGACAGCCTTGTGTGAAGGAGTATTGCCCTGAAGAAGCACGACGTTGTGCAGCTTTCCACGTGTTTTTTTTTTTCTTTAAGTATGGCCTTTAATTTGCCCAACAAGCCATATTCTACATTGGTTGTTTTGCCGTTCTGAAGATAGACTGTTAATAGAATACCTGTGCTGTCCCAAAGAAATGGAGACCATAATCTTTCCTGATGACTTTTGTCATAATCTTTCCTGATGACTTGAATTTCTTTGGCCGTGCAGATCCAGAGTGCCAATATTGTGAGGACTGTTTGGTCTCAGGATCATAGTGGTGTAATCAAGTTTCATTAACAATCAGTCGTTACAAAACATTAGCACTGAATTCTTCAAAATGCTTCAAGATCACCTTTAGAAGTGCTCAGTCGTGTGCTCTTCTGGTCGGCATTCACACATTTTGGCACCCACTTAGCTGAAAGCTTGTGCATATTCATTTGTTCATGGCTTACACTCTAAACATCTTTCTTGTATATCTGCGGTGTCTCAACTATTGTTTTCAGTAAGATTCGCCTATCTTCTAAAACCACGTTATGAACACTCTCGACAATTTCAGGTGTTCACATTGTGAGGGGTCTCCCAGATCTTTCAGCATCTTGGGTTGAAGAATCACGCCAGTGAAAATTGGCCCACCACTCCTTCATGGTTAAGTATGATGACCACTGGTCACCTAATGTTTCCATCAGGCGATCATGAATTTCCTTTTGGGGTTTTATTCTGTACAAACAGGAACTTCATGATGTTTCTCGGTTCAATGCTGGGGAATTCCACTTTTTTCTCTGCCATTCTTCTTTTAGTGATGTGAAAAAAAGAAAACTTTGTTCTATTATCTTAAAATTAGTAGATTAGCCTATAAAAGAGCACACTTTTATAGTAAGAATCTCAAAACTTTGCATGCACAGCAGGAATAGGGTCGGCCAAGAACTTTTGAAAACCCCCTTTTAGATATAGAAGGCATTCCTATATTTGTTTCTCCTCCTAAATTCCCCAATATGAGGTTTAATTGCCTACTATTTTAGGCTGTGATAATTGCCCATAATTTTAGAAGGCTGGATTGTATACTTCTGTAGAACTCTCGGTTTCTCTGGGTGCTGGCTCCAGGATGCTTGAATTATAATACTACAACTACTCTGTTTCTTTTATACCTAGTCAAACATAGATAAATGTTGATATTCCTGCCAGACGGCCAGTGGATAATTTCTAGTTAATATTTAAGCTAGTCGTATCTATTTTAAACTTATTGTCAGGCTTCCTGTAAAGCTTGCTGGGTGAAATTGATTGCAAGCTGATGGTAGAACTTCTCTGTTAGGCCCAATGCACATGGGCGGATTGTTGCTGAGGAATCTGCATCGAGCGTCTCACCGCATATTCCACAACAATGTCTGTCCATAGTATGCAATGTAAATTGATTCTTCGACGCACACGAGCGGAAATTACTTGCGATTTCCGCTTGTGGAGGAAGAATTTCAGCATGCTCTAATTTCGTGCGGGACTCACACGGATGGCTTCCATTGCAGTCAATGGAAGCCGTCTGATCTGCAGCGATTCCAAAATGTCAATTGACATGGATTGGCCAATGTGGTGCTGATCTTCAAAAAGGGGTCCAACAATGAACCTAGAAAGTACAGGCTGCTAAATCTTACTTCCATTGTGAGTAAAATGTCTGAAGGGTTTCTAAGAGTTGCTACCCTGGAGGATCTCAATGTAAATAGCTGTATAAAGGTCCATTTACACCAGCCGATGATCGCTAAAAAATTGCTAATCGGCGATCGTTTTAGCGATAATCGTTGCATCTAAACACGCGCCCATCATGCGCTTTTCAGGCACTGCTAGCTGATCGTTAACCTTTTCCAATCCACTGTCTGACATCTAAAGACATTCTGATTGAAGGTTGTACATCTCCGACATCAGTAGATGTCCGGCAGGGTATTCTTACTGTAGATTACTGGCCGCTCTGTTGTCGGGGGCCTTTCTGTCATGTCACATACTGCAGTACTGGCTCTAGCCAGCAGATGGTGCCATTGCATAATGGCAGAAAGAGAAAGCCCCCTAGGAAACTCTGAATCCAAAATTGGATTGCAAAGGGTTAAATTCAGTCCAATCTAAAAATCATCAGTCTGCCTTATCAGCAGTTCTCCACAGGGAGTGTTGATAGCATTGTTTCCCAGTGGAGAACAAAGGATCTGAGTGCAGATAATAGCCCTCTGGCTATTAACTGCATTCAGCTAAAGGCTTCATTTGCATACTTAATTGCTATTAAGTAGCAGAATGATTGCTTAAAGCTATCACTCAAACTGTCATTTAAGCGATCTTTGAGCGATCATTGTCCCGTGTAAACTAGCCTTAATTCCATATTAGCACAGGTTTATGAGAGATCACTCCCGTCAAACCAACCTGATCAACTTCTACGAGGAGGTAAGTTCTAGACTGGATTGTGGAGAGTCACTGAATCTTGTGTATCTGGACTTTTTGATAGTGTGCTGCATAAAAGGTTGGTATGATAGGCTTGGGTAGGGAATAGGGTGATTTTCCAAAGCTATTTTAGAGATTAGTGCTAATTGTCATCTCTTCATTATTATGTTCTTTGAACCCACACCCTTCCAGGGTTTTACTTGGATACGCTGCAGGCCATAGAACCAATGTCCTCTTCTCTTTTCATAGTAAGAGTTTATCAGGCCCTTCGATAGATAGCAGCAGTGTCTTTCTGAGTCCTTCCAGGGTTCTCCGTGTACTACTACTCACCATTTGCATTCTTCTGCCATATTAGGTCATCTTGTTCAACCTTTCAGTAAATTACTTGATGAAGTCGAGTAGTTGAAAGCACAATGTAAATGTCACAGGGTTTATAAACTCTGCTGATGGTCAAACAATTCACAGAACAAATGCACTGAAATGACAGCTCTGTTCAAAACAAGCCTTGTTTGCTTCCTTTTGTGTTAAATCTGCTCAGAGCTGCCAGGGTTGCGCTGGCATTGTATAGTGAATGGCAAGTACATTTATTGTTGTATAGAAGGAGAAGCGGACACCGTGGCACATTACATTTTACTGGGTTGAGTGCATTTCTGCTAGTTGGCTGATCATGAATATGTGGAGCAGAAGCAGAATATTTTTTTATAACAAACAACTTTTACACCAAGTTTCTCAGACTCCTTTATTTTTGCTGTTTTATATGTTCCAATCGTTCAGAATCCTGTTTGCCTTGCCTGTGACTTGATGATAATAATAAGGAATAGTAAAGAACCCTACTTGACGGCATCTGTTCTGCACACTAGAGCCTCGTGTGGCGCAGAGTGCTATGGTAGCAGAAATGCAGTTCTAAGTTCTTGCTCACGGCCTGAAGGTTACGGGTTCAATCCCCATGTGGTTCAGGTAGCCGGCTCAAGGTTGATTCAGCCTTCCATCCTTCCGAGGTTGGTAAAAAAGAGTACCCAGCTAAGTGGGGAGTAATAAATTAATTACTTGAAAGCAATGCGGAATACTTTGGTGCTATACAGGGCTTTTATGGCTTTTAGACAGTGTTATACAGCAGTGTAATGGGTCTTGGTGAACTTCCGATTCGGTTCAAACTAATTCGTACCATACCAAACTTTTTGCAAAAGTTCCGCGAACCGGCCAAACTTAATTTTCAAAAGTTCGCTGATCACTAATCAACTTTTAGTGGTCATCTCTTCTCAGTCACGTGAAGTTTCAAGGGATCTGAACCACATGTAGCTTGAGTTACTATACCCATATTTGATATTATATATATATATATATATATATATATATATATATATATATATGTCTTTACAAATCATAATTCTTGGTGGTGGGCTTTATTGTGAGATGGTACACTGAACAAATCAGGTGACTGCTCAGTCACCACGCATATTGTCGGTCATATCATGATGGGTAAATGTCCCTGTTGCTCTGCGGGAATCTAAGAAGAGAAAAAATTGGAGTCCTAGATTTTACAATGTGTTTTGGAATATCCCTTGTTGCAATATACAATATATTACTCGGTTGTTGACTAGTAGGGATGCGTCTTAGGTAGAAAGCATAATGGGTAGAATGGAAGTAGAAAAATATAGTACTCAGCTAGGAACGAAACTTTGTTTCATCACAGGTTGAAAAAGCTCAGTAATATACTACCTCCTGAGAAGCTTATGCGTTTCGAACCACAGTGCTTCTTAATCATAGCTATTCTATTTGGGACTAGACTCACTACCACAGCAGGATTTATCCACTGCACCGCTTGGATTTGGAATGTGAGTCATATGAATTTGATATGATGAGCTGACTTTTGGTCTCTTCAATGTTCATGATGATACATGGGATGACTATTTGCCAAATAATTGCTTGAAATGGTGAATTCCAATGCTAATTATTCAGTGTAAACTTGTAAAGTTACAGTTCGTATTGGAATGACTTGAGAATAAATGTGCATGGAAATCCCCTTTATAAACGATATTATAGCCAACAACTAATAAACCGTTATCACTTTATGAAAATTAATGAAAAAGACTGTTGTTCATATGCTCCAATGACATTAATGAGTGACTATCTGAAAGATAGTTGCTCAGTGTAAAGGTACTCTAAGAAAGCATTATGGGGTCCAAAAAATGCTCACTGCCCATGTATACCAGCAGCATCTTCAGCTATAAGTACGATATATATCTTTGTATACACTGGATATACTGAATCTAGTAGCCAACTCTTTGTAGAGTCGGACGTATTAGTTATTCCATACATTTCAATTATGAATCGTAATGGCCCTCCTAAAGCCTGGAGTCCAGGACTCCTTTACCACAACTCCAGCCTGGAAACACATATCAGTCAACACAACACATTAAGCTGAACAGTGTAAAGTGTAGTGATAGAAAAAATCATAGGATGGAAGTAGTAGTGCTATTCGATAGCTGAAACAGCCCATAATTATTTTTGCACAAGTAGCAGCTGACATAACTTTAAGGTATAATTATCCTTTTAGTCATACAGAACAGGCAGACCAGACTGACCAATAAGATAAGTAAGAACATATAATTTATTATGGGACGCCTGGGAATGTCCTGCACTGAGACTGAATCTGAATTAATGTGATTCATGTACACATCCACGTGTGTGTAAGAATGACTTCTCTAGTACGTGCTGAAGGGTGGAGTATGGGGGTAATAACTTTTCCATTCATTTTAGACTTAAAAAGTTACAACTTTTTAAAGGCGTTGCCACTTTTTTTTATGTACAAAATGTTCACTATATTATGTGTGTGAGAAAATAAACCACTAATATATCTTCTGTATAAAATTTACTTCTATTTCAAGTCACACCCCCGACTCGAAAAATGCTTCAAACTGCCACCACGATGCTCTTGACCACTTTGGTGTGTGACATAGAGGCACTGCTGACTAGGACAGGTCCATTCCTTAGTCTCCAGGTTACCCATATGTGCATGCGCTATTTACCAGGATGATCCTGGAGCAGTGAAAGCACAGTAAGCAATATATGTAATATGCCTGTGCACCGGACCTGTGTTGTAAGCAGCTGCGCATGCACGATCCAAGACATTACTAAATTAACTGCAGTTGGCACAGACATTCCAGATTGCGCATGTGCAGCTGCTTCTAACACAGGGTCCATGCATGGGCATACTATGCATACTATTTACTGCACTTCGCTGCTCCAGGATCATTCCAGAAAGGAGCACATGGGTAGTCAGAAGTTTGAATAGCTGTTCCTGTATGTCATGCGCCATGTTGGACGACGGCGGCATGGTGGCAGTTTGAAAAATTTTTTTGAGTCAGAGGGCATGACTTGAAACAGAGGGAAATTTTATTGAAGATATATTAAGTTCTCTCAGCTGTCATCCCCGCGGCAGAACAAAGGGAATGTAATCAGGGAACAGAGGGTGGTCTGTTCCCTGAATACAGCTCCCAGTGGCTCACACGCTACTAATTGGCACTAATGGGCATTAGTACCAAGTAGTAGTTTATGCAAAATGATCACTCAAAAGCCATCTTAAGACTGTTTATATTATAACTATTAGGTCAATATTATAGTGAGGACACAGGGTCACAAATTCTGGGGCCTCCAACCACCTTTGAGACCTACAGAGCCTCCAGCACACATTTTCTGAGCCCAAGCTAGTTTTTCTGCTATAGTAGCCAAATCTAGCTACATAGCAAAACGCCAGTGTACCAGTTCACAGCTAAGACGCATGGACATGTTTGGCATACACCCTCAACATACCAGAATAAAGAAGGGCAGAGTCCTTTTAGGGTGTGTTCACACATTGCTGATTTGCTGAAGATTTTGTCATGACTTTTGGTGCAGATTTGCAGCTGATTTCACACTTAGAATTTCAATTGATTTGAAAAGGTGAAATCTGCTGCAGATCTTCACCAAAATCTGTGATAAAATCTGCTGCAAATCATTGATATGCAAACCCTTAAAGGGGTTGCCCAGTAGGTAAACTATAGATGGCCTATCTTCAGGACAGGTACTCAATAGTAGATCAGCATGGTCTGTTCCACAAGGCCCCTGCCGAGCAGGTACTTGCTTGGCTAGTGCACTTGTGTACTAAGCTTATTTTGGCAGGAACAGACAGCTCCGTTCTTACTGCAGTGGCCAGGCTTGGTATTGCCGGCCCAGTTTTCATTGTAATGTATATGAACTTGGCCTGCAATACCAAGTCTGGCCACTGTAGGAAGAACGGAGCTGACTGCTCCCTGCCAAAATAAACTCAGTGCATGAGAGTATTGGCCTGAGCAAACAGCCGTTTGGTGGGGTCCTGTGTTAACCCCCCCCCCCTCCCACCCCTCCCAATCTACTATTGATAACCTATCCTAAGGATAAGGCATAAATAGTTTACAACTGGACAACCATTTTTAAGGTGAAAGCTCTTAAATATACAAACAGGCACTTCTTTCCTCACAGACCTGCATTATGATGACTTATTGCTCCCACCTAGATGGACCCATAAACAATCCAGACCACGGACCGGAAGATTTTGACTGATCCCCCCCCCCCCCCTCCTTTCCCATCCCCCAACAATCAGGAAAAAAATGGCTGGTTGGTAATGTTACCCAGCCCAGAAGTGATGGGGAGATGGTCATACATCTGTATGGCTTTCTTTTGAATACGAAAGTAATTGGTCTCTTGACTGTTTCCATAACTATCACAGGCTTCACTGAAGAAGGTTATACTCATGTCTGGCCAGCTCTCCTATATGTGGCTGACATAAGGGATCAAGAAGGGTGTAGGTCTCAGATTTGGTAGATACCGTCAAATTTTTTAGCGGGCCTCCTAATGCCTTGATCCATCCCTGATAAGTGTGTGTATATAAAGCATGCACTAATAGTAAAATAAAGTACGTACAACTCAATCATGTAAGAAAATATGGACCATAAAGAGTGACTTCTATGTTTTACTAGTGTAGGTGTTAGATTTGCAGAGTTACGGTAGTTCTCGTATGGTTTGCTTTATACGTGTACATTGGGTGTGCTGTTTTTATTTATGTCCAAAAAAATAGATTTTTGCATCTTTTTGAGAACGCTCTGAAGTAAGATAATATAATATACCTGCAGAGCCATCTAAATGGAGAAATATCACAATTAGAGATGAGCAAACCTACTCGTTTCGAGTAATTACTCGATCGAGCACCGCGATTTTCGAGTACTTCCGTACTCGGGTGAAAAGATTCAGGGGGCGCCGGGGGGCAGGGGGAGGCGTGGCGGAGCGGGGGGTAGCAGTGGGGAACAGGGGGAGCCCTCTCTCTCTCTCTCCCCCCCCACTCCCTGCTGCAACCCCCCACTCACCCACGGCGCGCCCGGAATCTTTTCGCCCGAGTACGGAAGTACTCGAAAATCGCAGCGCTCGGGTGAAAAAGGGGCGTGGCCGAGTACGCTCGCTCATCTCTAATCACAATACATTTCGCTGAATGAAAAACTGACCTTCCTTCCATCTGCATGCTATGACCTTGTGTACATTCCGTTATATGGCGATTATAGCAATAATGTTTCTATCTTATTTTAGGGTTCGATGATGTGATGATTGTGTTTTGGGAAAGAAGATTAGAAAGGTTTATGGTGTGTTACGACTGAAGAACAACAGTAAGTACAAGGACTGCTGAATCTAAAACCAGTGTAGTTTTGCAGTTTGAGCTTCGTGTTGGCATTTTGAGGACATTTTTGGGTTTTTATTATTACAATGCTAACAGAATATTGGAATAATTCCTTCTGTTCAAATGCTTGGTTTAGTGTCATGCTCAGATTCCAGCTGTTTAGCCCCTTACACGCTGCGATCACTAGCATTTGTGGTATATAATTGGGTGGAAAGGATGGTAGCTGGATGCAATCGTGGTGTGCCGATGGATTCCCATGGCAGACGAAGACCTCCAACAGAGTCTAATAGGCTGCTATCATAGGCAAAATACACTGCACTACATAAGTAATGTAGTGTACTACTGTATAATTGCCTTTATTTATATAGCGCATATTTCTTTCCCCATTTGGTTGCAAAATCTTGATTTATGCTAGCGATTCAACAATCACAAGTTAAAGACCCCTAGTGGGACTGAAAAGGGTGTTAAAAGAAAGGTACAGTTTAATTTTTTTTAAAATCCAGTGGGCAAAAAATGTATACATTTTTCCCAACAAAAATCCATTATAAATGGAAAAATATAATAAAGAATTTTTAAAAGAATGCATACAATAGGTATTGTTGCATTTGTAACAATGGAAATATCATGTTATTTTTTTCCACATGCTAAATGATGTAAAAAAAAATGCCAGAATTGCTATTTTTCATCCTCTTGCCTCCCCCTGCTAAACAAAATGCAGTAAAAAGCAATTCAAAAGTCTCATGTACCCCAGAATGGAGCTACTAAAAACTACAACTCTTCCCTCAAAAAACAAAACCTCACATAGATCCATGGGTGGAAACTAATGCTATAGGCCCTTTTAGATGGATGAATGTCGGGCAAACGATGCCCGATACTCGTCCCTGCACATACTAGCTCCTGTGCTGCTGAATAAATGATGGACAGTGAGTTGATCGCTCATCATTCAATGTAAATAGCGTCCATTTAGTACTGAATGGGTACTATGTTACTTCAATGAAGAGGGGTGGGGGAGCGAGAGGAGAGAAATCTCCTGCAGCCACTCCGCTCCCCCCCGCTGACCACTCTGTGAGCGAACAAGCACTACTAGCTCCCGTCTAAATGGACCTTATGGGCCATGGAATGCAGAAATGCATTCTTTTTTTTCCTCTAAAGTGATTTTAGTATGCAAAACAAAAACCATCTAAATGTGGTATTACCATGATCTGAATCAGCCACAGAATGCAGTCAACATTACTAATACCGAAATGCCTTAAAAAATCCAGAATTGCAGTTTTTTTTCTGCTAACCCTATCTCCAAAAAAGGAATGAAAAGCTAGCAAAAAGTTATCTGTACCCCTAAATGGTGCCAACGAAAACTTAAAGTTTTTCTGCAGAAAATAAGCCCCTATGTGATGAGAAAATCAGAGTGTAATCTGTCTTGTAATGCAGCCTCAGTGAAACAATATTTTTACAGTTGTTTCAGTATACAGAAGCAGTATCCTACAAAAAAAAAAAACTATGAACTTGGTATCTGTAATCCTGCTGATCCAGAACATAAAGTTATCAAGATTTTTTACAGCATGGTTAACTCAGTAAAAACAAAAGCAATGGCGGAATTTGTTGCTTTTTTTTTTTTTTTTTGCTTCCCCACCCCAAAAATTAATAAAACGTATACAATACATTACATGTACCCCAAAGTAATACTACTAAAAGATACAACTTGTTTTGCAAAAATAATCATTTTTAAAAAGCCCTAAGGGAGTGTACCAATTTAAAAAATCCTTCTACTAAAAACAGCAAGCCCTATGATCTGCTGATTTCTGTGTGTACAGCCTCTGGACCTCTGCTGTTAAAGGGGTTGTAAATAGAGATGAGCGAACACGTTCGGCCCCGCCCCTTTTTCGCCCGAACACCGAACTTGGCGAACACTTCAGTGTTCGGGCGAAAAAGTTCGGGGGCCGCCGTGGCAGCGCGGGGGGGTGCGGCGGGGAGTGGGGGGGAGAGAGAGAGGGCTCCCCCCTGTTCCCCGCTACTGCCGCCCGCGCCGCCGCGCATCTCCCCGCCCCCCGGCGGCACCCGGACACTTACGCGCGAACACTGCAGTGTTCGCCAAAGCCGGTGTCCGGGTGCGGATGTGTCCGTAACGGACACGTTCGCTCATCTCTAGTTGTAAACCTTCTAGCTATTTTGCTGCAGGAACAGACAGCTATGTACATTCAGCAGTGGCCTGGGTTGGTACTGCAGCCTGAGTCCTATTCACTTCAGTAGGACTCAGACTGCAGTACCAACCCAGGCCACTGTGCAATGTATGGAGCTGCATGCTTTGTACAGCAACCAGCTTTAATGATGAATTAAAGGTATTCATTAATGCATGATCACTACATGACAAATAAAGTACTACATGGTAACACTTTTTTTTTCTTTTTTGAATACCAAAACTTTATTGCCTATTAGTCAATGGGCTAAATATCAGGGTTATCATTTTCTATGGACAGGGTTGGTTTGTGGTCTGAAAAGGACTACAGACAGCATGAAAATGCCCTATGTGGTCCTCACTGAATTGATGTTACTTGGTCAGGTGTCTAAATACAAAGTGGTTACTCATTGCTTCTGAACATATAGCATCTCCGATGTGTTCAGTAATATAAGTGATATGTGCTCAGTTATAAAACTGATACGTTGTATTTTTATAGTTCTATCTTTGTTTCATCAGATACTTCCACTAGTTGCTATATTAGTCATGTCAACAGAGACATTAAAATATCTAGGAGATAATTTGAAGTCTTGGAGATCATATGGCCGTCTCCTTCACTACCGCTTGTCTGCAAGTCACCTGCCAAACATGACAGTTTGGCGCTACGACATAAATAATATGAGTTTTTTATTTCACCAGCTTGGTATAGTAAGTGAGGTCATTTAATAGTGGAACAAGTATGTAGACTGGAAGATCGCCTTCCCCAGAACAGGCTCTAAATTAGTTTCATCCTTTGTTAGTAAATAAGCACATTGGATATTATTGGGCACAGTCCTGGTCATAGACTAACAATTTTTTGCATGATGCAAACAAATGAGCCTTTAATTTAATAATGATAAACATTTTGCCTAAAGTCCCCCCAAAATTGATTTAATTCATTCATTTTGAATCTTTTAGTAATATTTATTTTACCGTTTTATGGTCAGTTCTACGGCGAGAACAAATAAGTTCACATAGACAGGCTAAATATTAATGAAATCTACTTGGTTGTAAAAAGTGTCTATACATACAAGATATCAAAAGGAAGAGAGATAAAAAGACATCTAAGGTGTCAAAAGGAATAGAGTTAAAAAGACATCTAAGATTTCAAGAAAGATATCCTGAAAAGAGACATATAAGATAAAAGTATAGAAACGGAATATACAAATAGCATATCGGTGGGATACGGAAAAGAACAACAATGTTATACTCGGCATCCATGATATGTGGCAAGTCAATCTGGGGGGAGCCTCATTGATTTCCATCAACCCAGAGGCGTAACTTGAAGCTCCTGGGCCCCAATGCAAAACCTGTAATGGGGCCCCCAACTATAACGCTTTATTCACAGTACTAGGCTCTCTATATGGAGAAGAGGGGCCTTTTGGGCCCCCTAAGGCTCCTGGGCCCGGGTGCAACCGCATCCCCTGCATCCTCTATAGTTACGCCTCTGCATCAACCCCAGAGTACACTTCACCAACACCATTCCATAGCGGACTTCTTTATAATTGTAAGCAATGTTCAAGTAAGTGAATGCTAGTACTAGTTAACCCTTTAGCTAAATAAATGCTAAAAACGATGGACTCTATTATACAACTACATGGTAATATAGTATGAAAGGCAGAAAAAAGACATATGTCCATCCAGTTCAGCCTATAACATCCCCCACCCACCTCAATGTGGATCACCTTCCCCATTTAGGTGAAAAAATTCCTTCCTGACTCCAATCTGGCGATCTAAATAATCCCCGGATCACCGACCTTCTGGAGTTATTAATTATTTTAACAAATAACATTGTATCGCTCAAAAAAGGCATCCAGCTTCTCTTGAACTTCAGTTCATACTTTAAAAAGTTTAATTTATTGGCAGGAGTCGCAGCTGTCAGAGCCCTGCCAATCATATTATGTTATATCCTAGTGATATACCATAACATTATAAAAGGAATTAGCTCTTTAACTCCTTAACACTACAGGACATACGGTTATGTCTGCAGGTTCAGGGTGTGCACAGTTACATCCTGCAGGTTTCTTACAGCCAGCACCCGCCCGCAGCAGCTCCAATAGGCCACGCCCATGAGCGGAGCTGTTAACCCTTTAAATGCGTCAATTGATGTTTGGGGGCCCCGAGATGAGATCTCGGGTTGCTGTGTGGTTGCCATGGCATCCGGGAGTCTTCTGAAAGACCCCCAGGGCTGCCATTGCATATTGCCTATCCAGCAATGCTTGTGGGGTGGCTTGATGGATTGGCTGTCAGATCACTGTATAATGTAATGCTATGGCATTGCATCATACTGCAAGTTCTTGTACCCTATAGGGACTAAAAAAAATGTAAAAATTACTTTTAAAAAAACCTTTTGCCATCTTTATAATTAAAAAATCTAAATAATAATACAGAAAAATCATATTTGGTATCGCTGCATTAATAAAAGTCCAATCTATCAAAGTAATTCATTATTTACCCCCACAAGGTTAACGTCATCAGGAAAAAAAACATCAGAATTGCGCTTTTTTGGTCACCCAACCGCCAAGAAAAAAAAGTTAAAAAAAGCAATCAAAAAGTCAATTGTACTTCAAAATGGTACCAATTGAAACTACAGTATGTCTTGCACAAAATGAGCCTTCGCACAACTATGTTGATGGAAAAATAAAGTTGTGTGTCAGAAGAAGGCAGCTGAAAATAATTTTTAAAAATTAAATATCTTTGGAAAAAAGGTAGTATAGCAAAAATCTGAAAAATAAAACACTATGGTATTTGTTGTCCCAAACAAAAAACAAATAGTTGACTATCAGGCCTTAGTCAGACGGGCGATTTTTCGCGCGATTTGCGGATCGCATGACGGATGCGCATCCGCAAATCGCGTGACCGATGCGCGCAAGTCGCCCGTAAATCGCCCGAAAATCTGCTCCTAGCCGCGTTTCATTAGAAACGGGCCGGAGGTGTCCAGCGCATTGCATTCAATGGAGACGGCAATACAGCCGTCTCCATTGAAAGCAATGCGCTGCGGGCGAGCCTGGGATGAATTGTCGGTAAGGGCTTAAATATATAAGCCCTTCCCTGCAATCCATCAAAAAATGTGTTAAAATAAAAAAAAATTGTATACTCACCTTCTGCCGGCAGCCGGAGCTCCGCATGGCTGTCCTGCAGTGGGTGTGAAGGGGATGTGAGTCAGACCTGCCCCCTGATTGGCTCAGCGCTGAGCCAATCAGAGGCATGCCTCACTCACACCCATTCATGAATTCATGAATGGATGTGAGCCAGACCTGCCCCTGATTGGCTCAGCGCTGAGAGGCAGCAGTCACTCACCCATTCATGAATTCATGAATGGGTGTGTGTGTTTTCAGCCTCTGATTGGTCAGGGCTGTGACCAATCAGAGGCAGATCATTCAGCAGGCGGGGATTTTAAAGCCCCGCCGGCTGAATAGTGCCAAGAAGCAGTTCAGGAGAACTGACAGCGGCCGCGGCTGGACTCCGGCTGCAGCGGACAGGTGAGTATACAATTTTTTTTTATTTTAACACATTTTAGGATGAATTGCAGGGAAGGGCTTATATATTTAACCCCTTCCCGACAATTCACCCCGCGCACGCCGGCAGCCCATTGCTTTCAATGGAGCGGCTGTATTGCCGCTCCATTGAATTCAATGGGCAAACATCGTTCTTCTCTGCCACAGCTGTTACAGCTGTGGCAGAGAAGAATGATTTGCCTTCTATATGTTCTCAATGGGGTCGGCGCTGCTGCCGCCGGCCCCATTGAGCGCATATACAGAAGAGAACAGGAATCGCAGATCGCAGATAGGTGCGATCTGCGATTTTTTGTTCTATAATTTATCGGACGAGCGCATAAAAAGCGCTCATGTGTCCGATACCATTGCAAAGCAATGGTTTTAAAAAATCGCCGGACGCATGCGCAAATCGCGGCTAAAAACGCCCGTCTGACTAAGGCCTCACAAAGCAATAAACTCACCAGAGATAGGAAACTAAACACTGATCAACTGTGGGTTAATCATCTGATAAAGATGTCAAAGTTTTATGGTCTTTGAATTAGTGTTAGGGGGTCAGCAGGCCAGAATGTTATCTCTGCTGTAGATATAATTCAGAACCATAAAACTTTCACATCTTTATCAGTGGAGTATGTAATTATTTATTCATTTCTCTAATCATCCTTTTCTGGTATGTATTTTTTGAGTGCAAATTAATCACACCATGTCTGTGACTTGTCATATGTGTGTGTGTATATATGTAAATAAGGGAGATGGAATAATAGCTCCACAGTGCCACCTATTGGAAGGCAGCATTCCTTCAAACCAATGTCAGACTCTTTATACAAGCCTTGTCACAATGACTGGGAATTTAAAGCAAAGCCAGACTCTATGTACAGACAGCTGTTTCAGGGTATTTGCCCTTAATCAGTGTACAGTAGGAGTCTGGCTTTGCTAGTGAGAGGCCTGGGTCGGGGATCAGAAACTCTATCTTTTCTCCTTAAGGAGAGCACCTAGATAGTGAGTGAGGAGACTCAAAAGTCTATTCATGCTCCTCTGGGTAATATGTGTGTATACGTGCATGCCTCTTTGAATCTATTTCATGATGCCTGAGGAAGAACCCTGAGAAGGTTCGAAAGCTCACTATAACATCATGTATTTTTGTTAGCCATTAAAAGGCATCATATCTACAAGATTACTTGGTTTCTCTTACTAAGAACAATCACATTTTGCTCTACTTGCTAACACAGTACCAAGCTTTTTTCATCTTACCTAATGGAGGATACCACAATGTACTGTAAACTAATGGAAATGAAACATCTTCTGAAGAAATTGGCACAACTGGACAGCGACATTTTCTTTTTCACCAGATGCAAGAAGGAATATTTAACTCCCAAAGGACTTTGCCTGAAGAATCCATTTCTGCACACCTATAATACACTTTATGCACAACGTCTATGCTACAGGACTTCTGGGAGACCTTTGAACCACCTTATCCATGTCTTCTACAGCAACAAGGAAAAGGCCCTTATAGAGATACAAACTTTAAGAAACACCGTTACAGAGGACTTGAAACTGGAAATGAAATGCTATTACACAACACTATGGTTGTGCCTAATTAAGAACTCCAAAAACTTCGACTCAGAGCAGGCCTGTACCCAATCGCTGATCAGGAAGACCCTGAACCCAGAGCAGGTCTGTACCAAAACACTGATGAGAAACACCCTGAGTCTGGCAGGATAAGAGAGAATCCCCAACGGGACATGGACACAGGTAAAATCACCTGTGTTATTGTAGTGGCCCAGAGCATCATCCTGGTCCCCTCCATAAATGTCATACATGTTTTGTCCTATGAAGATGCACTGTGCAAAGCCTCTCGTCACATCCACTGTGTGTGTTGCACAGCTGCGGCGCTTGAGAGGTTAACAGTAATAAATCATTGCCTGCATATAGATGTATCAGTTTGTCATGTCATGTGGTACAAGTGAGGTTACAAATGTGAGTGCTTGAGAGCGGGAACAGGAGTTCTATCTTCAATCTGTGAGTGCGATCTTGTTCAGGGACCCAAGAGAGTGCTAACACAGAGCTACATGGAAACACCTTCAACTTCCATGTAGGTAAAGATGGAGGAAGAGGAGCGATATACCGTAGCGTTTGGAGTGTGGATGGGAATGGAGTGAGTCCTGTCAGCAGAGAGAGCCCTACAATATTTCTGTACAGGTACCAGCTCACACTACAGGCTTTTCCTGTGCGGCTGTCCAGAGTCACAATCACTGTACATGGGTACGCGACTGAGTTACACCCACGTGCCTGCCGTGCGGGGTGTTTATTATTTAAGCCTTCTTGTCAATAATTGTCTGCCAGATAGTCTACGGAGTGACTCCTACCCCCCTTTTTCCTCTGGAGTGCTCCCAGTCCAGGAGTGGTGCTGTGCAGATAACATGGACTGTAGGACCGTATTCATCCTATGTATCTTCCCTGACCTCTGAGCTCTAGCCTGTTGGCGGTAAAAGTGAATTATACCTGCCTTCCTTTCAATACCTGTGTTGTAAAGTTTATTCATTCAGTAAAAGTTATACCAGGCCCTAACCGTTCCTGGAGACCCGAGGTACTATACACAAGTCTCTGTGTTCTTTTCTCCACCACGTAGCATACTGGTGTGTGGGAACGGTGGCGTTATGAGTGGTAAGAACTATTACCCCCATCAACCTGCTTATTGGCATTCCCTATCATAGGGTTGTCGAAGCTGGTCTGCGATCCTACTCTGGCCTTAGCTGCGTGTCATCCCTTTGGGACCAGAGCCTGGTAAGTCCTGCCGTGACAAGCCAGCACTTATCCCTCCCAGCTTTTCATGTTAGCCAGGTGCCCAGGGTCATCTCTCTGGGGTGTGGCATTATCAATCTGTCATCTCACAATCGCACTAATGTGGAGCTCAGTATGCTCTCCAGGGGACTTTCATTCTGTCCTACTAAAACGCTTGACAAAAGAGAACTCTGCAGCGACATGGAGGAATATTTCAGGACACCAAGACTGAAAGAGTTCTTCCATGACAGAGGACACAGGACTTTCAAGCACCCAAACACAGGAGAAACTAGGAGCCAAGAAGAAGTCTGATTGGACGACCCCTCTTGGCCACAACCCACTTTGGACAAACCAATAGACTCCTTTAGGCATGTGGTGCAATCTACTATATTGCTCAATGGAACCTAATACCAGTGAATGCAAATATGGGCAAGAATAGATGATGCCATGTTTTTAATATATAGCCGTGAAAAATACGGCCATGTGACTAGATGCATAGATATACATTTGCTCCATTACGGTCCGCAAAGCACAGACTAAATACGAAGTTAAAATGCGCTGGTCTAAAGGTAGCCTAATTGAGTTATAGTTTCTAGATGTCACTCCTTGAATGTCTCTTGACTTGACTTCAGTTAAACTATGTCTATTTTTGAGGTTTATTTGTACTAGAATTAATCATTGAATGTTTTTGCTGCTGTAAAGGGATGTTGGCAATTGTGACCTGTTTATTTTATTAAACCCTGTTCCCCACCACTGATCTCTGCCAAACCAAATTCCAAGAATGTCCGCCTCCCTAGAAAATAAATTCCTACTTCAATGGTAACCTCAAGACCTATGTAGCAATTTTCCTTAAATCCCTGCAGCCACAGAGTTGTTTTAGACCTCCTAAGGTCTTTGGCATATTTTGAAAGAGGCCGTACGCCATCCCACACTTCACAATAATTCTATTATGTCTGATGGAGACATTCATGTCTGTGCAACGGGACATAGGTAGGTTTTATGTCAAGAGTAAACAAGAGAACAAAAAATTCTTTAGCGTATTAAGAAATGGAAACACTTCAGGCGTCTATACATATGGGGTCACTACTGGGCTTACGACCACCCATGGTCATAGCGTCCCTGTGTTACACAATATTTCCTCAGCCCCTTGTACTTGGAATCAAGCTTGGACAGAAGTGTTGATATAATGGAAGTTGCCTGCTGATGTTTTCATAGGTAGCATAATTGTGCTAACAGTACTGTGTGTCTATTACCCCCACGTCAGCAAGTGTTAGCGCCTGTGTATCTGACATTCTGCCTTGCAATAATAAAAATTAGGTTCAGCGTATGACCGATCCCACAAAACGCGTGTTCAACTTGTTCACTGGATTTGTTAAGGGGTCCTTGAAAAACATGACGGTCAACAAATCTATTGGGACAGTCATAGAATCGTAGAGTTGGCAGGGACCTCTAGGGTCATCTGGTCCATACCCTTCTCAATGCAGGTTGCATTAAATCATCATTGGCCTGTATATTTTAGTTAGCTATTTAGTTATTGCTTGTTTACCCCTTGACCACCTTCCATGACTTTTAGGCCAATTTTCCACCATATTTGATAAAAACATGGTTCTTTTGAGAAGGAAGTCCTGCTAAGTTTATCATCGCCTATTAACAAAGTGGATGAGTCCAACCAGAACTGGGATTCCCAATCTCCAAGGGCCACATAGCAGTTGCATAAGCTGGTAGGTAATAGAGAAACTCACAAGAGACTAAAGATTACCACAGCCAATATAACCAATTCTAAGATCTGATACCTGAGTAATCACTTTATTTGTGGTATCAAAATGATTGGATATACTAAATTTGCAGTGGTTTTACTATTTTGCCGTGTTGGAAATTGCAATGAGGCAAACATGATTGCATTTTTTATAAACGCTCAAATATGATTTGTGATAATGGCTATCATGTTATCATTTCATAAGTAATAGGTTACATTTAGCCTTTGATCTGCGAGGTGCCACAAACTTGACGCAAGCAGGTGTAATGTGGTGACAGCATTGTGATGCAGTGGCATCGTTGTGCCTACAGGCATTGAGCTTCCAAAAGCCAGGCCTAAAGAAGCCTATAACTTGAGCAGCTACTGTTCCCACTGAACATCCTGAACACTGCACTGACACCTCATGTCCAGCCACATGCACAGACATACAGGAGCATGACACTGTCACACTGAACAAACAGAGAAAAGACCATCAGCCTCTAGCAGAAGAGCTGGTATATATAAGCAAAAGACCTGGGGGATTAGCTGGCTGGAGCAATCCACACCCAGCCAGCTCAATCAACCCCACCTGTGGAGCTATGCTGCTGAAAACCCATGTAGTACAACAGATCACAGCAGCAAACCCTAACAATATGAAGCTTGTCTAGAGGGCTTGGAATAAGGCCTATTCCCCTCAGAATTTCCGCCCGTACACGCCTGCATAGGATTGCATTACAATCCGCAATCCTATGCAGATGGACGCGATTTGTCTGCGCGAAATCCCGCGCAGAAAACAAATCCCCGCACAGAAATGTCACACCCTGGCCGACGGCTCTGGTCTGCGCATGCGCCAGCAGCCAGCACATGAAAGATCTGGGGCAGCGGGAGCAGGTGAGTGACGCGCTGCTCTCTGCAGGGGTTCGGGTCGGGTCCCGCTACGGGAATTCTCGTAGCAGGATCCGACCCGGCCGTCTGCAGACAGCCTAAATAGGGAGTATGCTGGAAAAGCAAGGATCCAGAGATGGCTGGGCAGTAAACCTTCTCACAGAGCCATAGCCAGGAGAAGTAGTCAAGGCAATTTGGGCTAGATGCAGAATAAAGGGGAAAGTCAACAACTCAAGTCCGAGAAGACCTCACCAGTGAATCCCTGGATTTAAACTTACTGTATTCACTTACATGGCCTGCAGAGCGTCTTTGTTTAACTAGTATCTACCACTATATGATCACTGTTCAGCAGTAATGTTGGTCTTTGTATAGTGGTTTTTACTTAGTGGCAGTATGGTGGTATCTGTGATTATATTATGTGGTGCTGGTGTGGAAGTATTTTTGGTAACTATTTTATATTATTTGGACACTATGTGGAGTTGTTGTAATATATGGTCATGGTGTGGAGGTGGTATTTGTCCTCGTATAGTGGTATTATGATCTAGAAGGATCGTAGAGTAAAGTCTAGCACTTTTTATGTTGATCTCCAGTTATGTTGTACATTTTTTTTTGTAACCGGCCATATTCTGATGTGCTGTAGTGCTAAATCTGAAAAATGTTGATGAATGTTGTGGTTTTATATTCTCATGTGGCTTAGACAGAGAATATCTTTATTAGAAAGTTGTGTTAATGTCTTAGCTTGGTATGAGCAGAATTTCCTGTCATGCCTGGCTTCTCTGTTCACCTTTTTTATTATCGGTTGGTTGTGTGCCTTCTCTGTTTCTCTTATATTTTGCCTCATTAAAGACATCAGAGGAATTGCAGCTGTGCAAACATGCAGTTTCCTGGTTATAAATGTAAAATATAAGCTATTTCTGGAAGTCATATACTATATAATTAACGTTATGTAAGGGTGGAATGCAATGAAAGGATTATTTTGGATACTCCTTATAGTTTTTAGTTATTTTGGGACATGGAATTGGTCAGAAAATTCCTCTGTAAGCTAAAACATAATATACTTTGAGGCTGTGATACCCAACTGGCAGCCTTTATGGACCCAATCTGCTCCCCCCAAGGCAAATTCATATGGCACAAGTTCCTTCTTCCAGATAATAAGCACGCGGTATGCATGGTACTCAGTTCAACTAATGTTGGGTCATATTAGTGTATGGGTATTTATGTTTGGGCTTTTTATATGCGTGTGCTCTGTGGTCCTTGAGTATAAACTAGGGTTTAGCTAAATAAGAGATGAAATTAGAGACATGCGGATGTACTATACAGCATGGCCATAATGGCTTCTACGTGTTGTATGGTATGGCTTCCTACAACTTGAAGGTTGCACGGAGTTGAAATACAGTAGTGTGCCTAGGTTCTTAATGGATAGTCTCAACTTGTTGGGAATGCTGTTTACAGCAGCTTATATCCTTGGACTATTAAAGGAGGGGTCTTGAATGGGGGATCATCTTCTATGCTGTATACGTGTCCTAATAGGCAACCACTACTATACTTTTAATAAGAATAACAGTATTATAATATCCATTAACCCTTTCCAATCCACTGTCTGACGTCTGAAGACATTCTGATTGAAGGCTGTACAGCTCCGATGTCAGAAGATGTCCGGCAGGGTATTCTTACTGTAGATTACTGGCCGCTCTGTTGTCAGGGGCCTCTCCAGCATGTCCCATACCGCAGTACTGGCTCTAGCCAGCAGATGGTGCCATTGTATAATGGCAGAAAGAGAAAGCCCCCTAGGAAACCCTGAATCGAAAATTGGATTGCAAAGGGTTAAAAACAGCCAAACTGCTGTAACAAAAGATCTGCTGAAGAACCATTGAAAAATTCAATAAAAAAGGTAATGGGATGCTAAATAGAGATGAGTGAGTATACTCGGTAAAGGCAATTGCTTGAGCGAGCATTGCCTTTAGCGAGTACCTGCTCGCTCAAGATGAAAGGTTCGGGTGCCAGCGCGGGGGAGCGGTGTGTAGCGGCTATCAGCAGGAGGGAGCGGGGGGGAGAGAGGGAGAGAGAGATCTCCCCTCCGTTCCGCTCCGCTCTCCCCCGCAGCTCCCTGCCCGCCGCCGGCACCTGAACCTTTCATCTCGAGCGGGCAGGTACTCGCTAAAGGCAATGCTCGCTCGAGCAATTGCCTTTAGCGAGTATACTCGCTCATCTCTAATGCTAAACCTTACATTTATTGATTCCGTAGACAGTCAATGTAGCCAAAGGTGAAGGTCCACTTCAAGTATCTACAAAGTTGCTATATTTCTCAAATTGCAACAGTTTCTTTCTTGCTACAAAGAACTGGATGGCATCCCCTATTTATTGTAGCAATATAATGGTAGCCATATAAAAATATCTTCTTGAGAGTAACGTGATGAGCTGTTGACAAGGGTTTTGTTCACATTTTTCCTAAAACATTATACCGGCAATTGTTGTACAGCCATAAATCCAAACTATTTCAATAACGTCTTGTTCACAAATCCCACTTGATCTGTTTTAATGGGACACTAATCTCATTACACGTGGTGCTAAAGTTATTTATACTTTCAGCATGGCATATGGCTCCGTGACATCTGAATGTGCTCATTTTTATCACTTGGAGACAGGCTAGTCTGTCATAAGCTTGTTTACAAACCAAGGACACTATGTTCAGGAGACGGAAGAGACACCAATACACCCCATGGCAGCTTTTATATCAGACGGATCTAGAACCAAATAGTTTTGATTATCAAAACACAATCTGTAATCAAAGCAAAGAATCCTACTCTTGGTTCAGGTCTCTTCAGGCCGATTATGTTTTGTTTCAGTAGGGGTTTATCTAATAAAGGAATAAAACTTAGAATTTTACTTTATTCTACTCTGTAAGAAGTAATACCTGAGATGTCATTTTGGGCATTTTGCCCAACTTTGTAACCCTCTGACTATTTAAATTAGAGATGAGCAAGCATACTCGCTAAGGCAAACTACTCGAGCGAGTAGTGCCTTATTCGAGTACCTGCCCGCTCATCTCTAAAGATTCGGCTGCCGGCGTGGGTGAGAGATGAGTTGCGGCGGTGAGCAGGGGGGAGCGGGGGGGAGAGAGGGAGAGAGAGATCCCCCCTCCGTTCCTCCCCCCCCCCCCCCCTCCCCGCTGGCACTCGAATCTTTAGAGACGAGCGGGCAGGTACTCGCATAAGGCGCTACTCGCTCGAGTAGTTTGCCTTAGCGAGTATGCTCACTCATCTCTAATTTAAATGAATGTAATATTGAAGTTCATGTTTAATATTTTTTGACCTTTCCAAAAAACTAATAAAAACTTTGTTAAGCAAAGCATCCTCATTCTGCACATAGTTTAGCACAAAGTCAGAAATTTTCTTTGGTCACAATTGTTTTCCTTTAGTTATTTTTAACAAAACCCCAGTGCAAATGTAAAAATCACAAATTGAGGCTTCATTATAGTTGGCCCTTGGAACGGGAAGAGCCAATAAGGTACAATGCTCATTGTGAACTAGAGGAGACAGAATTTAAGGAGTCCAAGAGACCATCTAAGAGTCCAAGGATATAACAAAACTACATACATGGACTTTGTACAACAGGACATTGAGTGTCTATGGATATCTATTATGAAATACGGTAGCAATCTACCCGTGCCAAAGGATCCATAATACCACATTTTTCATGTGTCAATATGGTAATAAAAACAAGAGTGCACACAAAACACAAAGTTCCTAAATGTTTCACAGAAAGAACATTCTTCGCATAGTTTTCCCGATATTTTCCATATACTGTTGGATGTAACAGATAATTTGAATGGAAAAGTGGAAATCTAGAAATACACTAATACCCTAACTGTTAGCAGGGCTTAATTTTGGAGTAGGGCTTATATTTCAAGCATCCTCAAAAAGCCTGAAAATCATTTTGCATCCTCAAAAATTCTGGAAAATCATGCTATGTCTTATTTTCAGGGTATGTCTTATTTTCAGGGAAACAGGGTATATTTTATTTTAGTCAGTCTTGCATCATTGTTCTTCAACCATCATTTTGTCTCAATCGTACATCAATTTCATTTTATAAATCTCTCTGTCTACAACTTAGAACTGAAGCCTCTAACTTCTATGATGTAGAAACAATATTGTTACTCTGAAACGGCATCTTTCCCCCCAACATAATACTCATAGCTCGTTCCCGGGCGTCACATTGACTTCTAGATTACGTTTTTGCCAACAGACAGCAGTTTATACAGCAAACGCCACCGGTTTGGTTTTACACTGTTGGAACGAGTACTGCTGTTAGTGTCAATATCCGGATCACTTGCCAGCTATGTTGGAATCTGTCCATTGAAACCCGAGCTTTGTCTGTTGATCTCTTCCTTGCTAATGAAAATATTCCTTTGACACCACCGATAGGGCCTTTCTTCAGTTTACTTTGTTCTAGTAATCTGTATCATTCCTAATGACAGGTTTCATATTCTAGATGTAGAATAATCGGCTACTGTAGAACAAGGTATTCTACATATGTTGGGATTTTTTTGTCTGGTCGATGTCAAAGTCAAAACAATGTCAGGCCGCTAAAAGCAGCGGTTGATTATGAAGGAGCCAGTGACAGGATGACATCACCAAGAAACAAGTCTAATTTAAGTAAGGAAGAGAATGACTTGGGAGGGGGCCATTTAAATGTACATTGGGTAGACGCTTTTCTAAACCGCAGGTCACTCGTGATCCACCAGCTTCCTCTCTCACCCATCGTTAATAACTGGAAATATGCATGAAAAGCAAGTCATATAGAATGAAAAGAATAGTGAGGGGTAAGAAGTGAATGTGTTGTATTTGTATGAGTTATTGGTCCGGATACTGTCATTCGGTCATGACTAATGGTTTGGTCTTCATGACGATCATTGAAATTCTCTATTGGAGAATGTTGGTGATTTATGGCTGCATGATTTGATTTTCATCCATCCATGGTAATATTATTTATGCCCCAAAAAATCCATATTAGTAAACTGGGGTTTACCATAACTTCTTGCATTTGATAATTGAGTGGCTGAAGTATTAGTGGAGTTATCTGCTACTCCGTTCTGATTTAATGGCAGGTGTTGGATGATAAGAACACCAAACGAGAAAAAATGAGTGAATACTTTGGTGGAGGATAAATGTTTTTAGTCATTTCTTTATTGTTCATGAGCACAAGGCACTTCCTAGTATTAAGGCAATCTACTCCATATAGATATAGTTTGAAGTCTTCCATGTCCTTTTATCTTACTTTCCCATGGCTGTAAATTGTGACTATCTTGGTGTATGGGATATGTGTTTGTCATCTGTTTTGTGTATCTTATATCCTGTTTCTTATGACCAGTAGGACATTTTATGTAAAGGGTTATTCTCCAGAGTATTAAGTACAAGACCAACTTGGGTAAACAATGTGTTCTTGCTAACTTTGAAAGTGTGATGTATGTGGGTGACACTTTGGTACAAACAGAAGCAAAACCATTGCATTTGTAAATTGTTCCATAGCAGCAGATGTTAGTATTGTACAGTTGAGCATAAGATGAAAAATAACACAATATCTCTAGTGGTAAGTGGCTATCGGATGCTGGAGCTGAGGTTTATTTGACAGAAAATAGTGTATCGCATAATAGCAAATCTGAGTCAGAACGTAATCGGATCTGAGCCTCTCGGTGTACAGGACAATGTTGGGCATTGCAACTCGTGGAGATGGGTAGAAGGTAGCCTATCCTATTGATTATGCAGTCATACTAAACTGACCACTAATTCTAAATACTGATTTATGTCCAACCTAAAACAAATGTATTTTTGATATTAGGCCTTGTTTACATGGTGTGATTTTGGGGCATTTTTGGATGTGCATTTTTAGCACCCAAAACGGGGAATCCAAAGGAGAAGAAAAATATAGTGATCCCTTAAGTTACAATTACCTCAAGAGACGTTATTCTCAACATACAATGGGTTTTCTCGGGCTATTGTAACTTAAACCAAAATCAACATTCCATGCCACAGACAATCTAGATCTGTGGCACATGCAGTTAGTTTCCTGGAAAATCCAGATAATCAACATCAGCATTTCACAGGTGAAATGCCTCTGTTACTGCCGTGCATACACTGATGGGCTACATAGCACTGGCGTAACTATAGAGGATGCGGTTGTACCAGCGCCCAGGAGCCTAAGGGGGTCCATAAGGCCTCTCTTCTCCATATAGGGAGCCCAGCACATATCCTGTAGTGCCCTTTACCTGTGCTATGATGAGCTACTACTTTCGACACCAGATGAGGGCAGCTCCATGTGATTTTTTTTTTTTTGGTACTGTACAGGACCCTGAAGCAGCTCCTGTCATCACCTTAAAAAGTGATATACAGTCCACAGAACCTATTGCTGACTTTGATATGTAACAATTAACTTTATCTCTACTAGTTTTCTGCTTATTTCTCTTATCTTCATTTTGTATTAATTTGGTTGACATTTCAGGGCACTGTGAACAAATTAACAGTTTTCCATAGCGTTATTGTTTCAACATGCAATATTTTCAACATATAGTATAATGGTCATCCCGTAACCAATGAATATTGTATGTTGATCGACTATTGCAAAATCATACAGCCTATGCTTGTAGCTGAAGACTTTAAGACCGTTATTGAGAGAATTACCTTTTTGTGCATTTTGAATTTGATTATCTGAGCTGTGTCCTACTCACGATGCTTTAAAACATTTATCAGATCAGAGGTTCTTACACTACAGGGATAAGCTCAAATATCTATTTCATGACCAGAGATGCAGACTTCTGAAATGTGCCCTATGCTGTAGATTAACTAACCTCTACAATTCAAACATAAGAAGAGCTAAAGGTCCACTCTGTTGGGGATATTTTGAGACTATTTTATTATGAAGATCTATATATTCTGCAAGACAACTTTACTGATCTTGCTAATCTGGCTAGAGGTCAGAAGACTTGGGAATATCCCAGCAGGTTCCTGGGCCTCACTTTTTCCCTAGAAGTTAGACTCATTTGAAGTAGCAAATTGCAGAAAGCAATGTTGAAGTCGCTAAGTCTAGGAAACCTGGAGGCTGGGAAGTGTCTGAGGCAGGATAGTTTTATTATCAGGTTTTACAAGAAATACTCTAAATCTATTACGGCTCCTTTCTTCATGTCTTCTTGCAGGCCATATGTTTGGTCATGCCAAGACCCTGGAAAATTACTGTAGGACAAACCACCTTAGTGAGGGAGTGGATGGGTTAATTCGAGTTGATAAGGCATATGGAGGAGCTAGTAGCAAAGGACTTAGGGCTTGAGGATAAATACTTTAGAATATGGCACATTTTAATCATTTTAAGAAAGCTAGATTATTTAGGGATTGGCTAGAAGCCAGTGACGTAAGCCAAAACAAGATAATTAGTACTTCTCCTCCCCCTTTTTTTATTTCTGGCTTTTATTCTTTTCCCCCTTCCCCTTCAACCCCCTTCCCATTTCCTCTCTGTTGTCAATCCCTTGTTGGTTAGTTTACATACATCAAGAAGAGCATTAGAGTCGAATTGGATGCAAATGGAAAGATAGAACAATGCCTCTACAGCACCACCTATTGGAAGGTAGAATTCCTGCAAATCAATGTCAGACTTTTTAAAAAGCCTTGTAACAATGACTGGGAGTATAAGCCAAAGCCAGAGAATTCTCCTAGAAGAAAAAGATAACCATGTACAGACAGACTGTTTTCGGGGTTTTGCCCCTCATCAGTGTGCAGTACTTTGCTTGCTTGGCTAGGCGACAGGCCTATGATGTGGGTCAGGAAGGATATGGTTTTCCTTAGAGAGAGCACCAAGTGAGGAGACTTATAAGGCAATGCATGTCTCTCTGGGAAACGTATGCAAATGGAACGATGGGAACAATATATTTTATAGCATCACTGACATTGTTCCATCTCCTCATTTGCATAAATTTCCCAGAGGAGCATGCATTGTTTTTTAAGTCTCCTCACTAGGTGCTCTCCCTAAGAAAAAAACTTACCCGTCCAGTGCAGTTGGAGGCATTAGGAAATTGTAAGTCTATTAATGACTCATTATATGTCCTGTAGTACAATTTCCGTGGCTTTTGCAATAAGTAAATTAACCATACTTGCACTATATGAACAAGGCCTTTTGTTTTTAAGAAACCTGCCACATATATGACATGGGGCATTTTTCTGACACCAGATAAGAGTACTGTTCCCCAAGATGGTAATACGAATGGTTGAGAGATTAGAAGACAAAGCTAACAATTTTCCTATGCATTAATCATCCCTTTTCTTGATCCACTATTTCATGGGTTCACCTGCTGATCTGGAGGATTTATGGCAATAGGCTTTAATAATTTTATTAAAACTCCCCATACCATTTCATCCCACGTATCTATTGACATTTTGAATCTAGCTTTAATTATACATTGCTACTGCGAATCTGTGCTGTAATTTAAATCTAGAGAGTCCATTAATGCACAGTATTGATCGGACTTGGGTCACTGTGGTATATTATAAAAATTGACTGTTCTGCACTAATCCCATGTGCTTAGTACATTTACAGAGAAGCTTCTTTATATCTTTATGAAAAGTTCAACTCCATGGGAATATTCCATCCTGTAATTGTGTTTCTTTCCTTGGGAGACCTATGTTTATTATAGCAGCATAGTTGCTGTCTGATCAGAGGGACTATGAGATTATATCTGATTGAGCGTTTATCAGATCCTAACAGAGTTGAAACTTTTTTTTTTTTTTAACTCCGTTAACTCTTTTTCAGAGTTTGTCGTATTTCCACTAAATTTGTCCCGTTGATCACATGAAAAAATGCAGCACTAAATTAAAATAGTCATCTGATAATTGTGCTCAGCCCTAAATTAAAAGAAAACTGCCTAAAATAACTTTTTTTAGAGTTTATTTTGTATATATTTTGCCGGAAGGAAGACCACACCGCATCCGTCAGAACCTACACTATCTCACTGTAAAGTTAATTAAAATCACAGAGGTGAGGGGGAACACAAAAACATATTTCACTGGAAAAGAGCCAAAAATGCAATACCTGATAAGGTGCAAAGCAGGTACGATCGCCATAACACCAGCACAATGGCCATGGGGTCGGCACAATGGCCGTAGAACCTAACAATATGCAGCAAACCAGACTTCTCCCCAAACTGGGCTGGATGAGTGGGTGGCTGTATAGAAGTCTGCAGTGGACAGTTTAGTTCTACGGACACTGTGCCGACTCTACGGTCATAGTGCCGGCCTTATGGCGATTGTGCCTGCTCTGCACCTTATCAGGTATTGCCTTTTTGGTTCTTTTCCAGTGAAATATGTTTTTGTGTTCCCCCTCACCTCTGTGATTTTAATTTATTTTACAGTGAGATAGTGTAGGTTCTGATGGACGCGGTGTGGCCTTGTCATCGGCCCGTCAGCTTCTGCATCTTGGTCAAAATGCTAAACTAACACCCGCATTTTATTAGTGTGTATCAATAGTTCCTTTATGCAGTTTGCTATAGAATTCTGGGGGAGCCCAAGATGTCAGCCAGTGTGGCCCACTGTGGAGATACAGGGCAGCCCACTGCCATGTCAGTGTGAGTTGTAATCCTGTATTGTGGGACGCACCCATCTATCGGCTGGCTTCTGTGGCATCATTCACATTGCAGATTTAGTTGCATGCAGTCGCTCCTCCCCAATCTGGCCTGGGTTGAGTGGGTGGCTGCATATACATCTGCAGTGGACAGTTTAGCTCCTCTGGTTTATAGTCTAGTTTGCTGTATATTCTTAGGTTCTATGGCCATTGTGCCGGTCTTATGGCGATCGTGCCTGCTTTGCATCTTATCAGGTATTGCATTTTTGCTCTTTTCCAGTGAAATAGGCTAGCTATTAGCATGCAGAATTTTGGGAGCACACATAATAGAAATTACAAAATTATATAATACATTTCAAAAGAAATATGTTGGCAATATGCCGACAGACGTTATGTGATTCATTGAATTTCACTCCAGAAAGTATTAGATTGAATTGATACTAATACTCTGTGGCTGCAACCTGTGGATATTCTTTACATGATTATATGACTATCAGTACTAAAAAAGTTATGGATACATTACAGGTGTGAATATGATTGAGAAAATGCCTTTTATGGGGGAAGAAAGTTTCACAAGTGAATTATTTTTTGAAATCCCACATTACTTTGAACATAGTCACAGAATACTACTTATGGATGCTATAATGGTAGGAATTCTTAAATAAGGATGTCCAAGAGTTTTGTAAATTAAACTAACTGACAATATTCACCTTCTCCTTTGCGCATTTCCTGCAAATTGAAAACATTACTTTTAATAGAATATTGATAAAATGTATTATGCCTCAATAAGTGATGAGAATTTCAGGATGCAAGAAATGGATATTGATCATGGTCACTAGCCATATAAAATTCACTTTGGATGGGCCTACAGGAGTGGTAAGATCTAATTCCAGCATTACTACTGAAGCCAGATTGCCATAGGTGAATTTCATATGGCTATTCATCTTCTATATACAAGTGACCGTCATCAATATCCATTTCTTGCATGCTGTTTTGATTATCATCATCGAGTAGAGATGAGCGAACGTACTCGGTAAGGCCGATTTCGCAATCGAGCACCGCGATTTTCGAGTACTTCACTACTCAGGTGAAAAGATTCGGGGGTCGCCGGGGGGCGTGGCGTGGTGGAGCGGGAGGTAGCAGCGCGGAACAGGTGGGAGCTCTCTCCCTCTCCCCCCCACTCCCCTCTGCAACCCCCCGCTCACCCACGGCGCCCCCCGAATCTTTTCACTCGAGTAGTGAAGTACTCGAAAATCGCGGTGCTCGATTGTGAAATCGGCCTTACCGAGTACGTTCGCTCATCTCTATCATCGAGGCATAACATATTTTATCCTTGTTCTATTAAAACTTAAGTTTTAAATTTGACAGTATTCACTCTCTCCTTTGTGTATTTTAATTTGGTAAATTTTTCGTATAAAGATCCATGCCAATTTTAAGGTTCATTTGGGATTAACTGCAAGAAATATTTTTTAAAGAATAAATCCCCCGCAACTCCAGAACTGTTGCTCTAGTGGTCCTTAACAGGCTTTTTAAACTTTCCTATAGTGATGATGTTCTGTACACTCATGTGACTGTAGCAGCCAATCACTAGCCTCAGTGATTTTAGCTAGCTTGATATCATTACTGCTGAAGCTAGTGATTGGCTGCCACAGTCACGTGGATGGACAGTAGGCATGCCGTTGCTGCAGGAAAAGGAAACAAAACCCAGCTGGGATCTCTGGATGATCAGCTTTAGAGTGGTGGTGATTTAACAGGCGAGTAACTCTTATTTTATGGTTTTATTACCTTTACTACAGTTAGTTTAATCTCATAAAGTTCTTGGTCAACCGTTTCAAATACGAGAGTCCTACAAATCTAGGTGCATTATCTATCCTTATCTCCCATGTGAACCATCAGTTTCATGACTTCATCTCCCATGGTATTGAATAGGCAGGATGAGAGTTAGGGAGACGGGGACACCATACATGGTCATATTAACTGAATAAGGCCCAGGAAGTTCTGCTGGCAGATTTTCTACATAACTTCTAACTTATGACAGAATGTGATGTTGACTAAGGCTGAGCATAGTTCAGCATGAGATAAACATTGTCGTTTTCATCCTTTATAAAAACAGAAAGAAGCAAAGACTGAGTGAGAAGATTTGTACACCTCGCAGCATGAGTTCTGGTGAGATTGTCTTGTTTTTTTAATTCTTACATTTCTTAATTGTGTGTCTTTTTGATTTTTATGGTTTTAATTAAATTTTAGCTCAGAGGTCAGTTAATCTGCAACTTGTTTGCTATTGATGCTATATACAGACAAAAGTTTTAAAATAGGTCAGTAATTTTATTTGGGAAATGAAAATACTTTTAGGCTGCCTTTACATCTGCGGTGGGTTTTCCATTTTGCTGCTTCATTCTGGGAGCAAAAAAGGGGAACCCCCTGGCCAAATGGGTCCATTTTATGACTTAATCGGATAGTACCAATCGGGCCTTCTTGACTTTAATGGGTTCCATTTGGTTTCCGCTCAGCTACACAGTATTTTACCGGAAGAAAAAGTGCTGCATGCCGCGCCATTTCTTCCGGTATTTTGTGCCAGATCTGTGACGGAACATCTGACTGGAGGTTCGAACTCAAATGTGAACCGGCCTTATTTCAGTCTTGAGCTTTCATATTTATAAAGGTGAAATACAAACTCCTGTTTGTGCACATTGCCTTGTATTATAATAACAAACTCCAAAAAAGTCAAATTATTGACTGTTCATAGAAATGCTCATTTGTCTGACAATTGGGCCATGTAAAAGGACAATCATTCAGCCAATGAATGAATAAACGCTCATTCATCTGTTAATTGTGTAATTTAAGTAAGCATAAACATGCTTGCTTGGTCAACTGCACATTTCCCCATCTCATTGGAGAGAAGTACAGCCAATCAGTAACACCTTTATGGGTATGCTCGATCGTGTTAACAATCAGTTGGCCCCAGAAAGCAGATAATCTGCCCTGGATTACGGAGGGAGCGAGCATTGACCAACATGATCATTGTGGGTCATTGGTTGTTGGCACAGACAGATTACCTGCCCATGTAAAAAAGGACCTTTATTGACCATTTATCATTCACGTAACAGCGAGTATAAAAAGTTTGTGTACGATTGTTGAAACTCTATTGACTAAACTGTTGTCTAATGCAGATAATGAAGTTAGTATATCCAACAACGTGGTCAATGGAATAACATCGAATTGCAACATGCAAGATAAAGGTGAGATGATATATTGAATGGTAACTAATTGAACTGAATAAACTCCGTCTCTTATAGGTAAATGCACCCTCATGCTGTATAAATGTACATTATCCGTTTTATGTTAATACAAAGCACATTATTTTCATGCACTCCAAATGCAACCTATTTCACCTAATTAAAACTTGTTCTTGCCTTTTAAAGAGGTTGTCCAGGATTTTAAAAAAGGTTTGCTTTTTCATCCTGGAACCATCTCTACCTTGCCTATGGATACGAGTGACATTTTTTTCTGGAAAAAGCAGACCCTTTTTAAAAATCTTGGATAAATTATTATTCAATTATGATTATTTATTTCAAAATGCTCATAATTCCACATTTGTATTTCCATTACCATATGTGGTTTTCCTCCTCTGACAGTATATACAGTATTTAGCCTTATATGCACAGCTTCTACCTGTACAACATTTTACATATTTAATTATGTTATAAACCCAGCAGATTACATTTTAATTCACTTTTAAATTAGGATAATACAAATTGTATTCCTGATTAAATCTTTAAGAGGTCTTTAGCAGCCTCTATAGATAGCCACTGGTTGACCTTTTTCTTGGTTGATCATTTTTGTTAATAGTCATCAGATGTTCTACAGTTATTGAATGAGAGATTTAAGGTTACAAAAAAAGATTCAGCTTTTTCCTAAAAAAAATATATATATTTAAAGGCATTTTTCAAAACCATTTTTTAAAGAAAAAACAGCTGACAATGGTATCACAAAACGAAAGCAATACTACTCCCTGGACCAATCCCCTGTTACTCCCATGACAAAAATGTTCTTGTCTTATGCTGGTCTTTACTCACTTGTCTGCAGTCATGTTCTGTTGAAATGACATGTGACCACTGCAGCTAGCCACTACCGTCGGGATCCATGCACCGCAGCCTTGCTGTGGTCCCAGTGAGTGTTGTAATAGATGAATAGGAAATCAGATGACCGCTGCAGCATCGCCACTCACTTTCCTGGTATCGGCGCACACATCTGGAGTATCATGATGCTAGGAGTTCAAGACTGTGCTGCTGCAGTGGTCACCTGATTTCTTGTGACATCTGTCACAACAATCACTGGGACCACAGTAAGGATGCACCATTAGATCCCAGTGGCTGCAGAGGGGAAAGTATATCTCAGTTTGTTATTTTAATATAGCCTGTCCTGTTGAAGCAGCGTTGTCTGGTAACCCGGACAACCCTTGTAACTTGAAAGTGACAACGTACTATGGCACAAAAAAGTTATAATAAGGTGTTAAAAGTCAAGTTAAACTGTGCTACTTCAGTATGTCATGAACTTCATCTTTTCTCAATTTTGGGAAGAATTTCTTGTGTAAGCAGCTTGATTACTGATTCAATAAGTAGAACATAATCATTCACAAACTTATTTATATAATTCATGCTTTCTTTCTCCAGTACTTCACGTAATTGTCATTTTGCTGCAAAACTCAGCATGCAGTTACATCTCAGGCAGGTATGTAACTGATTAGAGTTGTGACGTCATTAGATGAACAGTCTTGCCACCTGAGGCCCGAAAAATGGTTACACCCTTGGCCTATAAAAAGGCTCTCACGGGATACTTGTGTTTAGTGGGTCTCTTGTTCCGCTTGTGTAGAGCTTGTTGTCCACTAAACATGCCTCTACAATGCAATTGAAGAGACTTCTCCCAGGTAACAGAGTTTGAACCTGGTTTATCCAAAAAAGTCTAGTTTCTTTGTTCACGACACCACCGCAAACGGGGGTAACAGTGGGTGGGTATCAAGGGCAGCATATGTAATGGGCACTGTGAGAACAAATGTCCTTCAGCCAAGCACCTGGAAATCATTCTGACAGACACAGGGGTGTAACGATGGAGCCACCTGTCTCTGAATGTCGGCCAACGAAAGAGTTAGAGCTGCTTGTGCTGGTCAGACGATCAGATGATTCTCCCTACTGGTGGTCTGTGAATGGCATCCTGAGCCCATTCGCCTTTTGTCTGCGTGTCTTCATGCATTCACTGGTGCCAACAACTCCTAACAGTCTGGTCAGAACGGCCCAGGTGGTACGCAATTTGTTGATACGACCATCCAGCTTCTTGCATTCCCATAGTGTGACTCCTCTCAAACTCTGTTAAATGAATGAAATGAAAACTCTTAAATTGTGTCGTTGAGGCATGTCTAGTGGTCAACAAGCTCTACACAAGTGGAAAAAGAGGTCCATTACACACAAGGAGCCTCTGAGAGCCTTTTTATAGGCCAAGGGTGGAATCACTTATAAGACCTCAGATGGCAAGACCGTTCATCTAATCATGACACAACCATATAATCATTTGCATATTTGCCTGGGATGTAACTGCATGTTGAATTTTGCAACAAAACAACTCCTTCCTCCAGGGGCTGGATTTTTTTATCTTCAAAAAGTGTATGTATATACAATATATTGCAGGAAGAGAAGGGCTTAAAAGCCATATATTTTATAAGCTGATGGCTGTTTTCCAAGATCTCCAAGTGCATAGAAAAAAATACCAAACAAGGAAGTCCCCCCCCCCCCCCCCCTTTCTCTTGTTTTCAATCTTATACAGATGGGCCTTCATTTAACATTGGCACATAGGCCTGTCACATGCCACATGTCAACATTTTTGTACATTCTGTAATATTCGTACAAATGTAATAGCTATGATTTAATATTCTTCAGATGAAATTTACTGATTTATGAAAGCTACTGTGTAGAATAAAGATAAAGGTAGCAGTATGAAGAACTAAGACACATTTTATCTGTAAATTCTCTGTGATGTTTGTTACATGCATCAAGTTTAACAGTAAATGGTTCCAACAAAGTATTAAGATACGTTGCTTCACCTAGTAAGACATCTAGCCTTCGGTTTAGCATATACAAAGGGAAAAGCTCCCATCATATACGTTAAACGAAGACCGTGACAGTGGCACCCGTCACTCATAGGTTCTAATGCTGTTTGTTTAATGGATACTTCATGAAAAGCTACTGAAAAGCTCACGACTTTTACACTTTTTTTTCATATTGGTCTCTGCAGGATAGAATATCATAGTCTACCACATTATTCCATATACTTTTTTTTTTGTGGTACCAACCAGTGGCTAAAAGATGAGACAGCCCAAGCCATAAGGGAATCTTTGCAGAAGGCTGTGTGCCAGCTCCTACTCATTGATCTCTATGGTAGAGCGTGCGCACAGAGCCATCTGAAAAGTGCCACGCTGTTCGCGCTGTCATGTCTCAAGGACACAGCATTGGAATGGGGCACACAGTGAGTAACTCTTTGTACCCTCCGTTCTCTCAGCTTTGAGCTCCGTAATGTAATTTATGGGTATCAAAGCTGCTGACAGGTTCTCTTTTTAGGGGCAGCTGTATTAGGTACAAAATTTTTTTTCAGATGGTTCTTGTTGAAATTCTTATATACGCTGCATGATCAGATACATAAGATGGGATAAAATAGTTTGGCAGGAGTTTTGGGACTTTTGGGAAAGAGGTGAAAAAGTAAAGAGGAAAAAGGAGAATATCCCTTTAGTGGTACAGTTTAACATCCCCACCAATGACCCGATCTCCCCATCTGCTTCTCAGCTTCTATTCCTTCCCTCACAGCCTCTCCCACTCACAGAGATGGCAACACTCTGGATCTGGTCTTCCTCCGTCTCTGCTCTGCTTTTCACTTCACTAACTCCGCTCTCTCACTCTCGGGCCATAACACTCTCTCTTTATCTGTCAAGCTTCCTAGCATCTCCCCAGACCCTCCTACCCACACTACATACAGGAACCTCCATGCTGTTTACACCCAAAACGTTGCTGAGTCCCTACAGTGCTCTCTGTCCCCTATCTCTCCCCTCTCCTGCCGCACATTACAACACTACTCTTAAACAAGCCCTGGATGCAGCGGTGCCCCCCGTGACCCAAGCCATCTGGTGCAGACCACGGCAACTATGGCTCACATCTCAGATGCGCTTCATCCGGTGGCGCTCAAGGTGTGGTGAATGGCTGTGGAGAAAGTCAAAAAAGTCTGCAGACTTTCTTCACTTCAAATTTGTGCTCAGAACCTACAACCTAGCCCTTCACCATGCCAAACAAGTCTACTTCATCTCTCTTGTCTCCTCATTATCTCACAACCCTAAACGACTCTTTGACACTTTTCACTTCCTTGTCGGCCCAAATTGTTGCCCCTATCAGGGATTTCAGTGCCGAAGATCTGGCTGCTTACTTCAAAAAGAAATTCAACGACACCCGGCAAGAAATAACCTCTCAATCCCAGACTAGCCCTGACCCTAGTCTTGTCAGTACTGCATCTAGCTCCTGCTCACTCTCTGTACTCAGACCAACGACAGAGGAAGAAGTCTCCAGATTGCTTTCCTCTGCGCGCCCCACCACCTGCACTAGTGACCCTTTCTCCTCCTCCGGTCCCTCTCCCCGGTTACCATCTTCCACCTCACCACCATATTCAACCTCTCCTCATTCAAACATGCTATTAAAACAGACTCTGCTAAAGAAACAGACTCTTGACTCGACCAATGCTGCCAACTACCGACCCATCTCAAATCTCCCCTTCATCTCCAAACTATTAGAACACCTGGTCTCCTCCCGCCTTATAAACTATCTCTCAGAAAACTCTCTTCTTGACCCTCTCCTGTCCGGCTTCCACCCTCTGCACTCGACATTAACCACACTTACAAAAGTGTCAAACAACCTCCTGATGGCTATATCGAGGGGCAACTATTTCCTACTTGTCCTCCTTGACCCCTTTGCAGTGTTTGACACTGTTGACCACGAACTCCTCCTTAATATGCTTCGCTCCATCAGACTAGAGGACACTGCTTCCTACTGGTTCTCCTCCTACCTATCTGACCAGCGAATCCTTTGCAGGCTCTATCTCTTCTCCTCTTCCCCTTGTTGTTGGGGTCCCCAGGGCTCGATTCTCAGACCCCTCCCCTCTTTTCCATCTATACAGCCGATATTGGAGAAACTATCAGGAGATTTGACTATCAGTACCATCTCTATGTTGACGACTCCCAGTAATACACCTCCTCCCGTGGTATCACAGCACCAGTGCTATAGAATGCCATTGACTGTCTGTCCGCTGTGTCTAACACTATGTCCTCTCTCTACCTAAAACTGAACCTCTCAAAAACTGATCTACTGGTGTTTCCGCCCTCTACTAACTGACCTCATCCTGTCCCCATTCTCCATTTCCAGTGTGTGGCACCACCATAACTTCAAGACAGCACTGCCACTGTTTTGGGGCTATATTTGACTCCGATCTCTCCTTTACCCCCTACACCCAATCTCTTGCCCAAACATGTCACCTGCACCTCAAGAACATCGCAAGAAGCCTCCCTTTCCTCACTGTAGACATGCTAAAAATGCTCACTGTTGCTTTCATGTACTCTCGGTTTGATTATTGCAACTCGCTGCTCATCGGCCTACTCTGCACCAGACTCTCCCCTCTCCAATCCATCCTGAATGCTGCAGCCAGGCTCATCTTCCTGTCCAGCCCCTTTTTGGACACCTCTGCTCTGCACCAGTCACTGCATTGGTTGCCCGTCAAATACAGAATTCAATTTAAACTCACTACCTTCATCCACAAAGCTCTCCATAGCACCACGCCGCCCTACATTACTTCCCTTATCTCAATCCACCACTCAGCCCATGTACTCCACTCCGCTAACGTAATCAGATTAAGCGTCCCTTAACTGGAACCTCTCATTCCCGCCTCCAAGACTTCTCCAGAGCAGCACCTGTACTCTGGAACGCACTACCCTAAACTTTCCGGGCAATCCCTAACGCACAAAATTTCAGTAATGTTTTAAAAACGCACCTCTTCAGGAAAACATACAATATCCCCAAAACTAAACCCCTCTTTACTCCACCTGATAACATGCTCCTTGTCTTACTGACTTCAATCCCTAGCCGCAATCAACCGCCCCCTGCAGTCATACCGATTCGGCCACTATGCGGCTCAATTTAACCATTGTCTATGTGTATAGCATCCCACACTCTCCACCTTACCATACCGTGCACATCTCCAGCCCCTTTACCTTCTGTATCCCCCCATTATTTGTAGTTTGTAAGCTCATTGGAGCAGGCCCCACACCCCTACTGTCTCCATCAACTTATTACCATGTAACCGTGTTTTGTTTTTTTTTCCCCTGTCTTGTAAGTGCTGCAGAATATGTTGGCGCTATATAAATAAAGATTATTATTATTATTAGTGGTACAGTTGCCTATCACTATAAGGGTGCAGGAAGGGTATTGTTTCACTTTAAAGGGGTTCTGTCATTAAAAAAGAAACATTTAATACTTGCCTATTCCTCCCTCATTAGTCTACTTACTAGATCTTCACCTCCCATACCTTCTCCTGTCTCCTGCAGTCAAGAGTGTCACTTCATCTTCAACTACCTGATTCTTCTCCTTCCTGTGGGGTTACGTACATTGGTTGGCAGTGTTCTTCTTGCCAGGCAATGTACGTTACGTCACAGCTCACAGGCCAGCAGGGGGAGTGCCAATCTACTTCAGAGGCTGCTCATGCGAGCCTCTCTGTCATAGATTAGAATTCCTTCCTAGACAGTAAACCCTACAGCACACAGGGATGTGACCTTCACTGACCTGGCCGGAAGGAATGTGAGGAATGCAGCCTTCATAACAAGCTGTCCGGAGTGAGGTGAGGTGACCCGGGATACTGCAGAAGCTCAGCCAGGAGAAGATGTGGTAAGGAGGCTGATGGGGGAGAAATAGGCGAGTATAGATTTTTTTTAAATTTATTTTTTAATGACAAAACCCCTTTAAGGAGATCCCCTAGAAGATGAGTGAGAAGACTTATAAGGCCATCCATGCTCCTCTGGGAAATATGTAAATGGGAAAATTAAACAGTACCTCTGCAGCGCCACCTAAGGGAAGGCAGCAATCAAGTCAATGTTAGACTTTTTAGACAAGCCTCATAACAATGACTTTGGAAAATTTAGAAAGGCTAATTTAACATGGGCATTTACAGCCCGATATCGCCCTCACCAGCCATGTGAAAGCACCGTGAATACAAGGCGTTTTTCTGTAAAAATAGCATTGCATCACTTCGCGAATGCAGGGATCCTCCAGCGTGGCTGTCACAGCCGCGGCAAAGAATCACAGAGTACTCCCATTGCTTTCAAAGGGGCTGGCACTGCTGCTGCTGGCCCCATTGAGAGCAATGGGGGTGCTATCTGTGATCTCGCAGCTAGATAGAACATGCCTCAATCTTTTTCCATTCATAGCATCACAATGTGGTGCTATGCAGGAAAAAATTTGCTCCTGTATATGAACACAAGCAAAAGAATGGGGTTCATATTTGTGCATCTCGCTACGCAAAAATATCGCGCTGTTTTCTTGGCCATGTGAAACTGGCCTAAGGGTGCATTCACACGGGGGAGAAAATCGTGCACGTTTTGTACATTGTAAGACGCATGAAAATACAACCTATTTGTAATAGTAGGATTCATTCTTTTGATACAACTGGCCTCTTAAGAAATACAGCAGATGGTGGGTTTGGCACGATTGTTGCTTGTTAGGCTCCACTATTCTGTTAGTTCCATTCTGCAATTACCTTCATCACGTTAATTTTCGACATTTAATATTCTTCTAGAAAGTAATTTTCGTTTAATCTTGGAGGTTGTCATTATTTACAGTTGCCTAGTCCCATAATAAGTAACTGTGAAGCCTTGCACTGAATTATGTAGTGACTTTGTTGTTTCAATAGTTGCCAGAACTCTACACTGATTATAGCTTTTTAGCTAATTAGTCTGATTTACAGTCCATTCGCTTCCAAATCTTTAATTACTTGTTATGAGTCACTTATTTGCTTATTTTATATTATACAGTAGGTACACCCATGGCTTTTCTATTAAAAAATTCTTACTCATTCCCTTAATGTAAACCTCATATATCTATTTTTCATGTTCTATTGATGACATAGTACGGCCTTTCTGTGTGCAGCTGTGCAGTTTCTAAAAACTACCATATGCATATATGCAAAAAAAAAAACATTTTCAACTACATAATGTGTCGTTGTGTTCATCTACCTTTTGGTTTTCATAGTTTAAAAAAACCTATAATATAGCAGGCATGATTTTTGTAGTGTAGAATCATAGAATGGAGTTGGAAGGGACCTCCAGGGTCATCGGGTCCAACCCCCTGCTCAATGCAGGATTCACTAAATCATCACAGACAGATGTCTGTCCAGCCTTTGTTTGAAGACTTCCATTGAGGGAGAACTCGCCACCTCCCGTGGCAACCTGTTCCACTTATTGACGGTTTAGTGTAGTAGTCTTCAATCCTTTTTACCAGGGGTGTCCAACTCCTTTTCACCAAGGGCCATATCAGCCTTAGGGCTCTTTCACACAGGGAGCTACAAGCTTAAAAAACACACTGCTATTAGAACCAATGCTTTTCTATCTGAATGTTCAGATAAAGGAATCTGAATGTTCCCATAGGAAACCATTGGTCCTAATAGTTGTGTGTTTTTTAAGCGTGTGATTTTTGCAAGCGTAGCTCTCCATGTGAAAGAGCCCTTACGGTTACCCTCAAAGGACCGATTGTAATTGTAAGACTGTATAGTAAGGGCTTGTTCACACGGGCGTATTTGCGCATAGTATTACACCTGCAGTTTTTGCGCATATAATACACAGCAAGTAGAACCCATTGGTTTCAATGGCTTCGCTCACATGAGCGGATTTTTTTCACACAATGTCAAATCGCGTGAAGAAATACGCAGCATGACCTATTTTGGTGCATATTATGCATTACAATAGACCATTGAAATGATTGGGCCGGTGCAAACACACAGTAAGTACACAGGAAACCCGTGAATTTGTGCACCATTTCAATGGGCTTTTCTGTGTTTTTTCTTGTGTGCGCAAATACGCAGTGTATTTTCACACCGAGAAGCACACCAGGGAGGTTAAAAAGAGTAAGCAATTTTCAGTCGTGCAAATGCGCAGTGTGACCAAAAATGCTTATGCTCATATTAGTGGCCCCAGTAGTAAGTGTCCCTTATATAGATGGCCCCACTAGTAATGGTGCCCCCCATAGTGGTTCCAGTTATAATTGTCCCCTTTATTGGCCCTAATAGTAACTAGTGACCGCCATAATATTCCCACTAGTAATAGCGACCTCCCTATTGGCCTTTGGTCAGGCAGCATTCTTCTCGCCCAGCCTGCAGGTCCGGTCCAGCGGCAGTCCAGCCTGTGACCGCTGACCTCTCCCCTCAGCTTCTGCACTGCGTACAGGGCAGCGCATGCAGACACCAGAGGAGAGAGGTCAGCAGTCAGACTGCACTGCTGCCGTTGGGTCGGAGCTGCAAGCTGGGTGAGTGGAATGTTGTATGGAATTGCTGCATGGCCAGCTGACCATATAAAATAAGTTGGCGCGCTGGGTTCAGCCGCGGGCTTTGTGTTTGATATGTCTGCTCTATACAGAATAAAAAAAGCATACCTGGTCAATTTATACCAAAAATACACTGTTTTGGCTTATGTGTGACGCATGAAAAACAATGGGTATTTAATATAGATGAGCGAGTATACTCGCTAAAGGCAATTGCTCCAGCGAGCATTGCCTTTAGCGAGTATCTCCCCTGCTCGAAAAAGAAGGTTCGGGGGCCGGCGCGAGTATACTCGCTCATCTATAGTATTTAACTGTGTGTATTTCACAATTCCCTTTCTTATCCCAAGTATTCATTAAAGAGAGTCCAACATTTTTTAGATTAGTTGGAGTTTGTCTATTGGATTTGCAGGAGCCAAATAAGCAGCACCACAGACAAGTGCTTATATCATAAGCGGCATGTTGAGATAAAGCCTACATAAGTACTACATGGCTACTGGCTAGGTTGTCTTTTATAGTAAGTATAATTGAAAAAGGATAAAGTTTGTCCTACTTCTCTTCTGTTTTTTCCAGTCTGTCTTCTGCAGACCCCTTGTGTGTTCACTCTCTAACTCTCCATTTGTCCCCCATAAAGCTACATGCACATGGCTGAGCAACAACATAGAGACTCTATATACTGCTGTACATGCTCTGTTGGATGCTCTATGTGGGTTATATTATCTCCGAGGGGAGAAAAACATGTACAGCTGTCACGAAGCATGCCATCATTTTTCTGTTAGGTTCATACAGTATGGGTACCTTTACACGTGTTGGAATTCCGCGATATTTGCAGTACAAGCATTGTGGATAAGACTTTAAGAAATCTCAGTCACATACTGGAAATAAAAACTTTAGTGTAAATTGACCTATATTGCTGATTCTCCTTCAAGATCTATGTCAAAATCTGGACCAGATGCAGATTTGCTGTGGCAAATCTGTAATGTGTGTACATACTCTTTAGGCTCCATGCACTTCTGTGGGTGCCCTACTATGGTTGTCTGCACTATTTAATAAATGGGTTGTTCTAGACTTTACTATTGATGAGGAATCAGAGGATAGGTCATCAATAGTTGATCGTCAGGGATCCACTGCTCAGGATCCTAACTGATCAGCTCTTCAGTGGGCCTGTTATTGCGGACAGAGCTGGAAACGGACAGCTCTGTCCATAGTGAAGTGGCCCGGATAGGTATTGCAGGCACAGCTCTCTTTGAATTCAATAGGAGCTGTTCCTGTATTAGCAAACCAGGCTGCTGCACTACAGACAGAGCTGTCTGCTTCTACCTCTGTTCACAGTGACGGCTGGCTCAATATCAATAGGCCATCAATAGTAAAGTCCCGACAACTGCTTTAAGTAGCATAAGGTTTAAAAAAAATCACATGTACAACAGGTCTTCCTATATGTAGAGTATGATAACTGTGTGTTGTGAAAAATGCAGAAAAAATCTCTGCGCTCACTAGATTGGGAAAAGGTACTGCTAAAAGCTATGTGCAGTCTAATATATTGTGACATTAAAAATATATAAATATAATGTAACGCATTTGAAAAAGGCACAATACTACGCGGTGAAACTAAGGATGAGCGAGTATACTCGCTAAGGCACTACCCGTCCGAGTAATGTGCCTTAGATGAGTATCTCCCTGCTTGTCCCTGAAGATTCGGGGGCCGCCGCGGAGCGGGGAGCGGCGGGGGAGAGCGGGAGGAATGGAGGGGAGATCTCTCTCTCCCTCTCTCCCGCCCGCTCTCCCCTGCTCCCCGCCGCAACTCACCTGTCAGCCGCGGCGCTCCCCGAATCTTCAGGGACGAGCAGAGAGATACTCGTCTAAAGCACATTACTCGGACAAGTAGTGCCTTAGCGAGTATGCTCGCTCATCCTTAGGTGAAAAGCATTGCATTATATTTATAGATTTTTATGTCAAAATGAAATAGATTGTATGTGGCTTTAAGCGGTACCTTTTCCCAGTCTATTGAGCAGATTGTTTTCAGCATTTTTTACTGCACACATTCACTTTATGCCCGTGTGCCCATTGCTTTAAATATACTCCCAATATCTCTCTCTCTCTCTCTCTCTCTCTCTCTCTCTCTCTCTCTCTCTCCCCCGCTCCCACCCCGCTGGCCCCCGCATGCTGCTCGGGCGAGTACACAGTTACTCGATAAGGCTGATACTCAATCGAGCAGCAGCCTTAAACGAGCATGCTCGCTCATCTCTAATGCACACCCTAAAACTAATACTTTGCTGATGTACCGTTTGATTTTATGACAGCATTCAGTCTTTTTGAGTAGGTGTCTGTCAGCATGGCAGATCTTAAAAGAATGGCAGATCTTGACTTGCCTACTTTTCCTTGCAAAAGCACTCAGATTGCAAGGGCATCTCATGTACCGCCCTCTTTAGGTCAACCCACAGATCATCAATGGAATTCAGGTCTAGGCCTGTCGAAAACTTTGATCTTCTTCTGGAAAAGCCATTCTTTTATTTATTTAGAGGTCTGCTGAAAGGTGAAATTCTTCTTCAGATTTTTAGCAGAGGCCTGAAGTTTTGTGCCAAAATAGACTGATTTTTGGAATCTATTGAAAAAAAATACATGAACACACATCCTATAATAGAAAAAGAAGCCAGATACAGGATATATACTACAGGAAATGAATGCTCAGTCGCCATTTGACCGGATAGCATGCCGCAAGCCAGATTGCTACATAGAGGAGCAAAAATGCTCAGGTACACGCTGATTGAGCAGCCACTCAACTCAACCCAGGATGGGGGAGGAGTGGCTGCCAACAGACCCAGCCTGCACAATATGAACCGATAGCAAGGATGACCACCTTAGATATGTGCACCACACATACAGGGATACACCCCACACTGACAAAGCAGTGGATTGCCCTGTATTTAAAAAGTGTGCTACACAGGCATGCCAGCCGGGGCTCCTCCAGCATCTATAGCAAACCGCATGCATAAAAAACACACACTGATAAATGCGGGTGTTAGTATTTAGGCCCAAAACACGTAAGCTGGTGCGCCAACGGCAAGGCCGCTGCACGTACGCCAGAACCTATGCTCTCTCACAATTAACTACATAAAATTAGAGGTTAAAAAAAAAATGCTCAAAGACATAACTCACAGAAAAGGAAGCCAGATATGTAGTTTTATGTAGTTAATTGCAAGAGACCGTAGGTTCTGGCGTACGCGCAGAGGAGCTTAGTGGCTGCTCAATAAGCCTGCACATGAACATTTTTGCTCCTCTATGTAGCAATCTGGCTCGCTGCATGCTATCACATCAAATGGCAATTGAGCATTTCCTGCAGTATACATCTTGCATCTGGCTTCTTTTTCTGTGAGTTATGTCTTTGAGCATTTTTCTCACCCCTGTGATTTCACATCTTTAATATGTTCATTGAAAATTCAAATAATTGTTGTCAATATGATGATATCTGAAAGGATATGTTCCAATCTCTGGATATTTAATAGTTATGTCAAGAAAATGATATGCAAGGGTTTGATATGAGTATATTCCTTGACCAAAAAGAAATTGGACATATTTAGTGATTATGCAAATAAATTACAATTTTAGCTTAAAAAAAAAAACATAGATATTGTGAATATAATTCATATAGAAGATTGTGTGACTATTCGGTGTTGTATATACTTTTATACTTTCAGACACAGTGTTACTTTTGTGTTCACAGCAGATGACTCTCCGTTAAGTATACGTTCATGCTCTGCTATTACAATCATTCCTGTGAAGGCAGTACAAAACTTTCCTGATCTTGTGCCAACTCCAGGTATATGCTTGGGAAGCAAATGAAGTAGGGTCCATGCTGCTTTTCTTGTTCTGTTTGCTTTGCATCCCAGAGACATGACATTATGTTCATATACATGCTTGGCATTTTTTAAGCATTGGTTGTGCTTTTACATTGGTTTTCATCATCACTTAGTGACCCTGTTCCGAATAGTAACCCCTAGCTCTATTGGGAACTAAGATGATTTGGCATGATTATTGAATCCATGCATTTTACGCTTATTTTTTATACCTTGCATGGTCTTCATTTTTGTTTTTGTTGTTGTTTTTAGTTATATGGAAATGATCATATGCTGAATATACTGCACTATTCGTAAACTATGGACATAGATGTCGTATAATATTAAGACTAAATCAGCTGATGAACAGAATACATGGATTAACACTGATTATGATATCTAGTATAAACTGTTACAATACAGCTACATCTTTATTTTGTATGTTGTATTTGGCTCTATTTGTAAGGCTAGATTCACACAGGGCAGTTTTGCCGTGGAAATTACGTGCGGAGTGCCAGCCGCAGCGGAAAAGCATGCCACAAGCCGCTCCAAAACCCGCGGCTAATACAACCCATGTGACCCAGCCACAGATTCAGGGGTGCAGCTAGATTATACTGGGGTTTAAGGTTCAGGGTAAAGCTAAATTATACTGAAAAAATAAGATAGGTTCTTAGACCCTCTGCTTTAAATTGGGCAGACTCCCACCTTTGCTGTGCCTATTCAGCTGAGTATTGTGGCTTCCGCTATTGTCACTGAATCTCCTTTAGACAACTTTATGTTTTCTGTAGATAAAATAAAACTATTATAAGTCAGTCATCTCTGTTCGTTCCTGCAGTGGCTGAAGCTTGCACACTGCTTGTGACATGCATGCTGCTGCACAGGGCACAGTCTGCCACCTCTCCTGTGACTCTGGTTTTTCAGTATCCTTTTCCCAATTTTAAATCTTCTATATTAGTAGAATGTTTTGACAAGTGTGATCAGGCACATCTCCCTTTGTCATGCTAGGGCATTGCATCATGGAACTGCAAAGATTTCTACAATGAGGATAGTAGACCAAAATTAGGTTACTCGTGGCATTAAAAATTAGTTTGTGGTGGCAAGGAGGAAAATTGAAGAAAAAGGAAGAACATGATTTATAATTAGAGATGAGCGAGAAGGCAAGCTACGGAAAGAGTGAGAGAGAGTGTCCTGCCCCCCCTCTACCCCCCCCCCCCCCCCCTTCATTCCTCCGTGCTCTCCCCTGCCGCTTCCCGCCCCCCGCCGACACCCGAATCTTTTGGGACGAGCGGGCAGGTACTTGCATAAGGCACTACTTGCTCGAGTAGTTTGCCTTTGTGAGTACGCTCGCACATCTCTATTTCTAATGATAAATACTATTAAATATAAATTATGGATGGTGGATTTTTTTTCATTTGTCTGCTAGAATTTCTCAGTAACTAATATATGTTAAAACTACATTATGAGCAATCCTGTAGCAGATTTGTGTTACCCACAATACACCTTTCACAACTGAGAGCAATGCTAGCAATAGAGGAGCAGGGGTACATTTTTTGTGGATTCTCTCTCAGTTCCTGAATTCTGTGACTGCATATTACTGCTTACCATATTCACAGAATACAGACACGGTTAGTGGCACCTGTATTCTGCCGATTCACTGCTGTAATGTTAGTCAATGACAACAAGCTCATAAAAAAATACTATCTAGTTTGATGGCATTTTTGGAAATTGCATTAACTGCAATGCAGCTTTATGATACATTTATGGGTTAAGGTACGTATTTGAACCTGTGGGTATCCTAAAAAAAAATCTACATGCATTGTTGAAGTTGATCAATTGATAATTTCTTTAGCATTTTTCATTCTGTTCACAATTGTGTCATTGTCACTTTGCTTTACTGTTCACATATATGTTTTGCTAACTGTGTTTCCGTGAATGCAAGCATCATGGAGGGTATGAAGAAAAGCATGGCAGTATCTGACCTGCGTTATAGGCTCTTACCATCATTACCATCATACATTAAACTGCATTGAGAAAAGACAATGTATGCTCTCTACTCACTTATTACACTCGTTTTACTCTATTTTAGAAGTGGATCCTACTAAAGTCATCACAGGAAAAGGAGTGGTGACCCTCCGAACAACCATACCACCAGGGGAGGTCCAGAAAAGTAGATCCACATTGGACATTGAGATATCACCAAGTAAGTTAAAGATATTGGTGAAGACTTTGACTTTCAAGATTCTTAAGCAGTTTTATTGATTACCCTCAGTTTTGGAAGAAGTACACTATAGGAGTCTACCAGTACTTTCAAAATTGAAAAACCCCAAGGAAATATAGTTTGCATTAAGGAAACGTATTATCATGTATAACACTTTCCTGATGGCATCTTGTGTTAAATAAAAATGTAATTTTCTTAGTTTCAGTTTCAGAGTAACAGTTTGTTACATCTCTGGTGACTTTAAAGGGGTTGTCCAGTTGTCAACTTTTGAAAGCTTATCCTTGGAATAGCTGATGCACTGAGCTGATTTATGCAGGAAGAAGACTGCTCTATTACCATTGTAGTGGCCAGGCTTTGTATTACAGGTAAAGTTCCTATTGAATGGAATGTAGTACCAAGCCTAGCCACTACAGTGGAAAGCAACTATAGAAATTGGCTCAATGCACAAGCGCACCAGACCAGCGAACAGCAAATTGCTGGGTGTTCGGAAGTTGGATCCATTGCCAATCTACTATTGATGGCCTATTCTAAGGACAGGCCATCAGTAGTTTGCAACTGGACAGCCCCTATAAAGGTGTTACCAGAAATACCGCTAGTTTTGTCCATGGGTTGTGTCATGTTTTGCAGCCCATTGCATTCCAGTAAACAGGAAGTCGAGAAAAATGTCTTCCCCATTTTAACTAATTTCACTTATCTCGGAGAACTTTGACAAACCTTTATACTTGCATGTCAATGCCATTTAGTGTATCAAACTAAACAAAAAACAAGAAAAGTAAATATTGCCATTGCCAAAAATTCTTCCATTCGTTTTGAGCCTTATTGCAGTATGGGTCATTAACACCAATCCGTAATGACAGCTGAAGTAAGCCTTTGGCATCATCTTCTAATGTGTGGAATTGGTAGTAGATATATATTGACTTAAAGAGATTATGGACTCTGGTGATGACTCACAACCTAATCTTTATGTATGCTTCAGCCATGTCAAGACTAAAAGCTATTATGGACTGAATCCATTGAATTTATAATAGGTCTTTATAAATGCATATTAATTGTATTTTGTTATAAATATAGAAGTCCAGAGTATTTGATGTACAAACATGTAAGACTCTGTTCACATGTGCATCAAGTATCCCATTCTTTTCTTCCTACATAGGAACAGATAAAAACGTTGTAAGTTTGGAACAGATTTGTGACTTAATGGACACAAATGGCATTTGATGAATCCCATTGACTATAATTGGGTCCATCGTATTTCCATCATATTTTATGTCATTTTACAGGAAAAACAATTCTGCAGCTATATTGATGGAATCTATAACTAAGGCTCCTATGATACTCTAACCCACGTAGTACACCTTGTAGTATCTGTATGATGTCCCATTAACGTCATATTGTTGGACTCTATTTAGAGCCTCCAGCACAGATCTGGTACAAGATGCCAAACAGAATAGTGTAGCATGCTGCTCTGTCTTGTCCGTTAAAGTGCTAGGCAGCATGATGCAAACCTGATGGATTGTATTACAGCCAATGGGATTCCACCAGCTGACACCTTTGTTTGGTTCAGCTCTTTTGGCAGGACTAAACTATGGATATATTACCAAAATTCTGAAGAGGACTTAGTAGGCGCATGTGTGTCTTCTGGTTCAGTTTTTTGGGGTATTGTCCCATATAAAGGTTTCTACATATAGGCAAAAACAATACCCAAGTACTATGGGTGGGATTTTCACATTGACTCGTGTATTGGCTGCACAATTTTGCAGATAAACAGTTAACATTCATTGTTAATGGTCACTTGGCTTAGCAAGTAAAACTGCTGCTTAAAGGGGTTGTACCAAAATTGTAAGCTTTTTCCCTATCCATAGAATAGGGGATAGCTTGCTGATCAGTGGAGTCTCGCTGCTGAGACTCTTATCGATCTTCAGAACGGGACTTCCATGTTCTGCTCTGGCTGTCACTGCGGGGGTCGCTTTGACTTCCATTCATTTCAATGGGGCTGACGTAAATATCTGAGCCGCTCTGGTATCTCATCAGCTTACTAAGCTAGTACATAGAATGACGGGACTAGAATACCCAGAGAGGCTATCAAAATTGGGACTATTTACTCTAGAAAAAAGAAGGTTAAGGGGCGACCAAATAACCATGTATAAGTACATGAGGGGACAATACAAGGATCTCTCCCAGGATCTGTTTATACCCAGGACTATGACGGTAAAAAGAGGGCATCCGCTACGATTAGAAGAATGCAGGTTTCATCACCAACATAGAAAAGGGTTCTTTACTGTTAGAGCAGTTAGACTGTGGAACTCTCTGCTGGAGGAAGTGGTGATGGCAAAATCCATAGAGGAGTTTAAAAAGGGACTTAATGTCTTTCTAGAGCGGAAGGATATTACAGGATATAAATCTTAGGTTAATTGTTAATCCAGGTATACAGGCAGGTAGGAACTATTAGGGGTTGATCCAGGGATTAGTCTGATTGCCATTAGGGAGTCGGGAAGGAATTTGTTCCCCCGAAGTAAATGAATTGAGTGCTAATGTGCTTGTTTGACCTGCGCTCCATTCCGTCACCTCCTTACCGCAGGGGATGCAGTAACTCTGCATTGAGCAAGATAAGGGATACGGGACCCCTGTTCTCGAGATCAGCGGTTGTCTCATCATTGAGACCCGCCACTGATCAACAAGTTATCCCTTATCCTGTAGATAGGGGATAACTCCCAACTTTGGTACAACCTATTTAACCTCAAAATCATGCAGCCAACAATGAATCACCAAATTTGAAAAACCTATGCATTACATGTTGGCATAGTTTTCGCCCGCATGCGGCGACCACTGCATTGGTCCATACCTGATAGTACAATTTTTCATACCGCAATCTTATTTTTTGTCTGAAAACATTATTTTACTTCTAAGGCGGATTCATCCTTTAAGATTGTATTGGGCAAAAATATATTTACTGTACCTTATAAGGAGCAAAATATACTTGGTTGTCCATATGTTTCCTGGTAATATCCCTGAGTCAAGTAGATGACAGTAAAGTATATAATCAATGTATATTTAGTCTCTAATCTGCAAGATTGGATGAATATAGCAACATCACTCCAAAAAGTTGGTTATTCTGCAAGTCGCCGTTAGCGCTATCAGCCTTCAATCAGCTTGGCAGAACATCTCCCCTGCAGCTACATATATGTAAATGCAAATTGCAATCTGTAATTAGTGTCAAACACTAAAAATTCAATGCTTATTATAGGTTTTAAAAACGGTAGCGTGCCGTTCCATACGTCTTAGGTTCACAGAGACCGATTCACATCATGTTCACAGCTTTCAGCCACTTGATTGTGTTATTTTCCTTTTCAAGCTGACAGAGTCAATGGACAATTCTGCCTTTATTGCTATGAAAGAATTCTTTGTGTCCAGAAAGGTCAGAAACAGTGAGGACATGATATGTAATGCCAGTTACTATGGCACTTGCATTTGCAATCCCGGTTGGGGCTGCTAGCTGCAGCAATCTTGTAGCTCAGGATATGCAGTTTCCTTAATGTATAGCCTCGATATCTAACTTCCAAAAATATTTTTTTTGTCTGTGTAAAACCAGGTGAATTGCCGACAGAAAGAGAACCAGGTAAGACGACTTTATGTGAATGGGTGTTGTGGCTGAAAGCGGTGAAAGCTGGAAACCTCACACTTGAAAACTCTTCACTTGTGTAGATGACAGGCCTCCTTCAGTAGCTGAATCTAATGGGGATTCTCAGTCGAACTCACTGGCTGCCAAAGGATTTCGGAGTGTACGCCCCAATCTCCCATCTGAGTACAAGCTTCAGGTACTGCAAGCCTTTCCCTGCCTATTCTCTAATATTACTCTCCTGTTCTGCTGTTGAGTATGGGTTTTATTCTCAACTGGTTCCAGTTGTCATTCCAATAAGTAATATTCACTCTTATTCTTTTATTAAATGACTTCATGAATTCAGCATATTTTACAGTTTTTTTATTTCAAACTTTTTCAAAACTTTGCTCTTGTTGCACTTGATGAGTAATTTCCGGAGTCTGTACTTTAACCTCGTTCCCCATAACACTTTATGCTGCTTCTCCGTTAATGATGATTATCATGGTGCTGGCTTCCCACAATTACAGATTACTAAAACTATATAAAGGAACCTCTACATGTCATTTCTTCATGTTGACCTAGTATTAACGTATACTTTGAAAGTAAAACTGTAAGTGCAGATTAAATATGTAGAACATATTCATTTTCTAGACATGAATTTGTATTTTATGCTCCATTTTTAGCTAGTGTCAGGTTTTTGTATTTACAGAGACACTTAACTACTTTGAGCCCTATAAGCTAAGTTTATAGGCTCAAGGTAGGTAACTCGCTGAGTTTGGGGATGTAAGTTTTCTACTTCCCTTCTCTGTTGATCCCCCAGTGTCAGTGCTGGAAGCGGACTACTTAGCAGTGCTGCTCAATGCATTAAGCGGAGACTTTGAGCGGTGACACCGGGGAAATGACTGAGCAGATGAGTATAAAACTTACATCCCCAGACTCAGCGGGTCACCTACTTTCAGCCTATAAACTTAGCTTATAGGGCTAAAAGTAGCTGATAGAGTCTTCTTAACAATCTGTATGGCAGACCTAACACTTGGACCCTCTCCATTTCCATTATATTCACTATAGAGATCTATGTGTTGCAGCATGCCTGCTACAATGAAGGAGTGGAACCAGGGTGGCATCTCTACATCAGCCCGGTCCACATGATTGGGCCTTGGGTGCTGTTCAATACCTCTTTCCTGACACTGTAGTAGATCTCTTAGGGGTTGTCTATCGTAAATCCCTCTGGGTCTTCTGCCATTGCAAATCTTCCCTTAGGAATCGTTTGTTGGGAATATCTCAGTGTATTCTGTCACTTTAGACGTTCCCTGGGGAGTTGTTTGTGGAGAATACCTCAATGTATACTGTTCCCCTCTCCTCTTCCTTGTTTTAATATCTCCTATGGTATGTGTACTGATGGGCCAACAGGAACGTGCTTCTCCTAGGCGGCCAATTAACCATAACTGGTGTGTACTTATTCCGACCTCACCCTCACATGGGTGCTAGTTATTTTACTATGTGCATGCATGCTGTACAGAAGCTTGTCTGGTATTGTCTGTATTTGGTCTAAGTTCTGTCTTGTTAGAGCCACCCATTCGTAGTTGTATGGACGTGGAGGGCATCATAGTTGCGCCCTAGAAAGAAATGGTGGATCCAAGTATTAGGTCTGTATTCTGGATTGTTATAAACTCATCTAAAACTAGCCCGAGAGAAAACTTTGACTGGAAATTCAGTTTTGAATATAATTTATAGTACATGTCTTCCCATCTCCCCAAAATTGTAACTTCATTGACGTCCCCTTAAATCAGGGTCTCTTTATGTGCTATATTACTTTTTTCTTATTCTGAAAGAACCACTAATTTTTGCCTACTTTCATATTGCAACCTGTCAAAATATGACAGATATTGTGTCTTACAAGCATTGCCTGTTATGCAAATGTGGATGTCTATATTTTTGGGTGAAGTTTGATGTTACAACACTGCAAGGAGGTCTAGAAGTAGACACTTTGCTCTTCCATACTGCATCCTGAGCATGTGTACATGGCTACTTAGACTGTACTGTTCTGTTTACTGCTATTCCGCTCTCTTCTCTCAGAATATTAGAAGGATATGTCCATACAGCTGAGTCTGATGCAGATTTTTCCTCAAGCATTGAGGCTCTAAAAACTGCGGCAGAAGACTGCAGCTGGGCTATGGATTTCTGCTGTGGCTATGCAGATGGCTAGATTTGTATATGGATTTCCTAACACAGATATTACACGCAATCCACGTGGAGAAGTGACATATCAATTTTTTTCCTCAGCATGCCAATTGTGCCTACAATTTCCAACTTTTTAAGCTACATTTGTCACTGTTCGCTTATTTTATGCCAGAAGCTGGCGTAAATGTGACTTTTGGGACACGGACTGTCATATGATGTGCCAAATTTATTTAGCAACATCTCTAAAAAGATTTGGCGCATCTTACTCTAGTGCATTTTCTCTCAAGTCAGTCATAGGGAACGCCTGTCTTGATAAATCGGGCCAATGAGTAATGATACCCATTAGGATCCATTACTAAACCAATTATAGTAGTCAAATCGGTCGGGGTTCTTGTAAAAATGGGACCGCCTTACTTGAATGAAGACCTGACATAAAGTATTTGTACTAAAAAAAAGAATATAATCTAAATCAGCGATGTAAAATTGTGAAATGCTTCTGAATATAGTAAGGGAAGATATTTTACCCCAAGAACCTGATTGTGAAGACTAACAGTCTACTGGCAACAATACAGTACCACCATAATCAGACATTCCATTTGAACTCCATCTTTTGGTGTAAGCGTCTGAAAGTGCCCTGACCTACATGACAACATGCCCATAGACTACCGGTATCCAATCATATGGCAAAAGAGCTTACTTTTGGCATACATCCATTGCTAAGCTGTATTGAAAAGTGTAGTTGACCATGCTCTTAATACTACTGTTGGCTCGGGCCAACGCTACAGGAGCAATTAAATACTTAGAACAATTAGGTTCAAACTTCTCCTTTTTTTAGTGATAAAAGCAACCAGTATCAGAAAATGTGTTTCGGGACAAAACCACTTCATCAGTTTAGTTGACTTATATATGGTCGAAGACCTGAGGAGCGGGATGTCCCAAGTGTCAGGGAGAACACTGGGATACCGGTGAAGGGTGCAGTGGTCAGAGCAGGAGAAGAATACCTGCATATGTTTGATGTATGTTTGAAGGCACACTTCGAGTGTGTATGCCGCATGTATGTATCTGAGAGGCAGAGGTTTTTAGGCTGTCCACAAGTAATTAAGTCAAGTCATCTCTTGGAAGTTATGTCACAGAGATGCTGTGGTGAAACACATTGGTTTCACAAGAGTTTTGCAAGTGATGCACCAATGGGATAAGTTTTACAACCCCTGATTTAAATGATTATGCTATTCAAAAGTACTTAATTGCCAATTATTGAGGCACATATTTGTATAACTATCCACAGAATAAATCCAATATGAAATGTATGTTCATGGGGATGAATTGGGATTTATTTTTTTTGTAAGAAGAGAAATTCTAGCATTAATGTTGAAAAGGGGCAACATGTTACCAACAACTGATGTTCAGAGGTTCTGCTGGGATTCCATAGTAAATGACAGAAAAAACAGAACAGCATATGGCACTATTTTGCATGGTTAAGGACAGACCGCATTAAGAAACCCAACAGAACACATTGTAGTCAATAGATTCCATCGGGTGCTATTAGTGCCCGTCCTATGACGGAATCTGCCACTCCATTATTTCTCCATGTTTTGCGGTTTTAGAAGCCCCTAAAATATGGTTAGCGTTGCCACCCATCCAGTAAACCACGGGCCCAGCTGGTAATAATGTGCAGGAATCTGTTTCCTTATATTGTGTGTACCACAGAGTTGAATAAATGACGTAAGACAAACCTGTTCAGCGGTTCCATCAAAGGAATTCCATAATGAATGCGTGTAAAAGTACTACAGCATGTTACACTATTTGTTATGGTAGAATGACAGATACCATTACAGAAACTCAATAGCGTGCATTATAGTCAATGGGCTCCATCTGCTGCCACTAGTGCTCATCCTATGATGGATGTAGCACTCTGTTATCTTTATTTTTATGTCTTCCTATGTTGGAACAGAAAAACTGAAATTTTGATGGCGGTCTGAACAGAGCCCAAGGCTGCCTTTACAAGGGCAAAGAACATCACGCAAGATTTGTGCGTTGCAAGATGCGCAAATCTCCCGCAATATGATCCCCATTCTTTTGAATGTGGTCATGCACATAAGCGATGTTTTTGCTACATGGCACCGCGATGCAGGAAACAAATCGCGACATGCTGTATCTTCCTGCGTGCTCTTGCATCACAGCATCCATTGTTTTCAATAGGGCCGGCGACTGCATCACACCACATGCTAGGTGTACACGACGTAAGGGCTCCTATTGAAAACTATGAGAGAAACTTCGCGATCCTCCACCATGGCTGACAGCCGCAGCGGAGGGTTGCTTCTTCCCACGAAGGCTGTTTTGGTATGAAAAGGCTTTGTATCCACAGGGAATTCAAATGGTGGGGAGTGTGTGATTCTCGGCCCCATATCGCACTTGCCAGTTTGAAGTTAGCCTAAGCAAAATGCGCTACAATTCTGGTACAAATTAAGACAAAAAAAGTGTTTCATAAAATTTTAATAAACGTTTTAGATCTTTAGATAGTTTGAAATATGTCACTATATCTTCATTCTTCAGAGAATCATGTTGTAAAAAGTTTTCTGTCCCTTCTATATCGTGTGTTTTATGTTAGCATGTAACCTTCCTTACATGACTTCATCCTATTATATCCAACAATCAACTTCCCTCTCAAGTCCCATAATTTCAGTTTCTTAATTTTATGCCTTACAATTTCATGTTTCCATATGTCTTTGTAATACTCATCATTTCTGATCATTTTTTCTCCTTTTCTTATTTTTATTCTACATACGTCCATGTAGAAAGAGCTCCCTCCTCCGATCCCTCCTCCTCCCAAAGAGGAGAGTTTTGCATGGCGTCCACATACTAACACTAAATTTTCTTACCTAAAACCAGTGCCTATTTTGGATGGGCTTTACCTTAGTTCTCCCAAGCCCTATATACCGCATGCTATGGGTGCACCTCCCTATTCTACAGCTTATAACCAAGAAATCTCTGCAGACCACTCTAACATCCCTGCTTCTCACTCTGCAGTTAAGCACGTTGATAGTAGTTCCCTGCTGCCAAACACGTCACCACAACACCAGCCCAGTGAGTCAAGCGGTGCAGTCAAAAGTGTTGCTGGAATGAATTTGAGTCATGAGCCCAAAGCCGATAAAAAGGTCAGCAGTCTATATGTAGCTTGTTTATCTAACAGCACTGGCCCAGCTGCATCTGAAAATCCCACCAGCGTTGCACATGATAAAGCAGAGGGTGCTGAATTGGGAGCTGATGTAACTAAATCACCAGCCACGAACATTGTTTCTTCAATAATAGACACCGGAAAATCCCCACCTCCCATCCCTCCCAGGCCATTCTTTGACCCTGTCCCAAGTAAAGATTCTATTAGCGATGGTGAAATAGATACTTTCTGGAGTCAATGTCCTCTGCATCGAGAAATGGGACGCACAGAGCCAGATACACAGCATCCTGCTGGCCGTGTCAACATGACTGCAAAGGAACCCTACTATACATCAAAGTCTAAACAGACCCCAGGGGCGCAGAGATTCCGTGGCATGGTACTTTGTTTTCATATATTTACGCACCTTGACTTTCCATTATTTCTTGATCATCACTAACAATGTCTTGTTTTGTCTAATGATGTGTAGCTGAAATAGTGTTTGTCACATTTCCAGTAAATTGATACTCTCTTTCGGCACAATCCTTTACTTGTTTTGTCTGTAATTTAGCACTTTTTGCTTTTTCTTTTTTTTACTGTTGTCATTCTTGCAAGCGAGTTGAGGCATCCAGACTTTGTAATAAGAACGATGAAAACTCTTAATGTGATTTGTATTTTAATAGACTCAATAACTGTTTTTACTCTTTTTATGTCTATTACTGTTTTAGTTATATGTATCACAATGGTGCACTCTTTCTCCGAGCCTCTGCAGCATGGTTTTTTATTTGACATGTGAATGCATGTCATCTCACATCTGCACACTTTTAAGTATATCAGTTTCCGCCGTGCGTAACAACACCTTATTTCCCACAGGATGGCACTTCAGTCACAACTCAGCCTGAGGTTATAGTAGTCCCACTCATCCAGGTTAAAGTTGAAAGAGAGCAAGAATCCACCTCGAGCACTCCGCCACCACCTCTTGTACCCGCTGGCAAATTCTCAGCCTCCCCAGAACTTGTCACCTCTAACTTGGCTTTTCCGACACTTGATGATTTTATTCCCCCTCATCTGCAAAAGGGATCAAATCATAGCTCTCCCAGTTTTTCTATATCAAACAATCTACCGTCTTGCTCTCCACCTCCTTCACCGGTTCCTCCGGTAACGGAGGACTCACACAGAGTCTCGGAACTTGATAACAGTGGAGCCGTCTTACACACAGTAAGCTGCTGTTACCTTCACTATGTACTCACAACATACTTCTTCTTTACTAGCTTACTAAATATCAACTGGTCAATTGCTGCCTCCTGCCAGAAAGCATGACTAACCGTATTTCCTTCTGTTCTGTATTGCATGGACTCTAATTGTAACTGTTCTGTCTGTTTGACGGTAGCATCGATTGTTGTTGTTTTTTTTTCATTTTTGTGCTTTTAGAAATGTGGGTTGTTTTACTATGAATTGTATTGAAAATCATATAATGGTATGGGAGACTGAAAACCATTATATGCAACTGTAAACAAATTGTGCTATGTGCGTCATGCTGTTTTTGTATGTTTTCCGCCCTTCGGACGATGGCACACCTGTTTTGCATAGTTTGAGCGACTCTACAGGCGTCTAGTTGTCTCTGTCCAGTGTGACGATGCAAAGCTTATTTTTCTACTTGTCCCAGTGAAGCCAAGTGAAGTGATCCAGTTTCATTAGATACTGCATGTGTTTGCATGTCTGACTAGTTACCGTTAAAAAGATCCTGTCACTCTTTTTGCAAACTGGATTAGATAATCTAACAGAATGCCATTGAACCAACGGCCATTGGACTGTAGATTTTCATGGAAATATATTGGTTGGAGAGATCTTTAATAATTTTATATTCCAGACCTGTAATAAAATAACTTGTGCTTTGTTTTTAGGAGCCTCTGGCAGATGACATTCCTGTTCTGAGTTTGAGCAATGATAAACTCTCCTCCTTTGCGCCCTTAAGCAAACCCTCGGTGTACCCATCTACTACCACTGTAAATCCCACCATAGTACTTCTGCAGCATAATAGAGGTACGGTTAGCTTGGTAACTGGTAAGGATGATGCCTGTTCTATATCTCATGATTGTATACATGGTTTATTCTAGACTTCTTTTGAAAGCTCCACTATACTGTTCCCCCTTAATCATTTTATGGGCCGAGTAAGCTGAACTTCAGGTAGTTGGTTGTATCCTGACACTGAAGAGCTTCTTTAGTTGCCCCTACACCTTCCACAAGAGCAGACAAATCCAGTTTTTCGTTATTAGGAACCCACCAAATATATTTGAGTTTTATTTTCTAAAATTGTTTTAACTTTGGCCCATGAATTACCTGATAAAGTTTTGTGATGTTATATGTAATTTAGTTCTACACACTTTCCATTTTTTGATAAGAAATTCATCACACAACTCTCCAAATCTCAGCTTATTGAACCCAAGTGTGATGTAGAACATGGGACTAGAGATGAGCGAGTATACTCGCTAAAGGCAATTGCTCAAGCGAGGGGGGGGGGGAGAGAGGAAGAGAGAGATCTCCCCTTCGTTCCGCTCTGCTCTCCCCCGCAGCTCCCTGCCCGCCACCGGCACCCGAACCTTCAGTCTCGAGCAGGCAGGTACTCGCTAAAGGCAATGCTCGCTCGAGCAATTGCCTTTAGCGAGTATACTCGCTCATCTCTACATGGGACATTAGGGTTAACTGCAGCAATCACTAAATTTTTAGGTTTCCAGCATAGATATGGTCCACTAGCTCACTGTTTATTGTGAAGAACATGCTTCTCTGATGGCCGACAATGATTTGTGAATATTAAATATATGATAAATATTTTGACCTATGTAGCAGTCTTTGCAGTTGGACTGTTATATGTAGGCCATAATACTCTCCTGTAGATATGAGATTGCTGGTTGATCTTTCACTGCCCACTTTCCATGCATTGGTCTGTAGTAGAAAAAGTGTGGAAAAAAAAGGGAGGCCGAGCACCTACTAAAGACTGGAGGAGAGGCAGGTGGAAAAAAGACATGTTTAAAACTAATCAAGCAGATGATTAGGTGCTGCCTGCCTAGTACACTGACTGACCATGAGTCATATTACCCTAACTATATAAGTTGAGACACAGAAAAGAACTAAAGCTCTGGCGCAATCTGTTGGTGTATGTTGACTAGAAAGAACTCAAGTAGATGGAATGGATTCGTGAAAAGCATACTTAATTCAAAACCACCACATGATGCGTTTCAAGGTGCTCAGACCTCTTCATCAGACAGCTGGTTTATGTACTAGTGTGTAGGCAATACAAGTTCCTCAAGGTCCGGTTAGCATGGATATGACCTCTGTTGGTCAGTAGTCGCACACAGGAGTAGCCAGGAGTAACACAAAGTGTCAAAGCACCCCTGGCCAGTTCTGCGTGAAATTGCTGGCCAGAAGTGGTCATAACCATGCAAACTGGACCCTAAGGAATTTGTATGACCTGCATACTAATACATAATCCAGCTGTCTGATGAAGATGCCTGCGCAACTTGAAACGCGTTACTTGCTGGTTGAATAAAGTATGCATTTAAAGGGTCCATGTTGTCTACTTGATTTTTTCCTACAGTAAATGTATACCAACAGGTCGCGCCTAAGGCTTAGTTCTTTTTCACCTCCATCACACATTGGTAGACCTAATTGTCTCACCAGTATATCAATACTAGAAACGAGTTATTTCTTCATAACCAGCCCATAAGAATATTGAATGGAAGAGATCAGAAAATTAAATAATGAGTGAAGTGTATGAGCTGGTAGTTCTGAAGGGAATTCTTTTACTGAGGGGTATTACACTCTTTGTGCAAGTAAGCAGCAGTTTTAACAGCTAATCGGCACTGCATTAATAATGAATTTAAAACCATGCCATTCTATGGTAAAACCTTATATTTGCACATGTGGACTCTTCACTATTGTGTTTTAGTTTGCAACACTGAAAGATCAATCGGTTATCTATTTGTCTGGTTTTAACTGAGTTGAGTTTTTATAGCCTTTACTGTGACATTATACTTCCTAGCGCTATGTTAGCACTATGGAGATTGTATATGGTTATGTAAATCATTTATGTAGTGCTTTATTGCTCCCCTGCTACCGTAGGTCAATTGCATTCCCATGGAAGTGTATGTGTTAAAAGGAAACAGAACAACAAATAAGGTTATCTGATGACTGATCATTGGCAGGGAGCACAATCAGCCAGGTGCACAATGCCTTCTGCTTCTTCAATCTCAACACTAGATCTTAGGCCAAATATAATCTAACAATGCGCTCACTCAGACAGTTGCCTGTTTCCGGCTAGGGCTAGATAGTGACATGAAGTCCCATACAAATCACAGTGAAATTGAAGTCACAGCGCCATGTCAATACTCAGAGAATTATACAGGGCTTTTATGGCTATTAAAACAGCGTTATTCAACAGTTTTAGGGGTTTCAATGAACTTCCAGTTGGGTTCAAACTAATTCGGACCAAACCAAACTTTTTGTAAACGTTCAGCAAATCGGCCGATTTGCTCATCACTACTTTTTCTAAAATTGCAACAGGGTCAATAATTGAAGTCGCATTGTGACTGTGATTTTAAAACTACAGGGTGGTCCAAAGGTATGGAGACCCCTAAATAAATGGATACTTGTGTTTGTAAATGGAATCCTATGTGCACCATGTTGCTTTAGGGGAAGGGGACAAGTCTGAGAGGGATGGTGGCTGTTTTGAAACCCGCCCTCTTGGAACCAAGTCAAACATTCGTGTACCTTTTATTCCTGTCAACGTTAACAATTTTGCTATGATGTGGAATACAATGACGACCCACTACAGGATATTCTCGATGTGCTCCCTGTTGTTTTGAATAGTCAAGGCTGTCTTCTTTTCTAAGTCACGATGCATTGAGACACCCCAGCAGAAATGCTTGCACAAGCATCCAGGATCCACTGTTGTATTTGCGTCACACTCTGGATTTTCACTGCGTAAACCCTGGACTTGACATCATCCTACAGGTAGAAGCCTAAGAGAAGTGTGTGGGCTACTCCACTCGGCTATGACATTCAATCCACTTCACTGGAAGCTGCTAATCCAAAAACTTGCAGACCTCTCATCCATAATGTGGGGAGTGCCATCCTGATGGAAGAACACTGGGAACATGCCATTTTCTCATGTGAGAGATGCCGGGTGCTACAATGTGGGCTCTTGCAAATGGACGCCAGGATGGCTATTGTTGTTGCTTTGTTTGTGGCAGTTTTGTTACATCCACATTATGGGAGGTCCAACACAGAACCTGTTTGGTAAAATTTGGCAAGCAATTTTGCCAATTGTGCCATCGTGGATGGGTTGTCTGTTAGGGTGTAGACTGTTGAAATCCACTGCAATGACTCAGGTACTGCGCTCTCCAGAGATCAGCACAATCTCTGTCCTCTTCTTGCATGTTAATCTCACGGCCATATATGTGTTTGTAACAAAGAGAAAATTGATCATAACTTTGGCAGGGATAAAGGTATATGACATTTAAGAACACATTTTGATTCCTCTCGAAATTCTCTACCAGACACATATGTCACATGACTTGGTTCCAAAATTGTTGCTTGCAAAATGGCAACCATATTGGATATCGCCCCTCACAGATTTGCCCCTTCCCCTTAGCAACATGACACACACAGGATGGTGTTCCCAACCACTATTCTCCATTTATTCAGGAGTCTACATGCCTTTGTACTACCCCAATAAGCCCAAATGACTCCATGTACCTCTCTAGGTCCTCATCTTCCGCTAGAACAGTTAGCTATCCAGTCTTTGAGCTGAGATCTAATATGGACATGATGTGTTTGTTGACATATAGTAGACTCTATGGATGTTTTACAAATGTAGCAGGTCCGTAAGGACAGCTGTATGGATCCACCACACCCATCATACAGTATAAACTTGGGGCCCAAATTATCCCTGACAGTGTATTGCTAACTAGCAGCATTAAAAACTTGTAATTTGTCATTGGTAAGCTCATTAACCTCACAAGCGGTCTTCCTTATCCCATAAATGTCTACAAGCCTGTTGGCAGATCTATTATTTATTTTATCTGCGGTAGTTTGTGAGTCATTGGCTCATTTACACGTAGCAATTATTAGTATGATTCCAGGGAATAAAACCAAACACAACAATTCTCATTGTGTAAACAGCTGGAAGATAAATGATAGAATGATCCGCGGTTGTGCAATGTATCATCCTTATGTGGAAACTGTCATTTCGTTGGTTTCATTCAAATGCAACCTGTAAATGATTCTCAGAGCCGCTTTCACATCTGCACTGTGAATTCAATCTTTCTGTTATATAATAAGAGCGGAAAAACATAATTCAGGCTCTGATGAACCCTTCGCACAACGGACAACAATGGCACCTGGTGGACTCCATTGGCTTATAATGGTGACTGTTTGGTTCCCTTATGGTAGTGAGTCCCAACTAGAGTGCTGCGACTCCCATGCTGGGAATCACTCAGCTGAAACTAAATGAGCACCGCCAGAATACATTAGGGTTGGAGCAGAAGCACTGCTCCTACCCTTGTGTAGTAGCCAGTGCTCGTAATTGAAGGTGCAGCTCTTATTGAAATCAATGGGAGCTGCACCTGCAATTACATACACCGGCCACTACACGGAGGATAGAGCAGCAGGTTCTGCTCCAACCCCGGTGTACTTCTGCGGTGCTGCCTGGAAAACGCCTTTTAGGCTTGGTGCAAATGGGACGGATTTGCTGTGGAATTTCCGAGTGGACCCTCCGCACAGTTAGCAGCAAAGTGGATGAGATTTTAGTAGGGGTGTCCTGCAGTAAAAGTTTTTTGTCTAGGGGTGCACCAAAGCTGAACAGGTTGGGAAACACTGCCTTATGGTGTCCTTCATTTTACGGGAAAAAATAGCATTGACTGAGGTTGCGGAGGAAGGCTCCAACCTGAATGTGAACAGAGCCCTAGTATGAGAGTAGTAAAATCTTCTGATTTATTATAATCTTGAATGTCAATACTGTCACCAATTGCTTGCACAGAAAAATTGCTGCATGTAAATGGACCCTCATGTAAATGGACCCTTATGTTCATCTTGTTTCCTCATTCTCTTTCCTAATGTGTATTGTATGTTCACGGATTGCACCATGGTCTCTATGTACCATCTGCCTGTTGATTCACTTTCTTCTCTGCACCCTTTTCCTCCGATTGTTTCACTCGCCATTTTGATCCATTAGTCACAGTCTATTATGTCCCATTATTGCGTATAGCGAATATATGGCATGCATGATAAACTTGACACTTGTTTTACACATATTTCTCTGCTTTTTTTACCACAGAGCAGCAAAAACGGCTTAGTAGCTTGCCAGGTATGATACCAATGCCATCCACGCTTGTTATGTGCTTTTGCATCTGTTTAGTAGACATGTTAAGAGATGTTAGACAACATCCTTGTCTGATTATTGCTGATGAATATTATGGGATGTCAGCAGGTTCATTATATAAGCAATGAAAAACCTTTACGAAATCTATATGAAATATATGGACGCCTCTAAAACGTCATATATCAAAGCTGTCTAAGAGAAAATGTGGCCATGTTGGCCAGAGCAACTTATCGGAGGACATTTTTCCAATGCAGCTAAGAAAATTAAAATTGATCCATGATTGGTTGCTGTGGACAACATGATTAGTTTAAGCTGCTTTTATACATGAGTGAGGTCCGTAACTTATAGCAAATAAATAGCTATAGGCTCTTCATGAGGATCTGTCACTTCAGTAGGAGTTAAAGAGGTACAGTAGATCAATAGGGCATTTTAATCAGTTCTTCCATTAATTTATGGCTTCATATTTCATTCATGTTGATTTTCTTCCTGAATTGGTAGGCAGGCGTTTGATCTATTGTATTGTTGTTCTCTCGAAATGGTTTCACCGACTATGTAGAGATTGAGTATTTTTGGGGTAGCACTAAATGGAGTCTTTTGCATGACTAAATGGTTGTGTTTGAGTGCATTGTTGGTGAAGAGGGTCACATCATGCTGCACTATTGACCGTGAGTTCCCTGTTGAACCAACACTTGACTCTCATAGAAAGCGAAGTATAAAGTTGGAAAATGTTATATATGTACACGCAAGCCAGATCTCTGCTTAAACCTTTAAAAGTGTTATCCATGTTCAAAGTCACTTGAATATTGATGAGCAGCAATATCCAACATAGCCCATTGACAAAAAATGCTGGTCTTTCGGGGAAAAATGTGTATTCTTCTGCTCCCAGTCATCCCCTTTAAAAGGAATCTATCAGCTACTTTGAGCCCTATAAGGTAAGCTTATGGGTTCAAAGTAGCTGATACATTGAGTCCAGGGATGTAAGTTTTATACTTGTCTTCTCCGCTGCTTCCCCGTTGTCAGCTGCCAAATCCACTGCTGAATACTTTTGGTGGTCTACATAGTTGCACTCATAGAGGACTACATAACATTTGTTTAAGTATGCATTGCAGAGGTAGGTTTGAGAGCTGACAGCGGGGAAGGTAAGTATAAATCTTACATCCCTGGACTCAGCAGGGTAGCTACATTGAGACCAATAGCTTAGCTTGTAGAGCTCAAAGTAGCTAGCAGGAGTATCTTTAAATCTGATTCATCACCCCATGAAATAATTTCCTATAAGGTCATGTCCCTTATACAGTATGTACCTGGCCACTTATCTACCAGGTAAGACCCTACATGGAATATTTAAATTGGTCTAAAAGTAATATTTTCTTATACCCCCATGTGATAGTCTCAGCTAAGTGAGCTAACATTCCAAGATTGTTCTCAATTCTTTAAACTGAGTCTGCCAAAAGATATTTCCAATGTAAAACTGCAGACGTCGCTGGGTAGAGGCAAGGGTAGGTAGAGGTAAAGTCCCCTGGTGAAAGCACCGAGTCATGACTGACTCCTACGGTGATGTCACATTGGGGTGTTTTCTTGGCAGACTGTTTTTGCGGAGTGGTTTGCCATTGCCTTCCCCAGTATTCTTGTACCCCCCAGCAAATTGGGTACTCATTTAACTGATCTCGGAAGGATGGAAGGCTGAGTCAACCTGAAGGCAAAGCAGAGGCAATGGAGCAAGGTCTAATCATACATTTATCAATGATTTCATTAGAAGCAGCACCCAGAAAAATGAAGTTTTAATTGCCAGGGTGTCTCTGTGCAGGTGCCATGAAGGCATACCTAGTCTATTTTGTGCCTTCTATCCATTGATCTACTGCACAACTATGATTGACAGCTGTAGCATATAACCAGGTGATTGCTACAATTATCTCTCAGAGCTGCCTTTTCCTACCTAGTGCTGTCAGCAGTTTTTCATCAGCATACCTATTGCCAGACTCCCTTTAAATTCAGATATTCTATATTTTTGGCAGTTTTCAGGTCCCTTTATAAACCTCTTGGGAAATAAGAAAGTAAAATTGATTTTGTGCATGCTGTATCATATAACCGTCTAACTCCAATGCATCCCGATATTGTGATTCTAGCAACATGCCAACATTGTTTTAAAGAGCAAGTAATCCTCTGCACATAAGAATGTATTAAAGGCAAGCCCATCCTTCCAAATCACATAGCTCCCTTACAATTTGCCACCCCACTTTTTTAAAATCGTGAACGGCAAATCTGCCTACTTTAGCTAACAATGCCATTCAAGAGTCCGGGAAAGATGAGTGACAACTCCCATTCCAGCTGTAATTGCAGCTACTTACTTTCACCAAGTTTGGTAGGATCAGACATAATTAAGGAATGTCTAAATATCATTAGAAGAGAATGTATTACACATCATGGTCATTTTTTGTTGTTGTCAGAGAACCCTATTACTAGAAGCTCTGTATTCAGTATTTTGCATCTTGACAGTGTGAAGACCAGTTGTAAGCTGCCCTCTGCTGGTAGATGTCCTACAACTCTGGCCGTGTGTAAAACTAGTGCGGCACGAAAAAGGATAAGGGTCTAATCAAATCAGGGGTTTCTGCCCATACAAATAGTGGAGAAAGTAAATTGTCATTTTCTAGTTGGAAAATGTCTACGTTAATCAGGACTCGTTCTGATGACGCCTCAACCTGACATCTTCTGTGTCTGTGGAGATGATTCCAACTAAACATGCAGATGTCTGGAATAAATCTAAGCTATAATTGCTGCTGTCACTAGATAAAGATTACCTCTTCTCATAATGAGGGTTGGAGCATTCTAAGAGCAGCTCCGCTGGCATTCTGCGTGATTACAGTATTCACCTACCGCCTCCTTTCTTGATTAGGAAATGTAGTAATATGACATCAAGTGAAAATGGATTTCTGTATATGACCTGATCAGGTTTTAGTGTGTATGTATATATTATACATATTATAATTTAACCCTTCCCCCACAATATCTTTCCAATAAAACTTCTTGGTGACTTCCAGCATGCATAAAGACATACTGCCTGTGTTGTCTGCAGACTTGACCGTGGGGTCCATAGAGCTTTTAGGTTGTTTTGATTCATGTTGAGTGATCCCTTGTCTTTCCGGTAGCTCAACTGTCTTCCCAGTGTTTTTTGTGGAAGATGATGTCACAGGAAGTCACCTAACCACCACAGCCAATTGGAGGCTGTGGCATCACCCCTCTGAACTCCTGGTATCGTGGTGCACAGGATGTGAGTGCTGATGGCAGGAGCATGGGTGGTGATGCTGCAGTCTCTTATTGGCTGCAGCACTCAGGTGACTTCCAATGACCTCTTCTTGCACAAAAACACCGAAAAGATGGTGGAGCCACCGGTAGGACCAGGGATCACTCAATATGAATCAAACCAACATAAGAGCTCTATGGACCCCATATTGAGTAAGAGCCCATAGATGCCCATGGTAGAAGAGGCGGAAGTACAGCTGATTTTGTTATTTCAACACAGTTGGAGCTATAGCGGTAACCGATCCACCCCTTTCAGTTTTATATGTCATAATTGCCTAACTGCATGTCAACATATTCCCTTTAAGAGCATGGCTACTCTCTTGTCTTATGGGCATTTCAGGATATTTCACTTACAACAGTATTTGAGCAATCTTGAGCATTATCGAAAGTACATTTTTAATTTTCACTTTTCATCCTAGCATACATCTACTATAGTGGTATGATGACTATTTTCTTGACCGTCTCTAGAATTGTACCTGTATAGAACATGAATAGTTGTTGAGTGGTCCAATCATCACATGCTGTTAGTTGCCTTTTGTAGAATGTATGTTCCAGTAGGTTGTTCATTTCTAGTGCGGCTATTCTGTAGCATAGGTATTCTACCCTATTTGGGAACATGCCACATGCTAGTCATGCTAGATAGTGTCATGAGATAATTTTTTGTTATTTCAGATCCTGTGCTAGATGGCTCTCCCAATGAAAGAGCAGAGCCAGTGACAGTCCAGGAGAGGAAACGTCCGGATAATCCCCCAATGCAGAAAAAGTCACTAGATAATACAAGAAGAGAGGTTCGCTCGCCTCACTACACGGGAGAAATGTCAGCAGATGAAATAGGCATACCACTCCGGGTAATGTATCTCCTATGCAAGTGTCTTCAGATATGAATGAAGTAGTTTGCTTAACAAATGGCCAAAGTTACTGAAATACTTGAAATGGAATTTTATGCTTTTAACATGGCATAGCTCACAGAGGATTGCCTGCTCTTAGTGTAATTGTAGCAAACCCTCAATTGTGACAGGTATTACGTCTGTACGTGTTTCCAGACCCTGGATCGCTCCACTAACCGTAAGCAAGGTTCTTGAAAATTGTGGGAAAATGCAAAACAATGTATATTAATAATACCAATAATAAGAATCTTTATTAATGTATCAACAATATAATCAGCAGTACTTTACAGATCCGAGGGTACACGAAGTAATAAAATAAGTCACTACATATAGTATTGGATCAATAAAGAATTTGAACAATACAGATGAGGGCCTTGCTCGCAAGAGCTTACAATCTATGAGGAAATAGAGGGGAAACCAGAGGCGCAAATAGAAGTTCTTGGGCCGAGATCCAAAATCTCTAAAAGGGCCCCCTACCTACCATCTTCAATTTATAATACTGGTGTCTTGTTACGTGATGGCTGGGCCTCTGGGCTCCCTAAGGTTCCAGGGCCCGGTAGCGACTGCTACCACTGCAACCCCTATAGCTACACCCCTGAGTGACACAAGAGCTACAAAGTTGTCCTAAGTTTTCATTCTGATGGTTTCCCACTTTGGGTGTACTAAACAGTCTGGTGTTCAGTGGAGGCATCTGGCATAAGTTTTAATATATCCCTTAGACCTCATTCACATGTGCATATGCAATTTTGGTCCGTGAAAAATGTGCTTTTTTGGGGTGTGTGTTTTTATGTTATTGTTCTCAGTAAGAAAAACTAAGTAATCTTGTAGATATGATACATTTTTTATGGCGTTGCCTCAGTATTCACTACGTTTTTTTCCTGCCTTGCAAAAAAGTTCAAGAGTGTCCAAGTGACCGAAGTTTTGTCACAACCGCCAGAAAACAGGGTGCATAAAAACCCCACAGTGAATAAGGATACTAATGTGTGTTCAGTGTAATTTTTTACACACCCATAGACTTTAGGGCTCATTCACAGGGACATGTATTCTGTCCATGGTCAGTCCATATTTTTTACTGACTGAATATGGAAAGCACGTGGACCCATTGAATCGCAGCATGTCCTATTCCCATTTTGGTGCACATTCACAGACCAAAATCACCCATGAAAGTCTATGGGTGCCTAAAAAAAATATGGAGAACGTGCATTAACAGCCATACTTATTGCATTTAGTGTTTTTTTTTTACTCACCCCTTTTCTCTGGGTTGTGACACTATAGGTATCACTTGGACCTTTTTGCTTGTTTTTTTTTTTTTTTTGCGCATAAACAAAACACAGTAAACAGTAAGGCTGGTTTCACACAGCAAAATAAATCCTGTGAGATTTGCGCGTTGTGAGAAGCGCAAATATAAACTCCATTCTTTTGAATGGGGTCATACACATGAGCGATTTTTTTTTTTATTTTTTATTTTAATTTTATTTTCTTTCCTGCATCACAGCGCAGGAAAAAATCACGACATGTTCTATCTTTGGGGGTGCCCTCACTTTGCCCGTTTGCTTTCAATGGGGCCAGTGGCAGCAGCATCGCATGCTAGGTGCATTTGAGTGCGATGCGAGGTCTCGCCATTGAAAACAGTAGCAAACACTCTGCAATCCAAAGGATCGCTGCTTCCCCAAAGTGATTCAAAGCAGTTTTGATGCAAAAACTCCCCGCATCCGTGGCGAAATCGCATGTTGGCGAATACGATATCGGGCCGCGTTTCACGGCCTGATATCTTACTCGTCCATGTGAAATTAGCCTAATATAACACATACTTAAAAAACTGCATATGGAGAGGTAATGAAAAGGGTGCATTTTTCAAAAATCAAAATTTGCATACAACTGTGTGAGTGACGCCCAAGTGGGCGATATTAGTTCATGAATATGCCCCACAACTAAATAGGACTAAATACACCAACTTATTTCTGTAGGTCCGTGTGCTGCCTGTATTCAGTCAGTAAACATTATGGACTAAATATGGATAGATAATACACCCTTGTGAAGGGGTGCTTATAGAGAGGAGTACATTTTTTTGCCTAACTTGAAGCAGTTCACTAGATTTTACATTAACTGTTGGCGAAATGAAGAAAAAAATATTACGCGATTCAATTCTGCTATTTTATTCTATCAACCAGTGAATTGGCTAATTCCGAATATTGTATCAGTACTCGATCACTATGAAGATATGGGTGTACTTGTGCAACATACAAACAGGGAACTGAAATGTTTGAATTTCGTACATGAAGGAGCTTGTATCTGCATTCAGACATTTACCAAATGGGTTGCGTTATTCTGTACATTCGTATATAACATAGATTTATAGTATAGCTGATATCTTACTGGCACTGATAGTGAAACGTTTGCTTGGTGTCTGAGCTATGTCCATGGTTCGGCCCCTTCCAGTTTAGTGCAAGTAGACGTGGGAGCTGTCGGCACAGAACTGGCCATTGAGTGTACATAACTGTGCGCCCACTGCTCTCCTAGTAGTAAGCACATAGCTTGCTGTGAAGCCTTTATGTGAGCATTGAACGGAGTGCATTATATCCGTAAATGGATATGGAGAAGGCATTTTAGGTATGCCGGTAATTACATTTTTATCATCTGCTTTGTGTTATATGTTATGGTAGAGTTAAGTTTTGCTGGAGTTTTCCGGGACTATGACATTGATGGCTTACTCTTTTAGCATAGGTCATCGATGCTTGACCGGTGGGGGTCTGACCTCAGGACATAATGAAGGGCTGTTGATCAAGCCTTGGATAAGGAAAGAACATTATAGTCCTGGAGAATACCTTTAAAAGAATTTGAACTATTTCACTGTTTTAACCATAATGGTTTGTTTTATCTAATGAGTCCTAAGCATTTGATGTTATCTGTTTGGTACCATGCACACAAAAGTTATCATTGGGATGGATCTTATTGGTGTTTACTACTTGGGGCACCTTAATGAGCATCTGTCATGACACTCACTGCAATCTGCTGAGTAGCTGCATACATTATATGCAAGCAATGGCTAACCAAGAGGCGGATGCATTATTTGTATATGCTGTATTCTACTTTGTTAATACATTTAATAGCCTTGTAGGGAGTACAGATGCCCTCTCTATGCTCTCCATCTTAGGACATCCTACAGCAGAGGCACGCTTCACTGACTAGTTGGAGTCTATTTAAAGTCGTCTACCCTGGTGACTAGTGTCTGATTTTAGTACTCTAACCCTAACTAATGAATAGTTAGGCTACCTTTTCCTCTTTATAAACCATGAGTTATCCTTAATATTACCGTAGTAATAATTAAATGATCTAATATCTTGATTTTTGATGTTTTTTTTTTCACAGAACACGGAAAGATCAAAGGACTGGTACAAAACCATGTTCAAGCAGATACACCGACTTAATAGAGGTAATGTCTTCTGTTTCCACAAAAATAACTAACTGTGAAATATTAGGACTAAATCACTAGGACACCATGGAATGAAGTTATTATTGGTTACAGGATATGTAGCCCTATGGAGAATAATGACAAGCTTCCTATAATAACATATCTGAACTGTTCCTGGAGGTTGTAGTATCCATACCAAGCACATAAATATTAATTCTGGAAATGCCCCTGTAATATATCAACTACCCACCTCCCCCTTGTGAAGAAGAGATTTAACCCCTTAAGATCCAGAGTGTTTTGGTCCAAAATGACCTGACACTTTTTAGGGATTTTACCCATGTAGTGGTTTTAAGCCCTATATTTTTTTTCTTCATTTACCAAAATTATATTTGCTGTTTTTTTTCCATGATCTGCAGGGATATTTTTTTAGATCTTTTTTTCACAGTTTTTTTCCTACATTTTTAATTTTTTTCTTTTAGTTTTATTAGGGATTAAAAAGCTTTAAAAAACAAACAATTTTTTTTAAATTTATGGTTCCTTTTTAAAATTAGTATATTTCTGCAAAAATAAAATACAGGAATGAGTTTCTCATTTTTGTTTAGGATGTTTCGATATAGAAGTTGTATAGCCTCAGATTGTAGGGCGCATATTGTGTCGGTTTAGGTTGACGTCGGTGGTGGGTCATTTTCTTTTAATGTAATGTTTTTTTTCTACTTATTTTTGTAACTATTTTTTTGAACATCTATGTCCCTCATGATGTCATATAAGACCTTTTGGAGGTCATTCACATTGTGTTTTTCTCTTTGTTTTCATACTTTTTCACTCTAACTGGGGCATCCACAGGAGCAGCATCCATATGAGCCATAATTATAGGAAAAACATCCCCCTAGTGTGACAGTGATCACTAACGGAGCTAATCACGGTCTTTTAGGACTCTGCAGCTCTACCTTGGCAGGAGACACCCAACGGTTATGCGATCGCTGGGTCGATTGAGTGCTATGTACCCTGCAAGAGAGAAGGCAGAAGCTGTTAAAAAAATGCTTCTGCCTTCTCTGGGTCCTCGGTCTGACCTACCCTGCTCCTGGTACATTGCAGGAGCTTTAATCCTGCACTGTGTTTTTATTACAGGCCAGGATTTAAGGCCAGGACCAAGCACTGTAAATTTACGGTGCTTGGTTCTTAATGGATTAATGGTGCAATAGATAAGAATCCAAGTTTCTATTCCATTCGACTATATGGGATTAATGAAGACAGCTGAGCACTGTACTCTGCTTCTTTTTGGTAATCCCATAGAGCTGCAATACTTTCTCAGCCTCCAGTCTATTCATGCTTTTCAGTGTGGTGAGAAGGAAAGCGGTACATGGGAACCCCATACTCATGATCAGTGAGTGTCCCAGCAGTGGAATTATTACCTATCTTGTGGATATGTGATAAATGTTTATTCTGAGAATGCCCATATGAAACAGGTAATGCAAGAGGATTGATGGGTTACCTGTATGGGGATTGAGCCTCCGGTAGTCCAGCTTCTAATGCTTTGATTTTGGAATTCCTTTCAAGTTTTCATTCTTTGTTAATTTCATTGTGGCAATACATAGTTGGGAGAGATTTACCAAAACTAATGCAAAGGAAGAATGGAGCAGTTACCATGCTACCAGCCAGTCTGTTGCTTTAATCCCCCTTCTCCCTCGTTTTTTGCTTTGCACAATTTTTGGCACCCTCACTGATGGGCACTGTCCTTTTATCTTTGTATCCTTTCCTTTTATTCACTGTCCACTTGCTCTGTCATCATGAGTGATTTACAAAGTAATTATTCCAGTAATTAGAGATCTAATTGTGTTTTAATACTGCCTGGTTGCTGATACACAGTTTACAGTCTGCAGACACCGAGCCATTAAACTAGAAAACATCCCCTTATCTTTCATAAATCCCAGTTGTTTTCCGGCTCCAGGAATGTCTGACATAACTAATTAATTTGAAGTCTTTATCTTTGTGCAATTAAGTATCACCCAATGATAAATGTGTGTACAGATGTCACCGACCGCCATGTCTGTATAATTTACTGGTCCAAAGTGGAGGACAATGCATTTCAACTTGGCTGTGCTGTCGAATGTAGTTTATTAACCTTTAGATCAAAATCATTACCTACCTTTTTAGCAGTTTGCCGCCTTCCTCAGTTTGCATTAGCACAACTGGTAAAAAGTACATCAAGATGTTGACATCATATTATTTTGTGTGGTTAAAGCAGGTGTCTTGGACTTCAGGCATTTTTTCTATTGATGACCTATCCTCAAGATAGGTCATCAGTAGATGATCCTTGAGGATCTGCCGCTTGGGGTTCCTGACTATTAGCTGATTCCCAGAACCGCTGTCAGTACAGACAGTGCAGGAAACAGATTGTGCCGTCCGTACTTCAGTGGCCCAGTTTGGTAATGCAGGTGCAGATTCTACTGAACTCAACCCTGGCAAATGCAGTACAGATGGCACAATCTGTTTCTGACAACGGTGCTGGGAATCCACTGATCACCAGGGATTCTAAGGGGTAGGCCCTGTTAATTATTTATCGATGACCTGTCCTGGACAACCACTTTAAAAGGATTTTCTGGGCCTTAAATATTGCTGACCTATCCGTTAAACTCTCATAAGCACCAGCATTTACAACATTTTCCTTAATAATCAGTAGCATTCTACGTCATCTTTACAACTACACTTTATGTGTAAAAAATGCACTGCATGCGTGACTGAAGCTCTGTGTCTACTGGCGCCCCATTGAAAGCAATAGGATGCAGGCAACCCCCGCAGTGATTTTTGGGGAAGGGCTTGAAATATAAGCCCTTCCCTGAAAATCATCCCTAGCTGCTGTAAAAAAAAAAAAAAAAAAAATATACATCACCTCTCCGCTGCTGTCGGGGCTCCGGCACGTCTTCTCGCTGGTCCCCAGCACTGTTCTGAAGAAATTTCTCCTGGCTGTGGAGTTAAAAATCCCTGCCTCCTGAAACTGCTGGATCTGATTGACTAAGCGGTCAGCCATTCATTGAATTCAATGAATGGCTGAGCGCTGCCTCTGATTAGCTGAGTGCTGTGACCAATCACAGGCAACACTCAGCTGTCATTCAAAGCAATGTGAGAACATTGCAATCCTCTGCCACAGCTGTGAAAGCTGTGGCAGGGGATTCTTTCATCCCCGCTTAGAGTCCCATCATCACTGAACACTGTGATAGTGTCGTCATAGTGTTCAGTGATGAAGGGATTCCCCTCTTTACGTGCAGCACGGACCTTGCCAGTGAGCGCATGTCCTATCTTTTGCAGGTTCTAAGATTTTGCGCCTGTAAAAAACGGACGTGTGAACACTACATAGGAAACCAATGGTACTAATAGACGTGCTTTTTATTAAGTGCAGGATAGACGTAGGCGTGCGCAAAAAAACACTCATCTGACCTCGCCCAAAGGTTGGCCATACATATTAGATCTAGCTCGGTCAAATCCACCGATCTACTGTGCCCAGGAGCCATCCAAGTCTCCCCACCTCCTTTCCCCAGCAGATGTTGGGAAGCTAAAGATTTGTCAGATGGAGTTCAGCTGCCGGACTCTTTTGCTCTAGAGAGATAAACCGCTGCCAGAAAATTCTGGTAGCAGCTTTGTTCCCTCCTTACATTCGCAACACATACATACTTGTTCAAGACGAATGTGTATAGGGGTATTAAAGTTGTTGGCCAAATTAGTTTTTCTATACAGCTATCTAAAATGTATGGGCAGCCTCACAATAATTGCAGGGAGCATAAAGCCATTACACAATGTAGATATTCAACACACACTCGAATACAAACATTGTGGATTATTCATTTCGAGTTGGTCATTTTCTTGAAGGCATTACAGCTAGATGGAAAAGTGATCTTCTGGCTAATGTATTTAGTGATTCATTCAGTTTAATGAAAAGCTTCTCTTGACAAGTTGCCATCCATTGTAGAATTTCACAGACTATTGATGATGGTGCTGGACTAAAATTAAGCCAACAAGTATTTGATGTGTATGTCTGTCCTTAATGTAGATTTGTGAAAGCACATGAATAGCTAAAGATGAGCATACACATGAGGTAACATCACAACCTCCTGTAGTTTGTTTAATCAGGTTTAGTTTTATTAAACCACTTATCAACATTTTAACTTTGACTTTCCAAATTTACTTTCTGATGTAGAATAATAGCTGTAGAATATTAACCATGCTATCTGTCTGAGACTGCTGATGAAACTACAGTGAGCAAAGTACCAGAGTGATCCGGACAGGCCTGTGGCTAGACATAGGACCGGACTAACACAGGGATACCAATCTGAACCTCTCCTGACAGGGCACACCTTGAACTGGAGCACCCATCCCGAAAGGGACGACCCCACTGCTTGAATGAGGCAAGGTCTGAAATCAGAGAGGAACTGGGAAACCGAACTGGGACTGGACATAAAACTCAGAAAATCAACAAAACAGACTACAGACAATAGACAAAAATGCAGAGAATACAAAAAGAGACAGAAACGCAGAGTATAAGCCAGACAACAGCCATGTGCGCTGCGAGTACTGACAAGACTCGAATACCAGAAGTATAACCGGCGCTTTTAGCAAGGAAGAGACGGATTATATATCAAAAGGGAAGGTGTTGATTGGCCGACAGAGCTGTCAATCCTCACAGACAGCACAGTTGCTGACATAACTAATGAGGATACTTATTAGCTGACAGAGCTGTAAAGCACCAGCTAGAACTGCAGCTAAACAGCAGCAGCAAGATGTTTAACCCCAACTAGTCAGGTGCGTTTAGACTGAACGACTATCGTTCCAGAAATTGTTCAAATGAACTAAAGCGAACAAGAGTCGTTCAGTCTTAATGTAAGCCAGCAACAATCATTCATTTCTCATTCACCGTTCAGTTTCAGCAGGCATTAAAATCGTTTTCTTCTCATTGGGTTTAAATACTGATCGTTCAGTGTTTTATATAGAAATTTATCAGGTAGGGTATTGCCTCTCTTTAAGGGGAGCACCCAGAAAGTGTGTGAGGAAGCACCTAGAAGGTGAATGAGGAGACTTATAAGGCCATTAATGCTCCCCTTGGAAATATGCAAATAAGGAAAATGGAACAATACCTCTGCAGCGCCACCTATTGGGAAGCAACATTCCTGCAAGTCAATGTCAGACTCTTTATACAAATCTTTTATAATAATGACTGGGAATTGAAAACCAAAATCTATAAAACCATACACAGTCAGCTGTTTCGGGGGGTTTGCCCCTCATCATTGTGAACAGGTGCCTTCCAATAGGTGGTGCTGCAGAGGTATTGTTCCATCTTCCTTATTTACATAGAAATGTGAAACACTGAATGAAAAGTTCACAATTCTCTGCAATGATCTGCCTGTCTAAACAGGCTGCATGTGTGTGAACAAGCTACTGATGATGTCACCAGTTCGTTCAGGGAAATGAGAATCATTCAGTTCTCGCTGTGTGTAAAAGGGCCTGAAGTACGTGTGCCGGGGGCGACCTGCAAATAAGAAAGCTGGAAAAATACCTCTACGTCACCAACAAGTCTTATCCATGATTGGAAATAGGACACCAAGCCAGAAAACCATACACAGACAATTTGGGGCGACATAACTCATATACTAAAAACTTAAAATAGCAACGTTTTTGGCAGGACTTTTGCTTTAGAATCACACTAAAAATCCACACAGGTGCACATTGTGTATGGGACACTTGTAGAAGGCATGTTTGTTGGTTGTGCATAGTCATGAAGTCAACCTTTGAATTCCAGAAATACCTTTAATTTGTTGGGTGCTCTTTCATTCATCATTTGTGCAACTTCTCTTTCATTCTTCAATTTACTGCCTATTAGATACTCCTGAGGAAAACCCTTATACCCCCACTTACATATTTCCTGAGCTTCCTGAAGTCAAGCCTCAAAGAGAAGGTACCAGAGGATTGGCTTGAGAAGTGAACATGTGTTTGCATTTGTAATCCCTATAGGGATCCCATTGTTTGCCTATATAGAATAAAAAACTCTTGCTTTGTTTGCTAACATATTAATAGTTTTTGTTAAGTGTTATGGCCCTAACCCTATTAAGAAAGCAGTCATAATCTTGTAAGACGTTATAGCAGGAAGGCATGCAGCTCTTTAATTCTGAAACCTCTGTTCACAATTACAGTGTATTATGTACTAAGCTGCTAATATGATTGGCGTTATATAGTCACCAGCAGTTATCAGGGATTGCAGTTCTTATGTACATGTTAGAATTTGGTAATAATACCAGAGGTACATGTGGATATGCTCTTCTATGCTGCTTTTCTCTGCTGCAGAGTTCAATCCTTATACTCCCACCTACCAGTTTCCTGTTTCTACTCCTAGCCCTAGCTCTGAAGGTAATTGGAAAGACTAAAGCTGGCTGTAGACTAGAGGTATCAGATGGTGACAAAAAGAGTGACAGGCGCCGACCTAAGTCAGATATTTATGGAGAAGGTGTTCTGTAGTTATTGTCCAGTGCAATCGTTGGCAATACTTGGAAAGTTGTCATGTACCCTATCCATGGGGCAATACTTGGAAGGCTGTCATGTACCCTATCCATGGGGCAATACTTGGAAGGCTGTCATGTACCCTATCCATGAGGCAATACTTGGAAGGCTATCATGCACCCTATCCATAGAAACTCCAGCCACAGAACTAGGCAGAGATCCATTTGCCAACTGTCGTCGATCGATCGTTTTCTTACCGCAATCTTTACAACCTGGAATGATAAGTTACTCTGAAAACGGCCATCTGGAAACTCTAGTGTATGGCCAGCTTTTAAGAGTACATTTTCTGATCTTTCTTTCAGCTCTACTAGGCTTGCTTTGTGCATTATGTTTGATCATAATAGATTTGGACTTGCGGTGGTGTCTCTGACATTGTTGAGTTTTGTTCTACAATAAGAGGTAAAGTAGATATGAACTCTTTAGAACTTTTTACTACATAAATCCTGGCTGACTTTAGTATTAAAAGAGCATATTTCAAGAACACATTTTAATCATGTTATGCCTGCCGAAAGCCATAGAGGGCAATGTAGGATATTCCAAACCAAACCAGTATCTAATGCTGGGGTCCAATATTTTAACACTGGTGTATACGATGCTTCTACAGTTTTGCTGCATTATGGCACTGGGTGGCATGCTGGAGGAGAGCTCTCGCCTGATCAGCAGTTGTATAGTGTGCACTATATGTTATGTACAGAATAGTTAGTGCTTCAGACTACTTAGTGTATGTTGTATATATTCTTGTATCTTAGAGTTTTTTTCTGATTTTCTTAGGGTAGGTTCACACTTCGTTCTAGTGCCCAGGGTTTCTATTTGGATGAATAAAAACACTATTCTGACAGAAAGCATAACAGAATCATTAACTTTAATTACTCAGACAGAAACCAAAAGTGCAAAGTTTGGTCTCCATTTGACATGGTTTCCGTTTGATTCTGTTATTTTTGGAGGCCAGAATAGCACAGTTTACTACACTTGTCTGTCCTCTAAAAAATATGGAAATGAACAGAGCCCATGTGAAAGTTAGACAAACTATTACATCTTTTGACTAATTAAAGTTAATGGTTCTGGTATGGTTGTGGTCTGAATTGCTTTTTTATGTATTCAAATGGAAACCCTGAATGTACACAATAAGGTATATTATTTTTATTGAAATTATTTTTTTAAATAAAATACCACTTAATTTCTACACATCCATAGGTGCATAAGCATAATATACATAAAACATATCATTACACCATCCAAACAATGCAATAAATCATAAACTTAAACAAATCATAATCTCTCCCATCCCCCTCCAAAATAAGAATAATTTAGACACATACCCCAAAAAAGCTCTCCTTCATTCTCTCTAAATTTCATCAACTTTTCTACAATACCTCAATGCAACCAGCACTCAATATGAACGATTCATTATATATCAGACCATCTTCCCCAAATTTCATCACACTTAGTCAAACTGCCTCTTTTTTATATATTCCCCTTTCCAAAGATATATCTTTTTTTTATCTTTGTGATAAAATCTCCTTTTGTTGGGCGGGCAGGCTGTATCCAATGGGCAGTAATGAGCTTCCACGCCTGACACAATGGTCTCTGAATTCCCAAAACAGTATGTCCATGAAGCCCATCAACAATACCCAGTATACAAATTCTGGGATTAAGACTAAAATCGACAAGATATATTTTAAAAATTATCTCTAATACCCCATTCCAAAATTCAAGGAACTTTACACAATCCCAGATCATATACATTACATCTGCATCATCCATATAAGATTTCAGACAGCCTGAGTTTAATCTAATACCCATGTTAGAAAGCTGTAATGGAGTGCGATAAACTCTGTGCACAAAATACAATTATGATACTCGTTGACTTACATATAGAGATATCATTGGAATCATATACAATGTTCCCAAATCGTTTTCCTATTTTTCGTTTGCCTTTACTGGGTATTGCTCTGAATGGTAAGAAAGGATCTGTCTATATAAATAAGATATTACACCCTTTGTAGCTCCAGAACACCCAAGAAAATTCACCAAAGCATGTTGGACTATAAGCACAGATACTGACCGGGCCTGAGCAGCAAACTGAAGGACCTGGGAATGGGGAACATCATAAAACTCGTAAGATGTTCAAAAGAAAGCCCCCCAAAATGTACCTGTTCTCAAAAGATTACCCCTCTTTATCCCCCATGGTGAAAATCCCTCCAACCTAAAGAAAAAACAGAAACACACACTTATGGACAGCACTCCATGCTATAGGCGACAATTGCATGACAATGTGCCACAAAAAGAACTCCTATTGGAGAAGTGTAAAGGGAAATAAATCTACGACACTAATCTACCATTCAACTCCACCCAATTTCTTTCTCCTCACCCCTACAACTGCTGCAATTGAGATGCCAAAAAATGTATTCAAACATTTGGAATTGCCAACCCACCAGACCATTTAGCCCTTTGAAGGATCTCCCAATTTAATCCTAGCAGAATTCTTATTCCATAATAAACTCTTGAATATCGTATGGAGTTTAAAAAACATATAGTGATGGAATCCAAACCGGAGAGTTTTGAAGTACATTAAGGAGTTGGGGCATCAAAACCATCTTAATAAGATTTTCCTCTGCTAATTATCGACAGTGGGAGACGATTCCTGACTTTAACCTTATCTTCAAACTTTTGTATCAATGGAAAATAGTAGAAATATAGACTTGAGGGTTAGAAGATCCCACAACTCCCAAATATTTTAATCCATTCCCTATTTGTAATTGCGTAGGTTCCAATGAATAATCCATTGGCAAAGGATTTAATGAAGAATTACAGATTTCCCCCAATTTATAGTGAGACTCGACATCCTACCAAATATATCAAAAAAGGACATAATAGGACTCATTAATCTACTCACGTCCCCCGTATACAACAAAAGATCATCTGCATATAGTGAGATATGTTCCTCACTTTCTCTGTATGATACTCAATAATGAAGTCTGAATGCACTCTTAGGGCTCAGTCACACGAGCGCATCGGCGCCCGTGTTACTGCAGATAGCAGACGGCCGTACCTGAAGACGGCCGTCTCTCTGCAGCGCCGGAGGAAAGAACATGTGACCGGCTTCATTGCCGGTCATGTGTTCTTTCATCAGCGCTGCAGAGAGACGTCCGTCTTCAGGTACGGCTGTCTTCTAACTGTCAGTCACACGGGCGCATCGGCGCCGGAGTACGGGTGCCGATGCGCCTGTGTGACTGAGCCCTTAGGCCGCTTCTAGACAAGTGTTTTTTAACTCCATATTTGGTCCACGTTACGGTCCGTAATACGAAGCTAATTTAAATCTATGCATGACCGTATTTTCCACGACCGTTGTTTATAAACGCAGCATGACGTATTTTTTTCTACATATTGATATTATTTTCCGTTAAGTAAATATGGATCAGCGTTTGTCCTGTAGAAGAAAAAAGCAATCATAGTAAATATGGAGGCAAATACTGATGAAATACTGATAACATATGATTGTAATGTCATCTGTAACACATCCGTATTATGGATCCGTATTACGTTCATGTACAATACACTCTTAAACCAGCTTTAAGACCCATTTAGACACAATTATTATCGCTCAAAGGATGTCTTTTGGGGCAATAATCATTGTGTCCATTTACAGTGCAAGGTGATCGCACAAACGGGCGATACAGAAGACAAGCGGGGCCGCTTGTCTTCTGCATCCAGCTATTCTCTGCTCGGAGCGCCCGGCTGTTATACAGCTGAGTGCTCCGAGCAGAGGATGCAGAAGGCAAGTGGGGTGGCCCTGCTTGTCTTCTGCATCCAGCTGTTTTCTGCTCACAGTGCCTGGCTGTTATACAGCCGAGTGCTTCGAGCGGATTATGGAGAACACAGCTGGACAGCTCTGTTTTTTATACCCAGCCTGTCATCAGGGAGCGGGATACAGCTGAAACAATAGTATCAGCTGTATCCCGCTATGAATTCCTAATAATGCTCATCGTTTTCTTTCAGCATTCTGAAAGACAATGATGAGCGTCAGCTTAACGAAAACTGCATGATGTCAATGCAGTTAGGCACAACGATTATCGCTCAAAAGACGGCTTTTGAGCAAATTTTGAGCGATAATCCTTATGTCTAAATGGGCCTTTAGACTGCCTTAATAGATTGTGACCTCCACTGGGGGCAGAGACCGCTGTGAATAATGGCAATTTCTATGCAGCACTACAGAATATGTTGGCACTATATAAGCAACTGGAAATAAATAGAAGCAAACATAGGTAAAGGAAAGAGGTTTTCCAATTTCTGTAACATTGGTTGCCGTGCAAAGACGAGTTATTTATTGAATATAAATAAGCCTACAAGCTTTTTCTTGCACCACACTTTGACCTCTTTTCTTTAACTTTGGTGTATGATGTTGGTGTCATTAGATGACACACACGCTCACTGGTGTTGTAAAATCATCAAATGTATGTTTAGTACATTCTGGGACCTGGTAGGCGGGTTGAAAGTTACAATGTTTATGGGCGGCGCTGCTGTGCTTCAGGCATGCGCTGGTATGAGTGAAGCATTGCTAAGCTGCACTATACACTACCCAATAAAGGGCAATAGAGAGACAGAGTGAGAGAGCGATAGAGAGACAGTGAGAGAGTGATAGTCAGAGAGAGCAAAAGAGAGACAGCGATAGAGAAAGAGACAATAGAAACAGAGAGCAATAGAGAGACAGAGTGATAGACACAGAGAGAGCGATAGATGGAAAGACAGAGAGCGATAGACAGAACGAGAGAGGGGCAGACAACAATGGAGAGAGGGGCAGACAACGATGGAGAGAGGGGCAGACAACGATGGAGAGAGGGGCAGACAACGATGGAGAGAGGGGCAGACAACGATGGAGAGAGGGGCAGACAACGATGGAGAGAGAGGGCAGACAACGATGGAGAGAGAGGGCAGACAACGATGGAGAGAGGGGGCAGACAACGATGGAGAGAGGGGGCAGACAACGATGGAGAGAGGGGGCAGACAACGATGGAGGGAGGGGGCAGACAACGATGGAGGGAGGGGGCAGACAACGATGGAGGGAGGGGGCAGACAACGATGGAGGGAGGGGGCAGACAACGATGGAGGGAGGGGGCAGACAACGATGGAGGGAGGGGGCCGACAACGATGGAGGGAGGGGGCCGACAACGATGGAGGGAGGGGGCCGACAACGATGGAGGGAGGGGGCCGACAACGATGGAGGGAGGGGGCCGACAACGATGGAGGGAGGGGGCCGACAACGATGGAGGGAGGGGGCCGACAACGATGGAGGGAGGGGGCCAACAACGATGGAGGGAGGGGGCCGACAACGATGGAGGGAGGGGGCCGACAACGATGGAGGGAGGGGGCCGACAACGATGGAGGGAGGGGGCCGACAACGATGGAGGGAGGGGGCCGACAACGATGGAGGGAGGGGGCCGACAACGATGGAGGGAGGGGGCCGACAACGATGGAGGGAGGGGGCCGACAACGATGGAGGGAGGGGGCCGACAACGATGGAGGGAGGGGGCCGACAACGATGGAGGGAGCGGGGCGACAACGATGGAGGGAGGGGGCCGACAACGATGGAGGGAGGGGGCCGACAGCGATGGAGGGAGGGGGCCGACAGCGATGGAGGGAGGGGGCCGACAGCGATGGAGGGAGGGGGCCGACAGCGATGGAGGGAGGGGGCCGACAGCGATGGAGGGAGGGGGCAGACAGCGATGGAGGGAGGGGGCAGACAGCGATGGAGGGAGGGGGCAGACAACGATGGAGGGAGGGGGCAGACAACGATGGAGAGAGAGGCAGGCAGACAGAGTGAGAGGCAAAAAATGAGAGAAGGAGACAGAGAGAAGGAGACAGAGAGAAGGAGACAGAGAGAAGGAGACAGAGAGAAGGAGACAGAGAGAAGGAGACAGAGAGAAGGAGACAGAGAGAAAGACAGACAAACAGAGAGAGACCTGTATGCTTTTCTATATTGTATATCTACTAAAATACATAGTGATACTCTAAATAATCACTTAACCAAGTAGATTTAGAGGTTCATAACCACCACTTTTTAAACATTCGGTCAATCTAGTATTTTAAAAAAATGATAATAACACTCATTGCTACCACGCTACACCCCTGCTGCCAGCTCCGGTCCTCCAAAGTAAACAGAAGACCGGCTGCAGCTGCAATCACAGGGTCGTTTACCTACATTACTGCTGCAGCCAGTAGGAGGCCCTAAAGGGGACGTCATCAGTGACATCCCGTAAACCTGCCTGGGTTTCTACATTAGAAGTCCACATGACCAGCTTAAGGGACATCAGTAGGCCAGAAAACCCGGCGTGTCACCTTTCATGTGCCTTGGCGCCAGAGTGCTGAAACAATGTTCCGGCATGACAGGAAGTATGTTGCTTTCATACAGGTTTTTTTTGCATCAGGGGCCCAAAACTAGATAAAAGAATGAAGTCAGACAACCCCTTTAAATATGTACATGGTTAGTGAGAAGTGATTGATCTTATAATAATATGTGATTACACACTTCCCTGGTATAATCTATCAAGCAGCCTGCAGGCATGCACAGTTATAAGTCAGAGCGATACTGTGTGTTCTTGACTTCTTATTAATGCTTTGACTGATGGACGTCATAACATGGCATCCGCTGCGCCGTGCCTCCGTCTCCCCTTCACTAATCTCTAAGGCATCTGCCTATGTTGATTTATGAATAATACAGCCCTGCAATTATATCCCATGAGGCGGTTTAGATCTGCATGTGAACACGTTAGCGTATTGATGAAAAAATGTTCTAAATTCCAGAGCTCAGTAATCGGAAGATATAAGTAACTTGGTATGTATAGAACAATTCTGTAGGATTATTATTGCAATTAAGAAACCCCCCTTTTATTTGTCTCCTTATGTCCTAGTTGTGTGGTTATGACTCTGCACAGGCTTCTTGCTGTGATATATTTCCCACTTTAGAAGTTATTAGACACATTTTCATTTTTTTATGTTTCTCTCTTTTTTTAAGATGAGGATTCAGATTCCTATCCAAATTATGGGCGGCATTCATATATAGAAGATGGTAAGATTTAAAATTATTACTACTGTGATGGTCCTCTAGGCAAGATTCTCACCGTGAGGTGCTATATATCTGATGACCACTAGGTGGCAATGTTACAATGTTATATGCTTGAAACAAATTTAGTTTTTTAATTCTACATTTACAAAAACATGTCCGCTGTACAAATCATAGGGAACTTTTTTGTATTTGAATTAGGGATTTTTTTTTTTTAGCGTCTTGTGGTCAATGGAGATTATTGATGACCATGATTCAGCCAAATAATTAACCTAATTATATGGCAGCCTTCCTATTACCACATTGAAGCCAAGATTTCTTTATTGTGTCATACATATCTATTGCAAAATAGAAGTTATAAAGAACACAGATGAAGCAGCACTTCACAGGTACTAAGATATAGGAGAACCCTGAATATTTGGGTTATTGGAAGTTGCATTACTACTACACTGAGCAATCACTGCATTAGGAGCAGCTATCGCGTAACATCTTGTGATCTGTAACAGGGTACCATATGATAACCGCGTCACAATCTGCTCTCGGATAATGCGCTGACCTCTCATCTGCGCAGCAGAAGGCAACACCTAATAGTCATCGGTAAATGTGGTGACTTGAGTGACTTTGACCGCTGTCAGATTGTTAGTGCCAGCATTTCTGAAACAGTTGCACTTGATGGCTGAACCACAGTATCAAAAGTGGACCAAAATTGGTTGAACCACGGACAGACATTTGATAGAAGATCGTACAGCATCAGGCAACGTGTGGTTGATCAGAGGTGAGCGTCGAGTGGCACGTCTGCTATCTCAGTAATGACGTGCCACATGGGACTAACTGACCCAGTGGTACAACAGTGGGGAAGTTTAACAAATCTTAACAATGACCATGTGGTGTACCTTGTGCCTACTGGGGTTCAATAGCTGAAGATGGACAAGAGTGCCCTGATGACCCCATGTCATTGCCAAGAATGCCTTACATGGGTCTAGGAAAGAAGTCAATTGACATTGGACACATGGCAGAAGGTCATCCAGGGTGATGAGTCCTATTTCCTGCTAAACCATGTGGATGGCCGGGTCCGCATCTAGTGTAAACAGCATGAAGCCATATCCCAGATGTACCGTTGGGGCTCAACAGACCAGTGGTGTCAGGGTCTCGGGAGTGTTTTCCTAGCATGGCCTAGAACTGTTGGTCATTGTACTACAATCCTTGAAGGATGAACGCTACAGGGACCTGACCATCTGCACCTATGTCTTCAGAAAGTCTTCCCCGACCACAGTGACCTCTTTCAACAAGACAACTCTCTGTGTCATTGAGCTCAGATCACTAGAGAGTGGTTGGAGGAACATGACAATGAATTGTCCCTACTGCCTTGGTCCCTAAACCCGCTGGACTATAACCCCATTGAAGTATTTGGAATATGCTAGAAAGGACTGTGAGATCAGCTCCCATATATCCACAAAATGTGCATCAAAAGATGGAGCTGCTGCAGTGGACATGGGTTGAGTATGGAAGATGTTCACCACCTTGTGGAATTTGTTTCCCGATGTCTGAAAGCTGTGATCACACAAGAAGGTGGACCAAAGCGTTACTGAGTAGGTGTTCCTAATGCAGGGATCATTCAGTGTAGATTTAGGCCCAGTGTCCGCGGGCGAATTTTTGCTGCGGAATCTGGATCTGGTGCACGTGTTCTGCTCTGGATTCTGCAGCAATAAGCCTCCATAGCATGCTATAGTAAAACAATCCTTCATGTCCACGAGTGAAAACCAATTGTGGTTTCCGCGCACGGATAAAAAAATTGCAGCATGCTCCATTTTGCTGCGGTTCCCACATGGACAGCTTCCATTGAAGTCAATGCAAGCCGTCCGATCCATGGCCCGTCCGCAATTAACATTGCGGACTAGCTGTGGATTCCATGGTAAAGCAGGAGTTTGAGAAAAAAGAAAAACTCTACTGCGCATCTGCGCCGGCTAGCACTTCCACACACATCCACAGTACAGAAAAAGAAGACCCGGACGAGTAATCGGGGTCCTCGGCCGCGGGCAGGTTCGGATTCCGCTGCCGGCTCCTGCATGCAGAATCTGACCTACTCATGGATATGAGGCATAACTATACTTTGAACATGAGGTGTTAGTCAACATGCGCCCCCTCATTCTGGATGTTAGTAAACATTAAGCTTCCAAACGCTTATATGCCAGATATTTTCTAGTCTCGTGGAAGGTGGCTAGAAAATACTAGCTGTTACATATTGTTAATGAGATATTACCGGTATATAATTCCACTAACGATGACTTTTATTATGACATGTTTTTATCAGGAAAATCGCAAGCTTCAGTACCTCGTTCAAAGAGTGAGATGGATAACATTGACATGGACAGAAACGTCCGCAGATCCATTACATTACCTCTACCAACTCGCTCCTCTTCACTTAAGCCAGGGCATGAAAGGTAAGACTTGAGATGACGTTTTCCACCTCTTCTTGAGGTTTATGTCTGAGCTGTTTCATTCCAACAGTCTGTATTGCCAGCTAGTAGTAGACATTAGGGGCTTTTTTGAGGGGTTAATATTTATGGCCTATCAGTGTGTCAAGAGTCTACATAGAATGCATGGGGGACTATAGTAAAACTCAGAATTGCCCCTCCGCCACCCAAAAAACATGTAGTGTCTCACTGTTGTGTTCATTATTCTCCGTCTTTCCTCCTACTCCTGCATACTTACCTCCTAGTGGGTTCAATTTGCCGGCTGGTGGGCAGCAACAGGCAAAACCATAATGGTCGGTGAAGAAGCTTGCCAGTTTTTCTTGCAATCAAGTGGCACAGGGGGCAAGATCATTCTGCCCTAAGCTGCCCTAAAACATGGGCTCCATGTGGTCTGCTACCATTAGCAATAGGCTACTGCAATGTATGATTGGTGGGGATCTGTTCCTTGGGAGTCCCATTGATCAAAAAAAAAAGATTGACTTCAGAAAGCCCTCCTAGTTCACTGCATATGGATGTGCCAGGTACTACGGATTAACCCCATATTCACTTGTATGACAGTGTGCTGCAGTATCAGACCCAGCCGCACAGACATGAAATGGGCCAGGTACAGCAACGCAACGGCATGGCCCTCTTATTGATAGATGATCATACCAATAGTTGGATCTCACATATTTTTACACAAATGTATAAAGTTATCCATGTTCAGGGACTCCTACAAGTAATTTTAATCATTCTAGATGCAACCATGGCAACGGCAGACGGGGGAGACACATTGTATAGTAAGTTTGTTTAAGCTATTCATGACTGCCTTGATTGAAAGGAACTTTGTTAGTTCCAGTTATAACTTTCTTGATATCAATTCCTTCCTGTCCGTCCACCCATAGCTATTAAATCATATCCTTACACCCACATAAACCATAGTTGCTTCATGTAAGAACTTTCCCATAGAGTTCCCTGTTTCTCATTGCTTCTGCTGCCAAACGTTGGAGCTCATGGGATTCAATCTTCCTAGAGAGAACGCATTATACAGTACATGCTGATACTGGCTACATCCAAATAGATATCTACAAGGCCTCCTGGGAAGACTAATGTATGTCATAACTTTGGGCACATCCTTTGTTCACATAATTGTCTTCTAGAGGCACATTTTTCATGTCTGATTTGTCATTTTCTGGCTGCAAGTCATGATCTAAGAGTTACACATGTGTTGAGTTGTGACATCCTTCACTCACGATGACACTTCTCTGCGGTTTCTATTCAATGTATTCAGTCTGCACGGCGAGACATGCTGTAGAATCACAAGCTTCCTTGAAGGAGTTAATAAGGCCTCTCCCAGTCCTCAGATGGCCTGGCCCTTCACCAAGGAGAAGTATCCAGGGAACAGAATAAAAAACATCTGCGTATCTGACTGCAACATGCATTAGTTCGGGTTAGAAGTCACTGAGTTTCTTCTCTAGGAAACAGCCGATTAGAGTTTATATCCATTCCATTATGTTCGGAGACGCCGTCGTAAAATCCGAAATACATAAGAACAGACAAAAAGCATCCAAAACCTCCAGCAGATTTCCTGCCTGAAGATGAAAATGCCTGGACAGAGGATTAGCTGCCCTGGAGTATTTCCACCCAAAACACATGTTCCCCTGGTAACAGGGAGGTTTCACGGTTAATTGCTTTCCTTGTCCTCAGGAATGATTGGGATCCCCCAGACAAGAAGGTGGACACCAGAAAATACAGAGCGGAGCCAAGAAGCATTCATGAGTACCAGCCTGGGAAATCCTCTGCCCTCGTCAATGAGAAGATGGTAATGTAATTCACAAGCTTGGGTCTCGGTTGTTATTGTGTGTGTGCATAGGGTCATGGCGGACGTTGTTGTGTTACTAATAGCAGGTTGAGCCAAGACTAGTGAACTAAACTGCAAACCGTAATAACAGTGCTACAGTGTAAGTATTGCACTTTATATGAGGACGGTGGAACGTTTAGATCTACGATCCGGTCTCTAAGATTGGAATCGAGGCAGATGAGCATCCCATAACAAGTGACCGTCCCTGTAATGTCTGTGCTGCTTGGGAAGTGTTGCCTGCATTGCTGTCTACTGTGTGCTCTAACATAATGTACATCAATATGGTGCTTTTTTGTATATTTATGTGGTTGTTAATGTATACTACTTTCTTGTATAACCATTTGTAACTTTAAGGATAGGAATGGAGAAAAAGCCGTATAATGCAATGTGTGGCATTTGTCTTGTGGCACTAAATATTAACTCTTATTTTTCCTAATAACTACACATCCATATATTCTACCCAGCAGTGAATAGTAGAAATCAGGTTATTTTTATGCCTAGTGCCAATGTAGGCTGCATGCAATCTAGCAAAAGTAAAAATTTTTTTTAATTGCCTATAATGTTCTACATGGTATTGTTTTGCTCCTCATATGAACAAAAGTGTAATCCCTAAATTCCTTGATGTACATTTATCCGGTCTGGGGCAGTTTATTGTATTATGGTTACTTGCTTCCTGCATGCAGATCAAGTTTGTGTATCATTGATAATGTTTATGGTTTATTGTTACAATATACCATAACATGTTTATTGGTAGGAGTCTGAGCTCTGGGACGTCCCCTAATGCCAGGTAGGGGCACAAGCTGTAAACGACACCCCCACCCTCTCCCCAGTTTTGGGACAACATTCTGACCCTGGACCAAGGTGGGGAGCAATATTACCTGCAGTAGAAAATATTACCTGGGTAGAAAGTTGTTGTTCAGGAGGAACTCCTTCAAAAATCTTTGTTATAAATTGTTTACATCATTTCAGTGTTCTTTTATTCTTTCAAAACCATTTATGCTCTCAACTATCCAGTGTATTAAGGCTCATTTTCACGCAAAGACAATCTTTCAACCGATTGAAAGATTGACAGTTCTAGCTATCATTTTTATAAAGTACTAATAGGCACTAATGCCCATTAGCACTTTATCAGCCTCATTTGTATGTAACTAAGCCTCTAACAACTGTTTGGAAATCCTAGCATGTGGTCTGGACTTTGCACTCAGCTGCATTGTCTTTGCATGGGCTGTCGCGGGCTGTCAGCTGAATACAATATAATCAGCTGGTCCCGTGGAGAACACAAGATGCGGTCCCTGCTATCTCTTTCCGGCTGAACAATGGATTTTATGCTCACCTAATAATCATCGATCAGCCAAAGAGTGAGGGATGGAAGCATTTACACACAACAATTATTGCTTAAAAGCGATTGTTCGAACAAATTTTGAGCGATAATCGTTGCATGTAAATGGGGCTTTACAATTTTGATGCTTCCTGGCGCAAATGGAACTGCACCTAGAAATGTTACTCACTAAGCAGGGGCGGGATTTAAGCTGAACGAAGTGAGGAAAGCTTGGCCCAGTCTCAGTGTGTGAATCATCCATTGGACAGGTCACACCTCATTTTCATACCATGTAATGAAAGTAGCAATTGTTTGTTTTTTTAGGGCCTGGGAAGTACTGCAAGTTCAAAAAATAATAATTAATTAATAATTACACTTGTTTTCCTATCTTCTACCTGTGATTACCATAGGTTTATGAGGGGCAGTGAGAATCCCATTAAAATCAATGCATCTGCAGTTACAAGTGCTGGCCACTATATAGATTGGAGCAGCTGCTGCGACCACAGTGTGTTGCAGCTCTGACAGCAGGCGCCCACCCTGCTGATCATCCAAGGTCCTGAGAAGTGGACCCTCACCGATCAACTGCTAATGACCTATCCTGAAGACAGGTCATCAATAGTATAGTGCTGGAAAACACCTTTAAAGATTCTGTGCCTCAAAAAAATTGCATTGCACTAGGAGAGTGGTATGTAAACTACACGCAACATGTTTTTATGTCTTTCTTTTGGCTTTCTGAGATGCTCTCACATCGTGGCACATATAATGGCACAAATGGTCACTCTTGACCAAGCTAAAGGATGCAGAGTGCAACATATTTGTATCATCCTAGTAGTTGTATAAACCCTATACTAAAAAATTCATGCATCAGTTCATTGACAAATAGATAGCATAGTCCTTGTGTCCTCCAAAACTAATGGAAACAAACAGAAGCTATGTCAAACGGAGACCATAGTCTGCACTTTTGATCTCTGTTCAAGATTCCATTTGAATATCTACCGTATATGGGTTATCCACATGGAACCCCAGGATAAAAGGTCGAACAGAGAGAATAACACTATGTGATCCTGGCCTATTATTAACCATAGTGTCAAAACATTTTGCAGCATTTTACAATCTGGGAAGCAACAGGAATGCAAAATGATACATTTCAAAATAAACAAAACTCTTTTCCCCTAATGACAATTGTCTAATGTTGCCAACTATGCACATCCTGTGTGCGCTATCAGATGGGGGACAGATGGAACTGAGGTAGCAAAACGGTGGGCGAGAACCAGAAATAGAATCTATTGTCGTCTGTAAAAATAGCTTAGTGATCATTTGTGGCTGTAACTTCCATGTCAGACAAATTCCTGTCCTAAAATGCTTGTACGAGGCATGTTACGTGTATACCACTTGTGCAGTGTTTTTTTCAACCTCTTAGTGACCAGCCAATTTGTGCCTTAAGGACCAAGTGATTTTCATCACGTTGCAAGAGCTATAACTTGTTGACATGGCCATATAAGGGCGTGGGTTTTTTGGGCCGAGTTCTATTTTTTAAATGGCCTCACTCTGGGGTATATATAATGTATTGTAGAACTTTTATTACATTATTTGGGGGGGGGGGGGGATGGAAAAATGTCCAGAAATTCCACCATTGTTTTAGGGGGGGGGGTTTCCATTTTTTCTTTTCTGGATCTGCACAATTACTGCGATACCAAGTTTAGGGCTTTGTTACACAAGCTTGGTTTTAGCGCAGTATAGGTGCGCAAAAGAATCGAGCCTATACTGTGCTAAAACACGTGAACGGGCAATATTTCATGAGCAGAAGACCCGTTCACATCGCTTATTCACTGGAGCAGTGTGTTTCTTTAAAAAGCGCAGCTGCTCCAGGAGAAAATCGCGATCCCCTGCTGCAGCTGTGACAGCTCAGGCAGGGGATTCCTTCAGCCCTGCAGGGATGCGAAGTTGTCGCAACCAGGGGTTTCCACTTGTTTTTATTAGGGCCAGCAGCAGCAGTGAAAACAGTGGTAGAACATCACAATCCCCTGCTGTGGCTGTGACATGTGAAATAGCCTCGCATCCAGAGAGTTTCCAGAAGGATGGCGAGTGCGATATCGGGCCGTGAATCATGGCCCCATATCGCCCTCGCCAGTGGGAAGGAGACCAGAGAGATTTTTCCCATGAAACAGAGCTATGGGGAATTAACCCATAGCTCTGTCCTATCTCTCCCTGCTATGGGTTAATCCCTCATAGCCTGCTCTGTCTATCCCTGCTATGGGAGATTAACCCATAGCCACGCTTTCTCTCTTTTGCTATGGGGTAATTCTGAGCGATATTCCCATAGCGCAGAGAGAGGTCAGGGCTAGAGAGAGGGAGCAGGGCTTTATGGCTACTCACAGGGATTACCCATAGTAAATAGAGAGCGGTGGGGCTATCGGGGTCAGAAGGTGGATCCCTCTGGCCCTGCCCTCTTTTTTTCTGCTCTAGGGTAAGCCCTGTAACCCCACCCCCTCTCTATCCCAACTAAAGGAAAATTCCTTGGGTAGAGAGGTGGAGGGAGTCCCCCACTGCCCTCCGCTGCTGGGAAATTGCCCAGCAGCAGGGCAGTAGGAATTCCAAGCTGCTTACAGCGGGACATTTAAACATGCTGCCCAGAAGCACATTTTAAATGTCCTGCTGTAAATTCCTGTTAGTCCCCATGGGAATTAAGAAAACCCTCGGGGCTTCCCCTCATCCCCACTGGGACTAACAGGAGTTTACAGCGGGCCATTTAAAATGTGTTGCTGGGCAGCAGGTTTTATGTCCCAATGTAAGCAGCGGGTTATTCCCTTGGTTGGCAGAAATCCTCCTAATGACTTGTCAACTTATTTTCCTGCACAGGAGTTTCTATAGACTCCAGCTCCCATAGGAGTCAATAGAAACTCTTGCGCAGCACGCAGCAAAGATAGGTCAGGTCCTTTCTTTTCTTGCAGCACAGAATTTAGATGCGTGCATTGTAGCCATGCCTGTCCTATCTTTAAAAGGTGCGAGTATTTTACGTGTCTAAAATGCGTTCATATGAACACTTCTATAGGTAGTCATTGGTTCTTTTAGAAGCGCTTTTTTCACGCACTTATTCTGCGCTAAAAGCACGCTCGTGTGAAAGAGGCCTTAGAGAGATTTTTTTTTCATTTTTTACTACTTTGCACAATAAAAACTTACTTTTAAAGAAGTCCAATTGAATCTACATCATCACATTCTAAGATCCATAGCGTTTTCATTTTACCAGCAATAAAAGGAAGATTTGAAGGGAAGAGTTATAGTTTTATTGGTACCAGTTTGAGGTACATGTGACATTTTGATTGCTTTTGGTTGCATTTTGGGGAGGGGGGGGGGGCAAAGAAAGGAAAAATAATGATTCTGGAATGTCTTTTTTTTTAAACTATTTTTTACGATGTTTACCATGTGAGATTAATAACAAGATATTTTCATTGTCTGGGTTGTTCCGAATGCGGTGATACCTATTCTGTGTTGCTTTTTTTAAAAAATATATAAAAATTGGTATTTTAGCTATTTAAAACTTTTTTTTGTGCTGACAATGCATATTTATTTTTCTTTTAACTTTTCTTGATTTTTCTTTTTTTACATTATTTTTTTAGTCCCTGGAGGCAACCTGAAGATGCAATTGTTTGATAACTTGGATAGTGCACTATATTACTTATGTAATGTATTCCACTAAGCCTATGACAACAGACTATTAGGCTCAGCAGGAAGCGGTGCCTCATAGGCTGAGTTACATGGCAGACAGGGGGGCTTTTGTCAGGCTTCCGGCTGCTGTGGGAAACCATTAATTCTTTGTGATAGCGTTGTGGGGTGCTGATGGGTGACAGAAGGAGCCCTTGCCCTGTCAACTACTCATATGTTACAGTTGCTATTGATTGTGGCATGCAAGGGGTTAAACTGCCAGGCTTTAAGGTTTCTCCACTACTAGTTGTTAGAGCAGGAGCCTGGCTATCAGTAGTCAGCCAAGCCACCACCTTAAAAAGACATATGTGCCGGTTTAAAGCCCATTAATGAGGTCAGTAAAAAGGCGTATTGCAGTTTCAAATAGTGAAACTTAGACACTGACAAAATTGTTGGAATTTGTAGGTATGTTAAAATAAAGCTCCGCCTTTTGGAGTCACTTTAAAGCATATATAGCAATTAGCTGATGTAATGTTGTTATCAGAGACTCTCCCGTTAGCCATGGGAGTGTCCCAATAATACAGTGCGGAGATATGTTTTGACCGAACTTTGGGAGCTTGAAATCTGCAGATTGGAAGGTTATTATTGAAGCACTTCCTTAACCAAGGGTGTGACTATGATAATAACATTGTATTAGGAAATTGCTATTAAGCAAGGGCAGGTGTAATCTTAAGTTATATGTAAATAACTGGTGATACTTGCTTGGCATCATTGTCTACAACGGCTGATTTTATTTTTTGTTTTGTTTTAATTTTGTTCAATGGAGTACAGCTATACAGTTTAGCTACCATATTTTCTGGCATATAAGACGACCCCCGACTTTTCGTCTTATATGTCGGGAATACAGTGTTAAAAAAGAAATCAATACTCACCTCCGGCGGCACTGCTGCAGGCTGTCGCTTCCTCGTGCACGCTGGCAGAGCATTGCTTTCTGCAAGCGGGGCTTGAATGCCCCACCTCCAGAAAGCTAATGCTCTGATTGGCTAACTTAGTCTGGCGTTAGCCAATCACAGCCATTCAATTACGTCATGAGTGGCTGTGATTGGCTAACGCCAGAATAAGTTAGCCAATCAGAACATTAGCTTTCTCGAGGTGGGGCATTCAAGCCCCGCTTGCAGAAAGCAATGCTCTGCCATCATGCACGAGGGAGCGAAAGCCTGCAGCAGTGCAGCGGGAGGTGATTATTGATTTCTTTTTTGGGACATGTATACCCGGCGTATAAGACGACCCCCAACTGCAGAGCAAATTTTTCAGGCTTAAAAGGTCATCTTATACACCGGAAAATACGGTACATTATCTATGTGATTCTATTTTAGCCTAAATTCTACCTCCTGTCTTATTTCTGATGATGATTACTGCTCAGTTCCCCCCCTCTCTCGCATGCTTTATACTGCATTTCTGCTTCTTTAGATTTAATACGTTATATTAGCGAGTAGCCAATAATAATAATCTTTATTTATATAGTGCCAAACATATTCCGCAGCGCTTACAAAAACAGGGGGATACAAAAAGACAAAAGTACAAAAACCATGGTGACATAGTAATCAGTTGATGGAAACAGTAGGGGTGAGCGTCCTGCTCCAACGAGCTTACATACTACGAATAATGGAGTGATACAGAAGGTAAAGGAGCTGGAGATGGGCACGGTATGGTGGAAAGTGTGGGATGCTATACACATAAGCAATGGTCAGACATTAAGCCGTGTGGGGGCTGAATCAGTGTGACTACCGAGGGTGGTGGATGGCGGCTAGTAGTAATTGCAGTTGGTAGGACAGGGAGCACGTTATCAGGCAGAGTAGAAAGGCATTCTAGTAGTTTGGAGATAAAGGGGAGGTTGAAGATGGGTCGGTAGTTGGCAGCATCAGTTGAGTCCAGATTCTGTTTCTTTAGCAGTGGGGATATGATGGCAAGTTTGAAGGGAAAAATGCCAGAGGTCAGAGAGAGGTTGAAAATAGTGGTGAGATGGGAGATAACCACCAGGGAGAGGGACCAGAGGAGGTGTGAGGGGAGAGGGTCGCTAGCGCAGGTGGTGGGACGAGCAGAGGAAAACAATTTGGAGACTTCTTCCTCTGTCGTTGGTCTGAGTACAGACCATGAGCAGGGGCTGTTACTGACAAGACTAGGGTCGGGGCTAGTCTGAGATTGAGAAGTTATTTCCTGCCATCTATTTTCTTTTTGAAGTAAGCAGCCAGCTCTTCAACACTGAGATCCGTCACTGGGAGTTGCAGCTTAGGGCTGAGAAGGGAGTGAAAGCTATTGAAGAGCCTTTTAGGGTTTTGAGATAGTGAGGATACAAGAGAGGTGAAGTTAACTTGTTTGATATGGTGGAGGGCTACAGTGTAGGTTCTGAGCATGAATTTGTAATGGAGAAAGTCGGCGGACGTTTGTGACTTTCTCCACAGCCGTTCAGCACATCTAGAGCACTGCCGGATGAATGCTAGAATGATGCAAGAAACTAGACTGGAATTAAGTTTTAGATTAATGGGTTATTCCAGGATTTTTATTATTGGTGACCTACCCTGAGGATAGGTCATCAATAGTTAATCAGTGGGGGTCCACTGCTCAGGATCCCTGCCAATCAGCTGATTGTCTGGCTCACTGTCAGTGTTGTGGGCTGGAATGTCATCATCGGTGGTCAGTGCTGAAAGTGCAGTAGGCGGGAGCAATGCCTCCTATTACACTTCTGGCTCCTTATTGTGGTCAGAGCCAAAAGTACAATAGAATATATTGCTTTCATTGATTTTATTGTTAGTGAAGTCATCTGTTATATTTTCGGATCCTTCTCTCTGATGACTATGTCCAGCCTCCGGCACTGATAGCAGCTCGTCCCCACCAATCAACTATTTATGACCTAACCTGAGGATAGGTTAATCCAGTACCTCGAACACAAGAGAGGAGGGCATGTATAGTTTAGGAGGGGACTGCAGGTTTACAGTGTAACAAGGGGGGCCCTGTGGGCCCCCCTTTCTGAGGGGCTGGGTCGCAACTGCGATCCCTGCAACCTCTATAACTATGCCACCGTCACTGATGGTTTGGTCGCTGCATATGTTTGCACCTGACAATTATCAAGCAAAAAGACTCAATAGTTATTTTCACTCTAATTGTGTTGTGTAAAAGGCCCTTAAAAGGGTATTCTGGGGAAAGTGGAATTTTGAAAATTTTGCCCAAACGTTTACACTTATTGCCATTATTCCAAACTGTGTCCATTTTAAATCATCAAACTGAACTTCAGTACCTTTTTTTACTGACCTGCACCATGGCTGTATTCCAGCCAGCTTCAGATTTCCACATTGTTAGTTAATAGGTCTGCTGTGGAATGCAAAAACTACATCTCCCACAATGCCCCACTGCTATTTACTGACTAGTGTGTATTCACGGCTATACAAACTGTGTCGTCATTACAAAATTTGAAGGCACTGAGCATGCCTGACCAATAAAATAGTGGAGCATACAGGTCGTAACCATTAGATACCAATAAAGAACTAAGCAGGGGCGGAGACCATAGGTAAAGAAATCAAGTTACAGCATTATATTGTAAAATTACAGAGCATATAACTTTCACTTTTGAATTGAAGGAATACCCCTTTAAGTCATGATCTACTTACCTGTAAGACAATGCAGGGGCATAACTATAGGGGAAGCAGAGGATGCACCCGGGCCCAGCAGCATTAGGGGGCTTATAAGGCCTCTCTTCTCCCTATCAGGAGCCCAATACTATGAACAAAGCATTATAGTCAGGGGCTTTGTTACAGATTTTGCATTGGGGTCCAGGAGCTTCAAGTTACATCTCTGAGACAATATACAATAGTCTGCCTATGAAAAGGAATGATTATGTTATGCATTTAAAGCTTCAGAATAGATTAAAACAACCCACACAACTTTAACACTCTGTTCTGTGTTGTCTGCCTTGCTCCTTTTGTGTGATTTTCAATGTGTCAATGTAGTTTTATGCTGTCACTTTTTTCACTGTACGTGGTGTCTTACTGAAATGTCTCTTGTATTTTTCTGTCTCTTGCTTCATCCGACTGCCTGACTGTGTTGGGAGTTCTGGTTCTTGCATATCCATGTTCTGTTAAAGATGCAGGATGAAGTATGCCGTTCCATCCACTGTAACAGATAATAAATCTTTCGTTTCCAGTCGTGGCAGTGAAAAGGCGTGCTTGGGAATTCTGCATCTCTAACAGTCCCTTTTCCTTCTTCTTTTTCATAATCTTCTTCTTCCTTCCATTCCCCTGTCATGAACTCTGTAGACTCGGGATAAAAGTCCAGAAGAGATAGATTTAAAGAATGAACCTTGGTATAAATTCTTTTCGGAACTGGAATTTGGGAAACCGGTAAGTAGGATAGATCTATTATATCAGCTACGTTTGTGCTTTGTTAATAGCTCTAAGTAAAATAACAATAGCCAAGCTGTGTGTTTTGCTTGTGGGCAGAACAAAGGTCCTTTTCTTGGTCACAGTACTGGGTATAGATCTTATGTACTGGAATATATCAGATTTCATTACAATCCGTATGGGCTGTAAATGTTATGCTAACATATAGTCAGTGATCAGCCACCTAGAAAGCAATGGCATGGTTGTAATATACACTTTCATTCATCATCCTGTTTGTTGCCATTCCATTTTCTAGCCCCAGCTCTTCCTGTTGTCCATTTCTTGTGATTAAGATTTCATGTATCCGGTTTCCTCAACGTTGATGATTTCAAATTGAATTACATCACTGCTGCGATCTGATTTTTGGTTGCAGAGATTCGCAATAAGTAATGTCTGTGTAGAGATTCTATTGGGCCTAGATATGACATTAATGTACTTATATTATAGGCAGGAAACGGTGTTGCGATAGATTCCACTTACAGGTTGTCCTTAGACTCTATAAATGTAAATTTACTCAATTCTTGATTAGTTACATCCACGGCAGAGCTATTTACACCTTTGCAGCTATTGCATGCAGAATTTCTAAACTAGTGATATAGTAAAAGTTATCATCCTTTACAGTTTGATACACTGTCACAATATCTATAAATGGACATGACACATTCACTAAAAAATAAACTTTACCTTAACGATCATTTTGATCGTTTTGTAAATTTTACACTTACAATGCTTTGGGGTTTTCGTCTCCCATCTAAAACGGCATGGTCTCAGTGTAAAATGTAAACATTGCGGTTAATATAATTGTGCAAAATATCTGGAGACTGTGCTCTCGTCCCTTCAAATATAAAAAAGACAATGCTTTCAGCCACAGACGGCACTGTTCGATGTTTTATACCGACACCACATGGCTGGCTTCTCACTGGAAAATGTATTGAGTGCATTTATTATAAATGAGTTCAGCAGCTGCCAGTGAAGTCTGGAAAGGCTGTGAAATTGTAACTTCAGAAAGACTCAGGTGTGATATGAAGGCTGCAGCCAAGGCATATATTCTTGACACCTTAGGTTATTTATACAGGACAGCTCTACATTTGTGCTAAAGCTATCATCAGCCTTGTTGTATACCGCATGCTCCATCAGAACAGTAATCGTCACACTGCTCCACCAGATTACTAGTATACATTATGCTCCACCAGACTCCTAGTATATACTCCGCTCTATCAGATCAGTAATAGACACCATGCTTGACCTGAACACTAGTTTACATTATGCTCTACCAGATTACTAGTTTACCTTATACTTCACCAGAACACTAGTGTGTACCTCATGCTCCACCAAAACACTAGTTTACCTTATGCTCCACCAGAACACTAGTTTACCTTGTGCTCCACCAGAACACTAGTGTGCGCTGTGCTCCACCAGAACACTAGTGCGCGCTATGCTCCACCAGGACACTGGTGCGCGCTATGCTCCACCGGGACACTGGTGCGCGCTATGCTCCCCCGGGACACTGGTGCGCGCTATGCTCCCCCGGGACACTGGTGCGCGCTTAGCTCCCCCGGGACACTGGTGCGCGCTTAGCTCCCCCGGGACACTGGTGCGCGCTTAGCTCCCCCGGGACACTGGTGCGCGCTTAGCTCCCCCGGGACACTGGTGCGCGCTTAGCTCCCCCGGGACACTGGTGCGCGCTTAGCTCCCCCGGGACACTGGTGCGCGCTTAGCTCCCCCGGGACACTGGTGCGCGCTATGCTCCCCCGGGACACTGGTGCGCGCTATGCTCCCCCGGGACACTGGTGCGCGCTATGCTCCCCCGGGACACTGGTGCGCGCTATGCTCCCCCGGGACACTGGTGCGCGCTATGCTCCCCCGGGACACTGGTGCGCGCTATGCTCCCCCGGGACACTGGTGCGCGCTATGCTCCCCCGGGACACTGGTGCGCGCTATGCTCCCCCGGGACACTGGTGCGCGCTATGCTCCCCCGGGACACTGGTGCGCGCTATGCTCCCCCGGGACACTGGTGCGCGCTATGCTCCCCCGGGACACTGGTGCGCGCTATGCTCCCCCGGGACACTGGTGCGCGCTATGCTCCCCCGGGACACTGGTGCGCGCTATGCTCCCCCGGGACACTGGTGCGCGCTATGCTCCCCCGGGACACTGGTGCGCGCTATGCTCCCCCGGGACACTGGTGCGCGCTATGCTCCCCCGGGACACTGGTGCGCGCTATGCTCCCCCGGGACACTGGTGCGCGCTATGCTCCCCCGGGACACTGGTGCGCGCTATGCTCCCCCGGGACACTGGTGCGCGCTATGCTCCCCCGGGACACTGGTGCGCGCTATGCTCCGCCGGGACACTGGTGCGCGCTATGCTCCGCCGGGACACTGGTGCGCGCACCTTATGCTCCGCCGGGACACTGGTGCGCGCACCTTATGCTCCGCCGGGACACTGGTGCGCGCACCTTATGCTCCGCCGGGACACTGGTGCGCGCACCTTATGCTCCGCCGGGACACTGGTGCGCGCACCTTATGCTCCGCCGGGACACTGGTGCGCGCACCTTATGCTCCGCCGGGACACTGGTGCGCGCACCTTATGCTCCGCCGGGACACTGGTGCGCGCACCTTATGCTCCGCCGGGACACTGGTGCGCGCACCTTATGCTCCGCCGGGACACTGGTGCGCGCACCTTATGCTCCGCCGGGACACTGGTGCGCGCACCTTATGCTCCGCCGGGACACTGGTGCGCGCACCTTATGCTCCGCCGGGACACTGGTGCGCGCACCTTATGCTCCGCCGGGACACTGGTGCGCGCACCTTATGCTCCGCCGGGACACTGGTGCGCGCACCTTATGCTCCGCCGGGACACTGGTGCGCGCACCTTATGCTCCGCCGGGACACTGGTGCGCGCACCTTATGCTCCGCCGGGACACTGGTGCGCGCACCTTATGCTCCGCCGGGACACTGGTGCGCGCACCTTATGCTCCGCCGGGACACTGGTGCGCGCACCTTATGCTCCGCCGGGACACTGGTGCGCGCACCTTATGCTCCGCCGGGACACTGGTGCGCGCACCTTATGCTCCGCCGGAACACTGGTGCGCGCACCTTATGCTCCGCCGGAACACTGGTGCGCGCACCTTATGCTCCGCCGGAACACTGGTGCGCGCACCTTATGCTCCGCCGGAACACTGGTGCGCGCACCTTATGCTCCGCCGGAACACGAGTGTACCTTATGCTCAGAATAGCCTTAGTGTGCGCCCGCGCTCCGCCAGTGCCTGCACAATAATTTTGTCTTCTTTTATACAAAAGTATTTAACATCCCATTTATATTAATTATAAATGTGTTTGTTTGCTCATTTGATAAAAATGTGATCATCTGTCTGGACTATAGACAAAAAATCCACTCATCTCTAGTTCCAAAACATTAATTATTCACATATGGAAAGCCACATATTTGGTTGACAAAAAGTAACATAGTGTGTGAGACTGGAAAAAAAATGCATCCATCTAGTTCAGCCTATACCCCTGTAATTTTGATGGAGAGGAAGGCAAAAAAAAACATGAGGTAGAAACAAACTTTTCCCATCTCAAGAACAAAATTCCTACGCGACCCCAAACCTAGCAAATGCAATAAAGTTCTGGATCAATTTTCCTTCTGAAGTCATCTAGTGACTATAACATGTAGTATTGTAATGCTCAAAAAAGGCGTCCAGGCCCCTCTTGTACTATTTCACCATCACCATGTCCTCAAGCAGACAGTTCCATAGTCTCACTGCTCTTACAGTAAAGAACCCCCTTCTATATCAGTGTAGAAACCTTCTTTCCTCTAGGAGTAGAGGGCGCCCCCTTGTTACAGTCACAGTCCTGGATATAAGTAGATGATGGGAGAGCTTTCTGTATCGCCCTGTAATATATTATACATGGTTATTAAATCGCCCCTCAGCCGTCTTTTTTTCTAAACTGATGATGATGATTATCTGTTCAGTCACATCTGACCCTCGGTCATTCCATGGATCAATGTTCTCCACGCATTTCTGTCTTTCGCAGCTTCTTTCAATTCCGCAAATGACATGTTCGTGGTCACCTTAAAGGGGTTGTCCCGCGCCGAAACGGGGTTTTTTTTTTTTTAAACCCCCCCCCCCGTTCGGCGCGAGACAACCCCGCTGCAGGGGTTAAAAAAACAACCCGCACAGCGCTTACCTGAATCCCGGCGGTCCGGCGTCTTCATACTCACCTGCTGAAGATGGCCGCCGGGATCCTCTGTCTCCATGGACCGCAGGGCTTCTGTGCGGTCCATTGCCGATTCCAGCCTCCTGATTGGCTGGAATCGGCACGTGACGGGGCGGAGCTACACGGAGCTACACGGAGCCCCATTCAGAAAAGAAGAAGACCCGGACTGCGCAAGCGCGGCTAATTTGGCCATCGGAGGGCGAAAATTAGTCGGCTCCATGGAGACGAGGACGCCAGCAACGGAGCAGGTAAGTATAAAACTTTTTATAACTTCTGTATGGCTCATAATTAATGCACAATGTACATTACAAAGTGCATTATTATGGCCATACAGAAGTGTATAGACCCACTTGCTGCCTCGGGACAACCCCTTTAAGTGTATCTAGCCATCTTGTTCTTTGTCATCCTGATCTTCTCTTCCCACTGACCTTGCCAAGCATCAGTACGGTTTTCACGTGGCCAAAAAAAACAGGGCCACCGTTTGATGATCTAACACTACCTTGTTAGTTGTCATGGCAGTCCAAGATATCCGTAGCATTCTCCTCCAGCACCATAGTTCAAACACATCAATTTTCCTTCTGTCTGTTTTTCTGAGTGTCCAATTTTCGCAATTTGGACGCTCAGAAAAACAGACAGAAGGAAAAATTGATGCAATTGATGAAAGTTTTCTAAACTAAATAATCCCAATTTAGATCAACTCTCTGGGTATTGTAGTCCACCCATTATATTTACTGTATTACTTTACTATCGATTCCATTTAGTTTGGAGCCACTAACCTATCATTCTCCGCCTATAGGTGTTATCATTACAACTATAACATTTCATCAGGGCGGACCTGTTTTCTCTCTGACAACCCAAGGAATATGAAGGGGCCACCTCCCATCCAAATGGACCATATGCATAATTTCATCATAAACTTTGCTGTTATTTCATTTGCAGGACAGATCCTCAGTAAGGTTTAATACGTTTTTTGTGAATAAGCCCACAGAAAATAGACCTTATTGATACATGATTAGCTGCAAAATCAACTCTACATTGGTAGAACCTTTGGTTCTATTAGGGTACATTTATACATGGCAGGTTTGTTGTTGGAGTATGTTGTACCCTTATGTTGTGAGAGCCAGGGCTAACCGAAGGATCCTCTAGTGTTCTGGTGGACTAATACTATTGTTACAAAGTTTCCCATTTCGGCCAAAGCTTCAAAAAAGTGCTGGTTGTGGGAAACGTAATTAAAATCCTTAAAACTTGCATTTTTATGTCAAGTTTTTGTTGTGAACACTACAACAAAAATTAGTAAGACATCTTGATAATTGTGCAAATTTTGCTACATTTTTGAATATCTTCTAGAGCAGTGGTCCCCAACCTTTTTGGCACCAGGGACCAGCTTCAAGCAAGACCATTTTTACAAGGCCCGGCAGGGTGGGGCGGGACATGGGCGGGGCTTTGGTTATATGGGGCGGGGTTATGAAGGGAGTTGGAGTTTAGTGCATTCTTATTTAATTATGACATTTAGAATGTCATGGCAGTACACACTGTAGGGCAGTATATAATCTATCCCCCCCAGCACACACATAGAGCAGCATATAATTTATCTCCCCCACCCCTCAGTAATAGACAGCCCCCACCTCTCAGTAATAAGTAGCCCCCTCCTCCAATAATAAGTAGCCCCCCCTAGTAATAAGTAGCCCCCACCAGTAATAAGCAGGTCTCCCCCCCCCCCCCCCCGTAATAGGCAGGTCCCTCCCCCCAGTAATAGGCAGCCCCTTCCCCTGTAATAAGCAGCCCCTCTCCCTGTAATAAGCAGCCCCTTCCGCTGTAATAAGTAGCCCCCACCCCCCCAGTAATAGGCAGCCCCCCCAGTAATAAGCAACCCCTTCCCCTGTAATAAGTAGCCCCTCCCCCAGCAATAAGCAGGTCCCCTCCCAGTAATAAGCAGGTCCCCCCCTGTAATAAGCAGCCCCTTCCGCTGTAATAAGTAGCCCCCACCCCCCAGTAATAACCAGCCCCCCCCCCCAGTAATAGGCAGCCCCCCCAGTAATAAGCAACCCCTTCCCCTGTAATAAGTAGCCCCCCCCCCCCCAGTAATAAGCAGGTCCCCCCCAGTAATAGGCAGCCCCTTCCCCTGTAATAAGTAGCCCCCCCCCAGTAATAACCAGCCCCCCCAGTAATAGACAGCCCTCCCAGTAATAGGCAGCCCCCTCCCCTGTAATAAGTAGCCCCCCCCCCAGTAATAACCAGCCACCCCAGTAATAGGCAGCCCCCCAGTAATAAGCAGCCCCTTCCCCTGTAATAGGCAGCCCCCTCCCCTGTAATAACCAGCCCCCCCAGTAATAACCAGCCACCCCAGTATTAGGCAGCCACCCAGTAATAGGCAGCCCCTTCCCCTGTAATAGGCAGCCCCTTCCCCTGTAATAGGCAGCCCCTTCCCGTGTAATAGGCAGCCCCCTCCCCTGTAATAGGCAGCCCTCTTCCCTGTAATAAGTACCCCCCCAGTAATAACCAGCCACCCCAGTAATAGGCAGCCCCCCAGTAATAAGCAGCCCCTTCCCCTGTAATAGGCAGCCCCCTCCCCTGTAATAAGTAGCCCCCCCCCCCAGTAATAACCAGCCACCCCAGTAATAGGCAGCCCCCCAGTAATAAGCAGCCCCTTCCCCTGTAATAGGCAGGCCCTTCCCCTGTAATAAGTAGCCCCCCCAGTAATAACCAGCCCCCCCAGTAATAGGCAGCCCCCCAGTAATAAGCAGCCCCTTCCCCTGTAATAGGCAGCCCCCTCCCCTGTAATAAGTAGCCCCCCCCCCCAGTAATAACCAGCCACCCCAGTAATAGGCAGCCCCCCAGTAATAAGCAGCCCCTTCCCCTGTAATAGGCAGCCCCCTCCCCTGTAATAAGTAGCCCCCCCAGTAATAACCAGCCACCCCAGTAATAGGCAGCCCCTTCCCCTGTAATAGGCAGCCCCTTCCCCTGTAATAGGCAGCCCCTTCCCCTGTAATAGGCAGCCCCCTCCCCTGTAATAGGCAGCCCCCTCCCCTGTGATAGGCAGCCCCCTCCCCTGTGATAGGCAGCCCCATCCCCTGTGATAGGCAGCCCCCTCCCCTGTAATAGGCAGCCCCCTCCCCTGTAATAGGCAGCCCCCTCCCCTGTAATAGGCAGCCCCCTTCCCTGTAATAAGTACCCCCCCAGTAATAACCAGCCACCCCAGTAATAGGTAGCCCCCCAGTAATAAGCAGCCCCTTCCCCTGTAATAGGCAGCCCCCTCCCCTGTAATAAGTAGCCCCCCCCCCAGTAATAACCAGCCACCCCAGTAATAGGCAGCCCCCCAGTAATAAGCAGCCCCTTCCCCTGTAATAGGCAGGCCCTTCCCCTGTAATAAGTAGCCCCCCCAGTAATAACCGGCAGCCCCCCAGTAATAAGCAGCCCCTTCCCCTGTAATAAGTAGCCCCCCCCCCAGTAATAAGCAGGTCCCCCCCAGTAATAGGCAGCCCCACGTAATAGGCAGCCCCTTCCCCTGTAATAAGTAGCCCCCACCCCCCAGTAATAGGTAGCCCCTTCCCCTGTAATATGCAGCCCCCCCAGTAATAGGCAGCCCCCCAACCCATATACTTACCTCCTCCCTGCTGTCGCTCTCTCTCTGCTTGCCCTGACGTGTGCAGCCCGGAACGCTTCCTCCCCGAGTCCTCTCCTGCGGAACTAATGAGCAGGGGACTCGGGGAGGAGAATCCTGGCTGCACAGACGTCAGTGTGCACTGTGATCAGCGCGATTACCAGCGGGGAGCTGCGGCGCCCCCGCTGGTAATCGCTTCGGTGGTCAGCGGCGTCAGCACACTGCGGGCCACATAGCACAAGGCAGCGGGCCGGATTTGGCCCGCGGGCCTTGTGTTTAGAGCAAAAGTTCCCGGCGGTGCCGCGGACCGGCGCTAAACACCCAACGGCCCGGCCCGGTCCGCGGCCCGGTGGTTGGGGACCCCTGTTCTAGAGCGATCATCAACAGATCATTTTTGAATGCAAGAAAGATGCCCAGACCACTTTTACATTTGTGTAATGAATTAACCATTACTTCACCATATGTGCCGTCATAAACTGACACCTTTACGGAGTTCTTGTCTTCGAATCACCATTTGCTTATGTGATTTGTCACCTTATATGAAAATACCAGACTGTATTGTTTCATATCAACTCTTCAGAGACCCATGGATGTTCAAATTAACTTTTGTTCAAGCATCAACCAACTTATGTCTAATGTGTATGGCTAGCTTTAGTCAGGGAGAAAATACTTTGGTTCTCCTCCAGAAGGGACAAAACTCTCACTCCAGTCCAACTCATTGGTAGACCTTGCAATGTCCAACAGATTAAGGAGCCTTGAAACTTGGCTATGGTTATCAGCCAAACCACAAACAACACTATTTTAGAGTTTTTGCTGCTCATTGGTATACTTTAGGATTCCGGCTGGCTGGGTAAGATGCTTTTGAAAATATTGGCTAGTGAGGGAAATAAACTCTCGACCAGTTCTCTATAGTGAGAGCTTTGCCAAATAATCCCTGCAGCTCATTTCTTTGGACCTCAACTCTTTGACAAGTTTAACATGGTTGACGTTAGATCTGTCAGCAAACTGCACTCACACTTGAATGGGCAAATTTTGAGTGGTGTAAAGCTTTGATTGGCTACAACAATCTTGATGGAACAATAGTAACAATGTAGCCCATCAGTACTACTTGTCTTTGTTCATATTGAATGAATACGTTTGCAAATTAACTTTAAATTGTAAGTTGCATCCGCCTGAATGGCAGCCATACAAGCACATTAGCTACTGTTCTACATCATATAAAGGATAGTTATAAATGTACTAAACGGCTTCTTTGTAACAACGGTACACATTTCATGAACTTTGTGGTTGAATCTCTGTCTCATTGTCCTACATTGCCATCATGGAATTTCAGCCATTTGTAAATGTGGTAGGTACTTTTGGCCTTCAAGCACATTAACTCTGAGCAATGTCTGCCCTTTCCTATGGATACCAAGATTCTGAAAGCTTTCGCCCTATTGCCCAATGGAGGTGAATGCTTCATGTTCACCAGGTGACCCAACTTATTAGCTAGAACTCTCTTTCTTGACTACAGGTGAAAATCCACAGACCTTGTGAAGTCACCTGTGTTCAGGCAGGGTCTTGTCCTAGCATGTTAGGGCACTTCCTCAAGGATTGAATTGCAAACCTCTCCAAACTAACCTAATTTCTAAGATATTAGAACTGCCTGCATGGCTTTTTAGCTCCCCCACCCTCCCTTCAGTATGGGACATGCTTCCGCTTGTTTCCTTCTTTTATACTTTCCTCTTCGCGCAGATGCCTCAACGTATGTGTTACTTTTCAAAGCCATACTCCTTGTGATATCTTGTATCTCTTTCTCTTTTCATTTCCTTATTTCCTCCTCTGCTTTTCATCAGCCTCCAAAAAAGATTTGGGATTATACTCCGGGGGATTGCTCTATCCTTAAAGTAGAGGATAGGAAGGTAAAGATGCTTTCTTCATTTTGTCTGACCGGGTCTGGTGCAGTTTCTGACAGTTTGTGTGTATTGTATGTGTGGTTAGCCTATTTTGCAGCTTGTTAAGCTACTTTCTATTATGGTACTTTACTTGTATTGGCTTGGTGTCTTTGTATGCTTTTTTACGCAAACTTTTTATTTAACCATTTTTCAGTCTGACCTTCTTGTTAATACTAACTTTATGTTAAAGCAAATTGGACTCACAGTAGGACCCATTTACATGAGCTCTTTTCTGTCCCGTATTTTTTGGGGGGTTGGATTGAGTGCAACTATGGTTATTTGTGATCATAAAACATAGATCACAAAAAAGCCCTTATAGAAGTTTGTCTGAAGATAACATCTGTTTAAACATTCCCCCCAACAGGACAGAAAAATCAGAAACACGTTTGATCCTACAGAAATAAATGGCGTTAGGCAGTTGCTTATCTCCATCACTCCATAAAGCTGAGGAAGATAACTGTTAGGCCTCCAGCACACTAGTATATTTGGGGCTTAGTGCTGTCCGGGTTAATGCACGGGAAGCACACAGCCCTATTATAGCCTGTTGGGCTATGCCGATTGCCATGTTTTCATGCAGGCCAATGGTCTGTGTGAAAATCTAATCATATGTCCTATTCCTGTCCGTATCATGGACAAGAAATAGGACATGCTAATGCTTATCTACATGCTCTGTTCATGTAAATTAGACAACACAAAGACAGGTGTCCATGTGCTGTTTAATGTGAGTTGTGTCCAAGCCTTTCGGCTGCAACTCACAAACACAGTAAGCCTTAGCTGAATTGTTTGGCCAATGTCTACTAAATGAGATTAAAGGTACATCTAGGTATTGAAATCCATGCATGCATAGCTTAAAGACCAGTTTGCTATGGGTATTTTATATTATATATTATTCTTGTTGTCGCTATTAACAGTCTTAATGTTTCACAGTTGAATGCTACATAAAAAGTTGAGTAACTTTGTAAATTCCTAGCTACTCTTGAGCATCAGTTTTGAGTTCTTTCATATTCACATAACTTTATGCATTGCTTCATAAAAAATTTCAGCTGGTTGCCCTTGGAGACAGACAGCAGTTTGTCTTAACTAAGTTGTCAGACATGTGACCAAACAACCTAAAAAAGGTTGTTCACTTTTGAACTATTGATAACCTATTCTTAAAAAAGGTAATCAATAGTTTATTGCAGGGGTCTACCAACCTGCGACCCCTGCCAATCAGCTGTTCACCAGGTTGTTGTATCAATGTACAGAGTCAGCTCTGCACACCCTGCATTGGCTCAGATTGGTATTGCAGACAATATTTCCTTTGAATTCAACAGTAACTGCAATACTAACCTGGGTTGCTGCAGAGTATACAGAGCAGTCTGCTTCTGGCTCTGAACATTGATCCAGTACCCGGTGAATAGCTAATTGGCGAGAATTCCTGGTGGTAGACCACCAATGATCAACTACTGATAACTTGGGGTAGCTCAAACATAGACAAGACAACTCCTTTAATTATGTAATTGCCATCTGAGCTCCCACACATCACTGCTCTCTGTTAATAGTTAGGGTGATTTCACATCTACGTCAGGGGGTTCACTTTCCTGCTTCATTCGAGGAGTAGGAAAGGGGAGTCCCTTGGCCAAACAGCTCCATCTTAGGATGGAACTAAACTGCACCGATTGGACCGTATTGACTACACTGGGGTCACTTCGGTTTCCGCTCAGCGTCTTCGCTTTTAGCCGGAAGAAAAAGCGCTGCATGCAGGGCTTTTTCTTCCAGCATTTTGTGCCAAATCTGCGACAGAACCTCCAACTGGAGGTTCCAACTCGGATGTGAAACCAACAGAGTTTAGCCAAGTTGCTTAACTTGCTGTGCGGTCTTTACCAATTACTCAGTAGCATATGGATTCACTTTTAGTAAGCATGTTTGAACTTGGTAAATTTGCTTCATCATTCTGAATGATCTCAACAGCATGCTTTCTATTCTTTATCATTCTATATCACAACCTTAAAGGTTACTATTGGCTTTGTGCATACTACGAGTTGTACAGAGTAATAATACGTAACACACACAACTATCTGGACACATAGTGTAGTATATAAATGCAACAGAAAACTGCATTGCAGAAGGTCCCATTAGATGCCGTATTATGGGGGTGTATTCATAACACAGTGTTATATGGAGGCACTAAGGAGCACAAAGAGTGACGTTATTATACTATAGAACCACAACTACTCCATGTGACTCCATACAGGTTTAATGCACACAGACTACTACAGACAAATTACAATAGAAGCTCATTCTTTTGATTTTGTATTTTTTAAGGTACATATTAGCATTTTAACCCCTTAGCGACCGGGCTATTTTGTGCCTTAAGGACCAAGCGATTTTCATAGTTGCATTGCAAGAGCCATAACTCGTTGACATGGCCGTATGAGGGCTTGTTTTTTTGGGACAAGTTGTATTTCTTTAATGGCACCACTCTAGGGTACATGTAATATGTTGAATAACTTTAATTACATTTTTGGGGAGGAGATGGAAAACAAACCTCCAGAAATTCCGCCATTGTTTTAGGGTTTTGTTTTCACCATTCAGTAAAAATAACATGATCATTTTCTTACTTGGATCAGCACAATTACTGTGGTACTAGGCTTATATGGATTTATTTTTTACTACTTTTACACTACTACTGTGACATATAAGGGGTTAAACTGCAAGAATCTGAGGTTTCTCCCTTTCGATCAGTTAGAGCAGAAGCCTGGTTGTCAGTAGTCAGCCAAGCCACCGCCTTTTAAAAAAAAAAAAGTTTTTTGGGGGTTTAAAGTCCATTAGTGACCACTGTAAGGCCTTAGTCACACGGGCGTTTTTTCGCGCGATTTGCGTATCGCATGACTGATGCTCATCCGCAAATCGCGTGACCGGTGTCCGAAAATCGCCCGAAAATCTGCTCCTAGCCGCGTTTCATTAGAAACGGGCCGGAGCTGTCCAGCGCATTGCATTCAATGGAGCCGGCAATACAGCCGGCTCCATTGAAAGCAATGCGCTGCAGGCGAGTGTGGGATGAATTGTCGGGAAGGGCTTAAATATATAAGCCCTTCCCTGCAATTCATCCAGAAATGTGTTAAAATAAAAAATATATATATACTCACCTTGTCCCGGCAGCCGGAGTTCAGCGCGGCCAGCCTGCAGTGGGTGTGAAGGGGGTGTGAGTCAGACCTGCCCCCTGATTGGCTCAGCCTGAGCCAATCAGAGGCAGGTCTCACTCACACCCATTCATGAATTCAGCGCTGTCCGGCAGCCCATTGCTTTCAATGGAGCCGGCTGTATTGCCGGCTCCATTGAATTCAATGGGCAAACATCGTTCTTCTCTGCCACAGCTGTTACAGCTGTGGCAGAGAAGAATGATTTGTCTTCTATATGTTCTCAATGGGGTCGGCGCTGCTGCCGCCGGCCCCATTGAGCGCATATAGAGAAGAGAACAGGAATCGCAGATCGCAGATAGGTGCAATCTGCGATTTCTGTTCTATAATTTATCGGACGAGCACATAAAAAGCGCTCATGTGTCCGATACCATTGCAAAGCAATGGTTTTAAAAAATCGCCGGACGCATGCGCATGCGCAAATCGCGCAAAAAAACGCCCGTCTGACTAAGGCCTAAAAAGGCATATGGGCCGTCACTAAGGAGTTAAAATCTGTCTGTATGTGGGTGTTTTGTTATGTTTTTAACAAAAAGCAAGAACATATTTTAACAGAGGGAATGAAAAACTGAATAGCAGTATGTCAGTGAGGTTATCAGCAGCATTCGGAGGGTCGCCAGTAGCTGGCTACCCAGTTCCGAATGTCACATCAGCTGGCAGCATTTGGAAGCCTCTTTGCTATTTGTTCCTTTGTTAGGGAATTCTGCAGATTTGGGAGAAAGATGACAAAGTGTGAAGAACATGGAACATTCCTGGAACTTGCTGAGTGCAAACAGATTGTGACTGCTGGTGAACATAGAACATGTGTTGTATGCAAAGTTGTGTAGTTTATGCAGGGCTATAATAAATTATACCAGACATTAAAGTTGGAACAAATAAAAGAAACCTTCTTGTATGCTTGTCGTATCTAACGGGTAGTTGCTAATTCTCTTTACAATTACCCAGAGATTAGTGGTTGCTGTCATTTGGTGTTCTTTGTCTGCAGATAAAGTATCACCACAGTAGCCCACTAAATGGAAAAATGGGGGTACAGTTAAATACAGCTGGGGTGACGTTAAGGAAAAACCAAGGAGTATGGTAGAAAAGGTGAATGAAAACTGATGAAAGTGGAGTAAATACTTATAACAGCCAATTAACGCCACGCCAGCTAATAATTGGTTTCTAGTAAAGATGAGTGAGCGCGCTCGTTTAAGGCTGATGCTCGAGCGAGCATCGGTAATCTCGAGCAAATGCGGGAAGGGGGGGGCGGCGGGGGGGAGCGTGGGGAAGAGACAGAGATCTCTCTCAAACTCCCCCCGCATTTGCTCGGACGACTAATCAGTTACTCGAGAGGACGGATGCTCGCTCGAGCATCAGCCTTAAACGAGCGTACTCACTCATCTCTAGTTTCTAGATTTCATTCACAGTAAGGTTACATTCATACGGGCGTATGGAATATCGAGCTGAGAAACTTGATCCTATATTGCTCCTGCCAAGTTCCAGTTTTCTCGGCCAGGTGATACGTTTTTGCTTAAAATTTGCATTGCGGTGCATGAAAACGTGGCCACCGTTTCCTATTGACTTCAATTGGAACAATTGCTTTGCACTCACATGCACATGGAGTGCCATGCAATTTCTTTCAAGGTCCCATTGAAAACAATAGGCGATACATTCCAAGAGAAGCTGTGTAATATCGTGTAGGTCTCCCTTGTGACACCAAAATAACTCTGAGCGGCGAGGCATGGACTCCACAAGAACTCAGCATGTGTATTGTGGTATCTAGCACCACTATGTAAGCTGTGAATTCTTTAAACGGGGCTTTCAGGTAGCGCCGCCTGTTTGGTTTCCGGGCTACACTGTGGTCAGAGCGGATGCCACTGCTCCGACCCCTGTGTAGTGACAGGTCCTAGTAATTGCAGGTGCATTTTCCATTCATTTCAATGAGAGCTGCGCTTGCAATTACAAGCTCCAGCCACTAGACAGGGGTCGGAGCAGTAGCTTCTACTCCAATGTGGTGTAGCCCAGCACTCACAACTGTTGCTGCCTAGAAAAACTCCTTTAAATTCTGCAAGCTGTGGCCTCCATGGTTTCCTCCAGCACATCTCACAGATTTTGCTTCAGATTTAGATCTGCAGAATGTGGAGACTAACCTGCAATTCTTTTGTCATGTTCCTTAAACCATTCCTGACCACTTTATGTAGATTGGTAGGGCAAAATCATCATACTTGCATCTAGAATTTCAATTTTACAAGTTTCTCTGACCAATATCATCCTTATCCGTGTGAATGCACCCTTACAGGTGCCCGAGCGCCATACCGTTGTGTAGCACATCCATGCCTTCCTATTCAATTAGGCTATTGCTATTTCAATATAGGACACTAGTATTGGGATACAGAGCTGGATCAGTTTTTATGATTACACCCAAATTGTGATATCCCTATAATGTGCTGTGTATTACAGCTAGCCAGATAACACGTGGTGTTTTTTGCTTTTTTTTTATATTAATTGCTACTAGTGAAAAAAATTGAAGCATAATTATGATGGAAAAATAATTACCCCAATCTTCATTAATTATTCATATGAAGCTAAAAATAACTTGATACATGGTGGTACACCAGCTGTAACTTAACTAATGACTTCCATGCGTATCAGTATTGTAAAACACTGGGCTGGCTAGATGGTGAGCTGCTGACTGCAGAATCTTATTTATCTTATTTAGCTGTATGATGTATTAAAACATAGTTTCTATTAATTATCATATAAAAACCTATTTGCACCCTAATCCATCCCAAACACTAACCTGTAGACGAAATACAGTAGCTGAGTAACCACCATGAAAAGAACGACTCCACACAGGACACTAACCCTACTTCATCCTGCCTCACCTTATTTAAAAAGAAATTTATATCCATTAGTTGGATCAGCTCCTTTTTTTTTCCTGACCTTGACATTGCTTAACTTCCCCTCCACCCTCCCTGTCTTTTAACTAGGGTGAGGCAGGGTGAGGTTGAATTCTTGTATGGGGTCATCCTTTTCAGGGCGGTCAATCCACTATATCATCTACAAGTTAGTGTTTGGGACAGATTAGGGTGAAAATGGCTTTTATAAATTATCATGTAAAACACGTATGTTTTAATACATAATACAGCATGTTCTTTTGTGAATTCTTTAATTTACTGTGCCTGTAACTAGAATATATCTACTCAAGGGCGGCATACATCCTTGGCAGTTCTGTGAGAGCATATATGAGGAAGCTGAATATATATTGATACAGATAATTGCAACATTCATGGTTAATTTACAAGCTGAATTTATTTCCAAGGTCAGATCAGCAATTGATATGAAAAATATGAAATGTTCTGCAGTACTTCTTGCATACTGTGTATATAGAGAGAGAATATAACGAGAGGTCAACTTGGTGTTCTATAGATTTTGGGGTGCTAGAAAATGGCTTGTTACATATTCTGCTTCTTCGCCTCCCCCCCCCCCCCCCCCCCATGAGAACTCTAAGGCAAGAGGGGTCACATTACCTTTACTTGTAGCATTTCTTTGGGTACCCATATTGGCATTTAGCTGCGGCACGTTTTGGGAACAATTGTATGACATATCATTATCCATGATAGAACAATCTAAAGGGAATCTCAGCAAGTGACAGGTTCCCTTTAAATTGCTTAGCATCTTCCTGCTAAGTGGGTCCATTTAAAGCATTTAGCTCCATGTTGTCATGGTAATATCGAGCGACGAAGGAAGAAAACAAGTGTAAAACTGCTAAATCTGAAACGGATAACGAAGTTTGCAAAGTGTTCTTTAATTATTAAAGTCTTAATGTAAAACCTGCTGTAATTTGCATCAACTGTTTTTCATTTGTTGTAGACCGTTCCTAGACGTGCAAACATATGTGTCCTGTTGTGCCATATAGCGCTTGAATGTGTGTCCTACAATGACCTCTGGAGATCTACTTCAATGTGTAATGTCTGTTATTGTCTTGTTCTTCTTTAACTAGACTGAGCTAGAGAAAGACCTCTATCAGTACGAGTCTGAGTTAGATGCAGATTTAGAGAGAATGGACAAGTGTTATAAAGCTTCCCATAAAATGGTATGAAAGTTCTTTCTACTGTCAATTTGCCTATAGCGCAAAACTTTTATCTGCGACATATGGAATGAAGAACGGCTTATGTCATAACAACACTAATCCCATCTGCAACCTGGCCTGTGGAATGTATGAAATACTATGACGTTATTGCATCTTACAATGTACTATACTCTTCTATACCTACTCGGATCGTAGACTTCCACAGTAATATGTCTGTGCATGTATTGACCCAGAGAACTGTAACATTTGGCTGGCATGAACCTGGCTCTCCATATCTGTGAAGGTGCACTCTCATGTAGAACCAGACAACTCCAACCCAATGGTTTTTTGACTACTAGCCTGTTGGCTCAGCGTCCTACCCATAATTCATTATATAGGGTGATTCAAACATCAGGGCCGCCTGGAATATCTTCTGAACAAAAAGAGATACAAGTTGGAAACTTTGTAGAACACTTAGATAAGTGGGTGGGAGGGGAAAATTTCTTGGCATTACGGTAATGCCTGTCAGCCATTTTTTTGGCAGCCATCTTGGATTCAGCTCAAGAAACTTCAATGGGAAAGGGGCCATGAGTTACATGATTTAAGTGTAAAATTTCATCAGAAATTGATAGAAGTCATTTTTTCAATACCTGTAACCATTTCTGAGTTATGGATGATGCCATGTTTAGTATTAATAAAGTTTATGTTAAATTATGTGATATGGAAAACACTGATCACATTTCCTTTCAGATACCAGAATTTGCTGTTAACAATCCAAAATAGAATTGAGATTTGATGATTCAAAAGTTGTTCATACATTTATAATTCCCTCTGACAGAATTACAAGAGCCTGTCAGGGTCATCTTCAGACAACCTCTGTTGCAGCTATGGATGCCACTTAGGTGTCTTGAGGATCCTTACAGCAGTTGGTTGACTCACAACATGCTCCACTGCCAGTCTCCTGGTGCTTTTATGTGGGCTTTTTGTGAAATTGCTAGCAGAACTGTCAACACCTGTGGATTGGAAACGCTGCTCAGATGACCAGTATTCAGTTTGTCCTGGACACCAGGAGTTTCCCTAAATTTCTGAATTCGTAACCTGGCAGTTCGTGCTCTCACTGGCTGTCTTCCTGGCTGCTCTTGATTGAAAGCTTGGCCACCGCACATGAACTTCTGCTACCCACCATCAGGAAAATCTAATTTCTGTCCTGGATTGTTAACTGCATCTTTTAGCTCCATGAAAACCCATGCAATTAGTGTTTTACCTAGCATATAATTCAACTAATACTGAAAATATCATCCATAACTCAAAAATGGTTGCAGGTATTGAAAAACAGACTGCATCTATCAATTCATGATGAAACTCTACTCTTGCAGCATGTATTTCATCCCCCCTTGCCCTTTCTGTTGAAGTTTTTTGGGCTGAATACAAATGACTGCCACCAAGCTGGTTGATGGGCATCACCATAGTGCCAAAAAGTTTTTTGTTCCCATCTAAGTAAGTATTCAATGAAGTTTTCCACTTGTATCTTTCTTTTTGTTCAGAAGATATTCCAGGCCCTAACTTTTGAATTTCTCTGCACATATTGAATATATAATTAATACTAAATGTGTATTTGACCATTCATAAAGAGGTTAAAAAAACGGGGCTGTTTGCATTCAGAAACAGCAGCACATCTGTCCATGCGTTGTATCTGGTATTGTACTCAGCTCCATCAAAGTGATTGGGGCTTTGTAGCAATATCATACACCACCTGTAAATAGGCATGGCACTGTTTTTAGAAGAGAGGGACCATATTTTTCTAATCCCGCTCAACCCCTTTCCTACATACTGTTATTGAAGATATGTATAACAGTTTAGGCGTACATTGTTCAACATTGTAGAAATGATCACCTGCCACCACGATACCTTGTGATACAATGTATGGAAATTCATCAGCATCTAGTCCTATGCAGACTATCCCAAACTACTATAAAGGAACCTTCATACCATTAGCTATATCAGACCATCTCAAAAAGGGTGATTTTTATAAAAAAAATATATAAAATACTGTTGGAAACTCTACCAAAATCCTACTTTTGTATCCAGTTTACACAAATCCCAATTTTTGAATAAAATAATTCTATTGATTAGGTAAAACCCCATGAATTACGCCTATAGACTTGTACACACAAACTATAGTGAAGTAGTCGGGTGTTTGCTCATAGTTCTCTATCATAAATATAGGAATATAAAGTTATTACCAGAAAACGCTGCCACTGCTAAATTGGCGCATTTCTGATAATAAATTAGGAATTCAGAATTCACTAATATGTTCTTTAAAGTGGCTCCAAGGAGCGCATATTTTTCTAAATCACTTGGTCCTTGTAGGAGAATCTTATTAAAAGCTAATTTTCTGATTCAGTGGAATCAATTAACGCTCTGGAAATTATTTCCCAAAGCACGTTCTGACTTCATAATACGAAATCTCAATTTAGAAGCATAAGTAATTCTCTCCCCATCTCTTCTCTTAGATCAGAACTGTGTGATGTAGCTGCATTGCTTTGAGCGTGGCATCGATTAAATATTACATTGTGTTATTCGGGGTCATTTTAGTCTTTTTACTGAAAATTTAATCTTCCCAAATGAACTATATAACTACCATAATTCTACCCACCTGGGGGATCACCTTACCCCATGGATGGTGCATCCCTGTTGTTGGTTCTACAAGAGGCACTTCTGTTGTATATTGTAAATCCGGTCATGTATGTTTCGTTTTGTCAACTTTTTGTTCTTTGCTTGTTTGTGCTCGTGGCTGATTAGTAAAACTGCTTCCATAATCGGCTTCCAGACATGCTGAATGACTCCTCATACTAAGCAATAACGAACATCTTCTTAATGATATTGATAAAAAATTTTAGTATGCTCTTTGCCAGTTGTTTTTATCTCATTGTGAACGTCCGGTGGGTATACGGTAAGAACTAAGTTCTTTAAGCAAATTGGCTTAAAATTTGCAGTTGGTACTTACAGCATTAGCTGCCTTGGATTAAAGAGCTAGTAGGGTCATTCATATAGTAATATATGAGAATGTCCCCTCACCTCCTGCGATTAGACCACTACCTAAGCCTATGGTTTTCATTACTCGTGTACACTGAATGCCCACTGTATTAGAGATACCATCAGAATGGCAGCAATCTATTGATTCAACTAGGGGTTGAAATCATTCTGCAGGAAAATTGACCTAAGTAGACAGGACAGCTTCTTGAAGTTGCAACAAATTACTGGAGATGGAGGTGCTGACATTGGCGTGACTATAAGGGATGCGGTTGCACCCAATCCCAGCAGCCTTAGGGGGCCCATAAGGCCTCTCTTCTCCATATAGGGGGCCCCGTACTATGAATAAACCATTATAGTTGGGGGCCCTGTTACAGGTTTTGAATTGGGGCCCAGGAGCTTCAAGTTATGCCTCTGGGTACTGTCATGCTCTGAATGGCTGATGGGAAGGGTTCATCGTCATCGATTCTTTCTGCTTGCACCAAATTCCGACCCTCCCATCAGAACAATGCAACAGAAATCTGGATTCATTTGACCAGGTGATTTTTTTTCCACTACTCAGTGATCCAATTTTTTTCTCTTTTGCCCACCACAGGCTTGGTTTTCTGTTTCCCTAAGACAGTAATGGTGGTGGACCTGGTCATATGCTGTTATAAGCCCATTTGTGCTAAGGCACAACACGTTGTGCATTTGGCATGTTAATTGAAGCACTGGCCTTGTATATGGCTGCAGTGTGCTTGACTGTGCACTGCCTGTTCATTCGAATGAGTCTTGACAACCTCCTCTGACCTCTTTGAGTTTGCGTTCACAAGATCCCCCTTCTCTGGATGTTTTTCTTCAATTACACCATTCTATGTATACTCTTTACACCATTGGATGCGAAAAACCCATCCAGTTGGCAGTTTTTGAATTACCGACCCTTGCTAGTCTAGTATCAATGACCATACCTCGTTCAAATTCCCTTTGATCGATTGATTTACTCATTCTCATGTGGATTTTCATTTAAACTGATCCGCAGAAAACTTGCTCACTTGATTTTATCCTGCACTCCAGGGTCATTTGTGTAATTTCTATACCAAAGTGCTTCAACCCATGAAAAGGCCAGTGTCTCTAATAAAGTGTTCATTCAATGTATGTCCATACTAAGTTTCTGTCAATAGGTTCTGTCCGCTAAATATAATATCCATAGTTCACCATGTTCAGTCCCTTTTTCTATATGTTCCACATGTCCACTGTTCCACAGCATGAAAAAGATCTTACTGGCCTGATCAATTATCGGGTTTTTCAGTTTTCAACTTTTGATAGCCTATTCAAGTCAATGGGAACTTTGCCTGCATTACTATTCCGGGACACTGCAGCATGTATAGACTGGGTTTCCGGCAACACATCTGCTTATTATGGTCTGGCAATCAGCTGAAAGGCAGCGATTCCAGGCGGTAGACACTTGACACTCAACTATTGATGACCTACCCTCAGGATAGGTCATCAAAAGTTTGAAAGTTGAAAACTCTAGAATAAATCCACATGAAGAAAAAAGCTTTTATGCAAAGGAATTGCAATCCTCTTTATTTGTACTCCATTGCAAAATCATTACTGCATGAAAGGGGGCACACATGTTTCAAACATGGCATCCTTAGTCATGTCCATCTTACCCCTGTGTACAAGTTCTTTACATAGAAGACACGTAACAACTCATCTGAAGAATCACTGTAAATATACAGTATCTTCATGCCTTGAGACTATTAGGATAGCAGAGCTATATATTCTGAAAAGGATAATGATGACTCTTCCAAAATGTAGACATTGTGTTGGGAAGAAAAATAAACAGAGATATCTATCTTTTTGGCACTAATTGTGTTAGATAGGATCTAAACTGAGATGTTGGGATTGCCCACCGGCTGCGTGGCACCAGATGGTGCTGCATAAAAAATCCAATGAAAGCAAATAGAAATCTCACAGGGCAGATATCTTCACTTAACCACCACAATCAGCAGCCAAATCCACTGGAACAGGTATAAAACCAGACACTGCCAACCAGAGAAGCTCAGATCTCTGATCCTAGATATTGCACATATCCACCTTCACACCACTGATGATCTGAGCACCCCATTTCTCTAGTTGTTTATAACTTGGGCTTGCAAGAGGCATGATTTTGCATAATCTCTCAATGCAGTGGTGTACTTGGGCAAAACTTTGTGACTTTTTTACAACTAGCGTAAAAGGCTTCATGCATGTCCTTAAGTGTGTAAAATATCGTTTCAATGTCCAAACTGTTAATTCATAGAGTATGTTCATTGCTACGAGAGTTTACACAAACATGCAAAATGTATAATTTTTTAATTATATTTTTATTTATTTTTTTACATATTTGTATTAATCTCTTTATTGCATATAAAATACTGGAAGCAAGAGACATTTGATTAGGAAATTTAAAAAAATCCCATTTCTCCATAATTTCCATTGCAGTCTCTCTTAATGAGTTTTACTCTGATGTGGAATTGCACCTCTCAAGGAAAAACTGTGTGTGAAAACAATTCCAGGCTTGCTATTCTTATACCAGCTGCTTATCTGCTTGCGCTGGCTTTGTAGGCAGTGACTCACTTGCAGACAGAAAGCGCGACTAGTGATTGCATAGCACGCCTGCCGTGAATGCTGGCTGTCTCTGGACATGAGCGCACACGGCGGTGGCTAAAGTTTTCATACATTCATGGAGGTACAACGGCAAAATGCACGGAATACTAAAGGATGTTGTCTGCATTTTCCCCATCTGAATGACCACTTTTCTTGGATTCTTGCAGAATGCAGCTGTGAGCCGCCCAGACGACCTTCCATCCTAGTAAGTTGCAAGCATTTCTCCCATAAATGCATGCTTCCTGTTCTTACAATGTTGCCTCTTAGCCCTCTTATGTGCAAGTTGTAATGTGTTTCAGTAAAGGCATCCCCTAAATAGGTCATGTGTCTTTAGTGCTACGTGTTTATAAATAAAGTCCTATTTGTTTGTTTGTTTTTTGTTACAATTTCTGTATTATAAAATTGATACAAACTCCTATTTCATGCTGATATTATGTATCAATAGAAAGCTAACTTATGGCATTGTTCCCATTCTACATACCATCACTCATCCTACTGATGAAACCTTCACAGGCATGCTTCACATCAACTGGTGCTAATGAGTTATTGACAAGAATTGTCAGAATTATGTTTATGTATAGGGCAGGAGGTGGTGGATAACACTTGATGTATCTGTGATTTTGCATACAGATATGGCAGCTTTCAATTATGTTTGTGTAGCAGTAGATTTACCTGCAGCTCTAATGAAACAAAGTTATAATATGAACAGATCACAATGGGCTGTAACTAATGACAAGCTCAGCTCTGCTAGATTTGCAAAGCAAGAGAAAATATGACATTTTCTTAACTCATGAATTTTTTTGTTGCAAACATAGGATGGCGCTCCAGAGTTAAAGGGGCTTTCCAGGCACACATACTGTTGATAACCTATCCTCAGGACATGTCATCAATAGTTAATAGGCCAGGGTCTGCCAGCCGAACAGATGCATGCTGTCAGAGCAGAAACCACTGCTCCGACCCCTGTGCAGGCACAACTCCCATTAATATTACTGAGACCTCAGCTTGCAGTTACAAGTGACGGCCACTACACAGGGGTCGGAGCAGCAACTGCTGCTCCGAAACCTGTGTATTGCGGCGCTGATAGTATGCGCCCACTTAGCTAATTGCATGGGTTCCCAAGCCAGCAGATTAACTCTCCTTAGGATAGGTCATCAATAGTATTTGTGCCTGAAAAAAAGCCTCTTTAAAGGAGTTGTTCAGCATTAAAAAAACATGCCTGCAAAGATGCTGGCTATGGCTTATAATTTCCAGTAAATTGCTACAAGGCTTGTAAAAAGGTCTGACATTGACTTGCTGCCTTCCAATAGGTGGCCCTGTAGAGGCATTGTTACATCTTCCTCTTTGCATATTTCCCAGAGGAGCATGCACAGCTTTATAAGTCTACTCACACCTTCTAGGCTGCTCTCCTTAAGGAGAAATGATACTTTTCCAGAAACACCACAACCCATATCTATGGTTTGTGTCTACAGTAATACTGCAGATCAACTCCATCGAAGTGAATGCATCTGAGCTGCAATACCATACACAACCTGTGAACAGGTGTAGCGCTGTTTTTGGAAAAAAGCAATCGTGTTCTCTAAAGCTGAACAACCTCTTAAAATGACAAATCCGGCTCTGCTAGGTCTGTGTATCAAAGGTTTTATACTACGGAGTTTAACCTGAGGGAGGAGATGCTTCTCCTGATTGATATAGCCTGTAGAAGCGTACTACAGGGACATGTTGAGTCGCTGATGTTGGAGCAGCACAGATCATCTCACTATATTTTGCCCTAATATTAAAGATTTGGAAGGGGTTTTAGTTACCATAATCAGGTGGGGGTGAACCGCGCGATCTGTAAATTATTCTGTTAAAAGCTTAAGTTATGCAGAAAATATCTTGGAGATTTGCATACATCACTTCAGGGGGGATTTCTGCTCTTATTAACATTTTAACACTTTCCTTTTGGGACTGTAGAGCTTAGAAGGGATATAGTGCAGTGTTTAATGGATAATTCGGCTGTAATGAAGCTGAACTTCTCTGTTCTGATGTTGTATATGTAACAATTCCATTATGTAACTTTAGTATAATTTTTTTTCCTCCTTTTTTTTTTGTACAGCGCCAAATTATTCCACATTGCTGTATCCAGACTAAATCTTTCCATACACACATAATAGCTGTTGTCCGTACAAGCCAAACAACACGACATGTCCAATCCTTCTGCTCCCCATCATCTGCCATTGGAGGCGGGTTGGGGCATGAGTTAGTTGTCCGATCCCGCTGAGGTCGGCAAATTCAGACAACATGCATTTCATGGTTTCTTTCTTGTGTGGGTTTTATAATCCAATTTTAGTTACATAGAAGGCCTATAAAACTCTAAGGCCTGCTTTGCAGGGGCGTATTGCATGCGCAATACACAGAGATTAGAGCCCATTGATGTCAATAAGTTCATATTTCTGTATTTTGCGCAAGCATTTCGGCTGTGAAAAAAAAGGGTCGTGCAGGGTATAATTTCTCCTATGCAAATAAGAAAGATGGAACACTCTATTTAGATGTTAGACTCTTTAGACAAGTCTTATAACACACTGATGAGGGGCAAAAACCTCAAAACAGCTGTCTGTATATGAATTATGGCTTGGATTTCAATTCCCAGTCATTGCTGCAAGGCTTCTTTAAAAAGTCTAACATTGACTTGCAGGAATGCTGCCTTCCAATAGGTGGCGCTGCAGAGGTATTGCTCCTACTTCCTTATTTGCATTTTTCCCAGAGGGGCATGGATGGCCTTACAAGCCTCCTCACTCACCTTCTAGGCATCTCCTTAAGGAGAGATGTTACCCATCCCGACCTACGTCACAGGCCTCTCACTAGCCAAGCCAGGATCCTACTGCACACTGATGAGGGGCAAACACCCCGAAATAGCTGTCTGTATATAGATTCTGGCTTGGTTTTCAATTCCCAGTCATTGTTATAAGGCTTGTATAAAGAGTCTGTCATTGACTTGCAGGAATATTGCCTTCCAATAGGTGGTGCTGCAGAGATATGGTTCCATCTCCCTTACTTGCAAAAAAAGCACTATCTTTCTGCATATTTGTGCACCAAAGGTCCTCGTAGAAGGGGGTACCCGTAGAGGGGGTATGCAAATACACACGCAATACGCGAGGAGATGCGTGAAACCCTGCATAATTCTGCTGGAAAAATTACACGTCTGGAACTAAAGAGCCATTTCAATTGGTGCGTTTGTTTGCCGCGTGCAAATGGATGTGCTGTGTAGGCAGCAAAACTACAGTAAACTAATATGCGTGCAAAAAAAGCCTCGTTCAGGGCAGCACCAGAGGACTGCCTCTGCATGGGTTTTTGCACGCACAAAATTTGCACGCGCAATATGCAGAGGATAGAACCCATTGATTTCAATAGGTTCATTCCTATAACTTTTTACGTGCACAATTGCACAATACGCTGTGCAATTCCGCAGGGAAAATAACACATCTGGAACTCATTAGGTTAAATAGCCCGTAAAATCACTGCGGGGCTGTGTCCCGCGCCCATGTGAACTGGCCCTGTGAGTGCAAAAAGCACAGTAGTATACGCAAAAGCGTATAGTTTGCGGTGCGAATGCGTTACTCTTACGCAAGCATTTTTGTGCATACAGTTGTGTGAACCTGCCCTGAGTGCACAAAAATGCAGTGGCTGAAGCTTGCACAATTGCGCTTACACTCATATGAAATCTGCCTAAGTATGGTGCTGGAGTCTGGGAGTAAATTGGTAGATATTCTTGCCAACTTCATGCACTTAATGGGTCATCAACATCAGATCTATGGGGGTCCACTGCTCAGGACCCCCACCTATCGGCTGTTTAAAGTGGTTGTGGTGCTGGATGATTCACTGCAGTACCAATTCTGTACTATATTTGTTGCATTTTTTTGATTTTGCTATTGGTCTTGAACTCCATTGGTTCTGCTTTGATTATATTCCTATTGAGTGGCCCACAAAATAGCAAGATTAATCATTATTTCCATGGTGCCTTTACCCTGCCATTTCTCATGTAAATAAGGGGCTTTAGTTAGTTAACTGCATTCCACTTGTTTTATCAATTCTATCATGCCACATTATGTATACCCCCCATGGACAAGGTTTAGTGACTTGAAGGGTGACTGCTCTACAGGAATGTAGTAAATACTGCCTATAAATACAGAAGGAGTAGTGTGTGTATTCTTCACCAATGTTGTATAGGGCAGGCTCTGCCAGGTGATGGGTGGGGTTGCTGTCGGGCAATATCTGTTGTGCTTTTATGTAATGTGTAGTGTTGTAAAGGCTACAGTGGTTAGTGTGTTACTAATTCAGGAAATATTTGCCATCTCTGGAATGTGTGTGGGTTTGGAAGAAGTAAATCATTTGGACAAAATAAACAAGATTTATAAACTATGACTAGAACACAGTTAAAGGGGTTGTCTGGTTGTTAACTAATGATGGCCTATTTGCAGGATAAGTCATCAATAGTAAATCAGCAGGGGTCTTCCGCTTGGCACCCTTGCTGATCAGCTGTTCTCACTGCCGTGACCAGGCTTGGTATCGCAGGCACTGAAAGAAATGGAAACTTTGCCTGTAATACCAAAACTGGCCACTGCAGTGAGAACAGAGCTATCTGCTTCCTGCAGAAATCCGCTTGGTGCATGTGCATGCCAGCCCACAAACAGCTAATCAGTAGGAATCCCTGGAGGCGAACCCTATCCTGAGGATAGACTATCAATAGTTTACAATTAGACAACCCCTATAAGGCCTCAAGGTGCAACTGCAGAACATTCTGGAACTTCTAGTTCCACATCAGCCTAACTTCATTTGGCAGTTTGTCTGCCTGCATGTTGAGGTGGTGCACATATTTTCCCTCCTGTATCAGTAAGTGTATGGCCATTTTCAGTGATTACACATCAGTCTAGGAACTTTCTCGTAAAGCTTAAAATCCTCTGATATGTCATGTAAAGCAGGGGTCCGCGGACCAGGACCGGGCTGTTGTTTGTTTTTTTGTCAGTCCACAGTGCCGCTGTTGGCCATCGGGCACTCACCACATTAGTAGTGAATACCGGCAGGGTCCGTAGCTCCCCTGCTGATATTCACTAAGCAGTGCTACTAGCGGCGCTGATCCCAGCACACACTGTGATGTCAGTATGCAGCTGGGATCGTCCTCCCCCCACCCTGACATCTCCTACTTGGTTACGGGAGAGCAGGGGGAGGAGGCGTCTGGCAACACATGGACGTCACAGTGTGCACAGGGATCAGCGCCTCTAGCATTGCCGAGCAGAGGAGTAGCAGCGCTTGCATGAGGAGAAAAGGGTAAGTATATGGGTCTCGGGGGGCTCTATTACTGCTGCGGCTGATATAGGGGATACTATTAATAGTGTCCCCTATATCAGCCCCAGTAGTAGTAGCATTACTACTGAAGCCACTGAAACCCCGCCCCCATATGACTAAAGTCCTGCCATGGAAAAATGCCAGTCCCTGGTGCAAAAAAGATTGGGGACCACTGATGTAAAGGACTGTCAGTTTGGCAAACATTCTCAATTATTGGACTGATCTAGAAAACAAAGGAAAAAAGTAACTCTGATTGCTACAACAGAATGAATCAAAGGGTCTTTTGAGAAAGGTATCCATTCCAATGTGACTCTCTAGAATTGTTTCCAGGGAGATTAAGTAGACGTGGTGTACCAATTTATAAAGAATAAGCCAGATAATGGCCATGCACTCAAAATTACAGCTAGTGCGCCCCTATTAACCAATGCTAACTGGATCACTGTCGATAATGGGAATCTGTCACCATTGTTTTGCACCCATCTCTGAGGGTAGCACAAGGTATTGACAGTCACACTGATTGCAGTGATATGTCTGCTGTGTGTATCTGTGCAGTAGTTTGGGAGAAACTTGCATTTTATTAGTAGCAGTACATACATAGAGGACTACAGGAAGTAGTCCTCAATATTCATGAGCTACAGTTAACCCCAGCCTCCATCCACTGCTGCTTGATGGCTGCCTGCCTATTATTGTGCATAGAGAAACAGCTGTCAATGAGTGGCCTGAGGGCGCCTTGGGCGTGACTACCCTGCAGCTCATGAATATGTAGGACTAGTTCTCTATGTGGTTACAAGTCTCTGCCAAATTATTGCTGGCAAACCTATTACTGCAATCAGTGAGCCTGTCCCTATCTTGTTCTGCCCCCAAAGAGAGCTGCAAAAAAGTGGCAACCAATTCCCATTAATGTTGCCAACCACATCTCCTTGTCAACAGTGGCAGCTGCAGATCCTCCATTAACAATACCAGCCACAGCTCCCCTATTTGGGGTACAAGTCAAAGCTGCTGCATTGAAGGCAGGGGCGTAACTATAGAGGATGCAGGGGATGCGGTTGCACCCGGGCCCAGGAGCCTTAGGGGGCCCATAAGGCCTCTCTTCTCCATATAGGGAGCCCAGTACTATGAATAAAGCATTATAGTTGGGGCCCTGTTACAGGTTTTGCATTGGGGCCCAGGAGCTTCAAGTTACGCCTTTGATTGAAGGGGTTTGTCCAGGATTAGAAAAACGGGTGAGCTGCATTTACAGAAACTGTAAATGTTCGTCCATAGGTTGTGTCTGGTATTGCAGTTCAGCTCCGTTCACTTGAATGCTAAATAGATACAATTTCAGATGCAGCCTATGGATAGATATAGCAATTTTTCTGTTAACACAGCGGACCATTTTTTTATAGCCCTAGAAAAACCCTGTTAAATATGTCAGCTGTATTCCCCCCCCCCCCCCCCCCCATTAATAGTGCCACCACATCCAGAGTGCATAAGCCAATATGTTTGAATGATCAAAAATGGGGAAAAAATGGTAGTCTATGCATCATTTCCCTTAAATTATCCAGTAACCATAACCTGGCTGAGTCTTGCCCTATAAATATGGCACAGTGGCAAAACTTATCGATCAGGTATGCCTAACTGTGTGTATGATGCATTGGTGAAGAATACAGCGTGAAACAGAAGTGGCATTTTAAGGTTCGCTTCCTCCTCTGAAGCCCTTTATTTTCTGGTATATAGAAAAACACACTGTAGCACAAGCTGATCGTGAACAGACACCGCCTGGCTGTCATCCAATCATAGTATGACAAAGGGGTTAGATTCCCCCAACTCAGCAATAATCATCAAATTATTCTAAAAGTTCCATTGATGTGGCAGTTACATTATCTCAAGCTTACACATAAACCTATACTTTTGCTAAAGCTGGCAATTATCATATCTCAAACTTACATGAACACATACTTTTGCTAAAGCCTAACCCACTGAACTGATGACTTCTGTCTTTGACTGCTTTTACAAGTCTGTTATGATAATGACACTGAATTAAAATGTGTAAAACACTATTACAGGACACTCTTACAGGCTGCATACTAGAAAATGCTTCTCTATCCTAATTCCTGTATCTCTTTGTAATAAATGAGTCTTTTATACGTAATTAGATTTTAGCAAATAATACCACATTGGAATACAACCTAATTAAAGTGGCTAGGTATGCAACTACAGTACAGTAATATGAGTGACCTATTTAAAAGATTAGGTATGTCTAATAGAATGCAGTTTTCTAATATAATGTTTGAATGCCTCCTGTGTGGAGCTTCGCTTTACAGAGGGTTATGCCGAATTACAAAAACATGACTGTTTTCTTTCAGAAACAGCACCCCATCTGTCCATGGTTGGGTCTGGCATTGCAGCTAAACTGCATGGATGTGAATGTGGCTCAGCTAGAATACCACACACAACCTGAAGACCGCTGTGGTGCTGTTACTATTTTTTTCTAAAACCTATAAAAAATTATTTCCCTATGGTATTTAAAGGGGTATACTGGTCATTGAATCCCCTTGGAGTTTTGATGACTTATCTTCAGGATAGGCCATCAATAGATGATCAGTGGGAGACCACTGCTCGGGAGCTCACATTGCTTTCAGTGGGTTGTGTACCTACTAGTGCACTTCCAGCTCTGACCCAAATGCGGACGTCTGACCCCATTGCAGGTAGTATGAGTATGGGGGCTGAGATCAGCTGATCACCAGGGGGTCCTGAGTGACTAACAACCACAGATCTTCTATGGATGATCTATCCTGAAGATAGGTCATCAATATTGCAAGGGGTTAAATGCCCAAATACTCCTTTAAAGGGGGCATGTTCGCTCTACCAGCATGTATGTTTTAATGAATACTTGCATTCACAATGAATTAACAGATATGGAGCATTTGTTTTTAGAACTCAACATTGTGCCGTTCCCTATTACTTCCTCCTGAAAAAAACCATAAGTAGGTGTTACTATTTCCTTTGTCAGAGAAGCATGTCCTTATACAGTCTGACATATGCGGTCAGAGTTAGACTGTGTAAGAATGCTACTGAAAAGGGGAATTGTGATGCCCATTTGTGAATTTATTCATACATTTCCAGGAGGAATAACAGAGGGATGGAACAGTGATTTCAGAGTTATCCCAAATATGTTTCCTAACTCCTGCCTTTAACGTACCCAATCTAGTCAGCCAAATGTTGTTTTTGTGGACAGTGGAATGTAGGTTCCTGCCAGATTTCTGTGGTGCCACCTAATCTGGGGGGAATGTAGTAGGATCGATGTGTCATTGATGGACGGGGGGAAAAAAGCTAGTTTTAATCATGGAAATCTAGTCGGAGTGTGCTGGAATCACTTCTCTCAAAGTGGGGGTGATACAACTATAAAGCAAGGCAGCTGCTGTTTTAGGACATCGTGCGTCTGCTGGTCCTTAGAACAAATACAGCTAGCAGCCTGTAGTCACAGCAGCTCAGGGATCAGTTGCATTAGCAAGTTGACATAATATGCCCCATCACAGTTTGCCCCTTTGTAGGGTAGTCCACCATCAACATGCAACCAGAGCCTCAAAATATTGTTGCCATGGCCTTCGCAGCTGACTTCGCCTTCTTTGGTGGAGGCGATGAGAGATGTTTGCATTGTACGGAGTTCTGTTTGGACTCCTACTGGAAGTTGTAGACCCAAGTCTTGTTGACTGTTATGAACAGTCTCAAGAATGAATCTGGATCAGCTCTGAACAGCTTGACATTCTCCCCTGATGTGTTGCACCTCACCATCTTCTGGTCCACAGTCAAAGGTTTCAGAACCCATCTCACTGAAGCCTTCTTCACCCCCAGAGTGTCAGTGAGAACACAATCAGTGGCTGTCTTAGGCAAGCCCACAGTCTCAGCAGTCTGCCTCATAGTAAACCCTTGGCCATTCATGACAATTTTATTGATTTTCTGGGGTTAGCCACATCAACAGGGTTGTCCAGGGCAGGTGTCCTCTTCAATGCTGGTTCTCCCACTGTTAAATTCCCCCACCCAGTTTTTCACTGTCACATATGAAGGACCATGGTCCCCAACTGTTGTGACCATATCAGTATGGATGTATTTTGGTGCTAAACCTTTCTGATGCAGGTACTCAATTACCGCTCATTGTTTGAATTTTGCCATTTTTCAAATTTATCAGGCATTCCAATCTTTAATTATCTGTGAAAATAAGAAAAAGATCAACTCTCAGCAAAATACTTTATATTCCTTCATCAAAGGGTTAAGAAAAATGGGAACAAAATTTCTTTACAAAACAGGCAAGCTAGGAATGACCCTCATAGTCAATGGGGTTTGTTCAGTGCTGTGTGGTTTCATCATATGATGGTTCTGTTCAGGTACTGGTGCCATTCTCCCACTCCATAATGGCGCAAAAGCCGGAAGCCAAAAGCCCTAATGTGAACGAGCCCTTATTTGATGGACAGTGAGGTGTTAAGCATAGACTGCCCAAGTCATGGCTCTCCAGACAATCCCTCACAATTGTACCAATCGACCAGTAATCGTGTGACATTAGGGCTAGGTGCACACTTGCATTTAAAAACAAAAGTCCATGTTAATCCCCAAAAACATGAACGGTTCTCCATCCATGTGCAGCTTCTTGTGGTCTCAGTATTCAGTCTGTATTTGGTGAATGTGTCCTTTTATTACTCCATGTGCCACCCATATTCCACGTCCACAAAAAAAACCCCGAAATAAGCTGAATTCCATTTTTTTTTTTTAAATGGACCTCACACGGATTGTGCTCATGTATGGCATCCACGTGCAGTTCTTCCCCCCCCCCCCCCCCCCCCATTGCTTTAATTAGGTGCATCTCATCCGTAAATTGGATCAGAATAGTGCATGCCATAACCTTTTTTCATGCAGTCCGTGTCTGAGTGAAAAAACTTGCTAATGTTATTGCCCCATTGGTTAATTTATGACCGTACGCTGTCCATGTGTACTTTTTTTTTTAACGGACTACTCACGGAGGAAAAAAAATGCTAGTGGGCCGGAAGCCGAATAGGAAGGAACACATCCCTTTCATGTACCGTAATTTACCTATCTTTTGAGCCGCCTTGTCTGCAGGGTCCTTGTGCATCTGCACACATGGAGTGTCCACAATAGGCTGTATTACATGAGTGCATTCATTTCCATACTAGAAGTACATTGTGGAATTGTTATATATGTGTATATATATATATATATATATTTACTGTACATTCCCTTAATATATGTCTGTAGGTTCAACAGAGGTAAAGCTATACTTTACTTTAAATTCCTAGTTTAACAGGACCTGACCCCTTCCTACTCCCCTGTGCTTTTAATCCACCCAACCTGCGGAGGGACTGCACTATTATTTTCACTGCTTGCAAACATTTGCATTCTTTCAAGATTATGAAACCGATTAAACAAACACTAATGAACTGGAAAACAGGATTTGCCAAAAGTCTCTTCACTGTTGAAATAGCCAGGAAACAAGTCTGTCTCACTGTGTGCTCATGTTTTTGTGTCTTTATGTAGCTCATATACACCTAGCTACAACTTTAACCGCGCCAAAGAGACTTCCCCGGAACCTCCACTCTCGGAGAATGAAAGGCAGATCTACAAAAATGTTTTAGAAGGAGGAGATATTCCGTTCCAGGGACTGAGCGGCCTGAACAGACGCCCCTCCAGCTCTGCCTCCAATAAAGGTACGTGAACCAGAAACCTCTTAGGGGTGTAGCAGAGTGCATTTACTTATATATGTGACTTATAATAGGAGATGATTTCATAGGTCAGTATGACGAGGTTTTCTATCAAAAGCTCATGATGATAATATACCTCACCTACAACTACAAATAGAGATTGAGTCAGACGCACTGCCCTGATCTAATCATGTCTCGGGGCAAGTTTCATCAAGATATGTCAAATTGCTGCATCTACCAAATCACATCATTCTGGAAAAGCAACATTCAAAGGTGTCTTTGGGCCCTTTTATATGGGATGACCTGTCAGGTGCAGATGCCCAACAGGTCGCCCAGTAATGAATGTTCCTGTACTCAGTGAATGGAGGTGGAGCGGGTCGGGGATCATTCCTGCCTGTCCGCCCCCAGTCACACTAAACAGGCAGTCGTTCACAAGTGAACTGCTACCTGTTTACACGGACCAATTCATTGTTCAGATTTTTGCATGCAGAAGCTGAATGATGAACGAGATGTGTACGAATTCTCTTAGGCGTCATTAGCAGTGACATACAATGCATGCTTATGCAGTCAGCAAAAATGGTGCAAACTGTATCAAATTTATCAAACAGCAGGATGAATTTGGCGCACCTTGATAGGCATCTTAGGTTTATCTCTCTGCTTTTGCTCCACATTATGGATGGTATGCAAATACATAATCAGGAAAATTCATCAAGGTTTTTATGTCCGTTTCAGGTGTAAAAAAGTCACAAAATTTTGCTCAAGATTTGCTTGCACAGAAATTTTGTTACTTTTTGACTGCTGCTCTTCTGTTTGCTACTTTACTGAAAAGGGGGCATGGCTTGTCAGCAGGGGGCATGGCTGCCTCAGACTGACCCATTTGTGCCAAAAACTAATGGAATTATAGCAAAAATGTATGCCAGATCGGACCTTGAGTACATAACTGTGGAGGAGCCAAGATGTGTCTTATATATGAAGAAGCATGCACTTCCTATATTAGGCACATCATGTGCAGATGGAAAAATATTGAAGGGATTACCCAGGCAGTGCCCGCCGAGATACACCGGGGTCAGAGGGGAAGCACTGCTATGACTCCTGTGTAGCAGCCGGAGCTCATAATTGCAAGCGCAGCTCCCAGTGAAATCAATGGGAGCTGTGCTTGTAATTGTAGGCTGGGATCCCATAGATTTTAATGAGAGCTGCACCTGAAATAAAAGAGCCAGGCGCTACACAGGGGTTGGAGCAGTGAATTTTATGATGCATGTGGACCCTCAGGTGAGAGAATCGCAGTGGGCCCCTCTTTCTACCTCAGTTTCTCCCATACTCCGGTCCCCCTGACCCATCAACCCATCAGGTTTTCAGGATTTCTATAGTATTTCTCAGGGGATGAAACTATTGTCCGTACCTCAGACATTACCATGTGTGTTCTGTCTATAGAATATCCTCAAATTATGACTCGTTGGGGGGTCATGAGGACTGGAGTTGGAAAACGCTGCTCTACACCATCGTCTGCTGACAAGTGTAGAGCATGTTTACAACAATCACAATAGGTTGGCCAAGCCCAGTGGGAGCTGGCACCTATGCAGGTTTGCCTGATGCTGATACCAGGCCTGCAATGTATCCTACTATTTTTTATTTTTTTTTGCTAATGGATATAACATTTTGGGGATTTTTCTTCTTTTTGCTGAAATCTCTATATTTCTGAATGAAATATTTGGTGATGTCTGTATATAAGGGCTTTTGCTGTTGGCATGATATCACATATGTGTATGGTTGCCTTAGAAAAATCTTGAAACGTAGTTTTAGAAAGTCCTCTGAGGATGCAAATGATAAGTGGCGTTAGGAATCTTTCTATAGTCTAGAAGAATTGATTTTAGAAGTGATAATTGCATATCCGTGTTTAAGTCTACTATAATTATTGCAATCTTAACATCGTGCCTTTGTTCTATTCTTTATGCTTGCATATGGACACCGCAGGTGGGAATGCTCATGTATTTTCTCATTCCTCATTAAACAAGCGAGCATGTAATGGTAGTAATTCATTAGGCAGCTTGTATAAGCAGAAGTCATCTTTGTCAGCTGCAAAAGCTTGCATAGGTGAAATTCTACCATCCAGATTTAAACCTATAGCTGCTCTTCAGGACCCTTACCGGCACAAGCAGAGTGCATCTCTGTCCCAGCAGAAAGCACAGAGCTGCGAGAACTTGCTTGAACCTTTGACATCTTTTGAAAACAAACAATCGTGCATAATGCAAGATGGTGGAATTGAGGATAATATGCTGGGAAAATCCTACAAGGCTTATAAGGTAAAGTCGGGAAGTGCAATGAGCCTGCAAGAGTACACCATGAACTCTACGAAATGTTCCTTCACATCCAATCTCAAGTCAGGTGGTGCTGAGTTCAACCTGATGTACAGAGATATGCACCATATTAACCGGTCTTCACTGCAGAATGCATTGTCATGCTCCAATGTCAGAGATATTGCTAACCACTTTGAGAAGGAAGGAAAGCATGGTGCCTTTCTTAAATTTGGAACTGAGGGCTCTGACAATGTCCCAAGGCATACAGTATCTTCACGTGTAACGGCCTTTGAGCAACTAATACAAAGGTCCCGGTCAATGCCTTCCTTAGATATATCCAATGGACAAAGTGTCTCCCCTACTCCTTCCCAGTCAAGAACAGGAGTGGTGTCTGCTTCCTCTGTCGAGTCCCTTGTAGAACGTCCATTAAAAAAAAACGAAGATACAAATCTACAGCTGCCTCTACACCAGACTTCCACCCCTACTAGTAATGTAGAAGAGATGAGTTCTGACCACAGTGACGTTGCTTTAGTTGATTCTATTTCCGTGTGCACAGATGAAACTGACCTCCTTTCTAACACATCCAATGACAGTAGCAACAGTACCATTAAACCATCCAAAAAATACAAAATGAACACCTGCAAGAGTTCCTGCCCTGCTTCCTACACAAGGTTTACTACTATTCGGAGGCATGAACAGAAAATGGCCAAGAACGCAAAGTCTACTGCAAATTCTGATCGGCAGATTTTTCAGAGAAACGTATATCTAATAAGTCCACTTCCTTTCAAATTAAAGAAGCCATTACAGGACAGTCCAAAAAAGTCTTCACATACCTCTGAAAAAAACTGTGATGTTATTGAGCCATCGAAGGAAAGCCATGTCGATCACCTCCTAAAGCCTTCGGAAGCTGTTGAAGAGAAGCCTTGTCTTCCAACACGGCAGTCTTCATTTGATATTGTGGAAAGACTGAGCTGTCTAAACGTTAACCATTTTGATCATAATAATGCTAATCTAGAACATGATTGTGTTGACTCGCTAAATAATGGAGATATTATCTCATTTCCTTTATGTTACGATTTGGATTCAAACAACAATCAGCCGAGTGATGGTGGAGCAGTCACTAGAGGTGGAGTTTTTCTGCATCTTGCCGATATGTGACACTTCATCTGTGTGACCGACCATCTCTACCTGTCATCCACCTTCATTTCCTCTTGAATCCACATCTGTGCTTCCCGTCTGTGTTTCTTCTGAGCTGACATGTACAGAGATTTGTTCCTAAGTGCAATGCATAAAGAAACGTAACCGCCTTAGTGTATTCTTTGGATACATTTTTAGTTCACTGCAAAAGTCAAATATCTGGCTATTGACACAGTGATGTCTAGATTGAAGTGGTGATGTCTACTGTAGATGGCACCAAAAAATTTTAGGAAGTCGTTTTAATGCTGTCTCACTTAGGACTGCACTGAAATATAGGTACACCCAAGCTTCTCCGGAGTTTCCAGGACACTTGCAGAGGTTTATAGTTCACTAGAATTAAAAAACATTCCATTACATCCTTCTAATAAAAGTAGCAAATTTCAAAATGTTCTTAATTTACGAAGAGGCTTTAGTTAATATCATCAAACTTGCATTTTTGCACCCTTGAAATTTACGAAAGCTCTGGAGTCAGAATATGCGTTAGTCTCTTCAAAAATGTACAGTTTGGTTGCACTTAGAGTAGATTTTGTTGCAACTGGCAACAGTGTTAAGAGCCTGAATTGAGGCAATGTTTGCTGAAACCAATTTTATTCATTTGACATCTCATTGCTAGATTCGGTTTTGTCCTGTTTGAGACTGCATCATTATTGTTTTGTCAAATTTCTGTCCATCAGTTCTTAACTTTTCTCATACTGTTTTAATCAATGGATCACAAACAACGAGCATTCGGAAGAGTTTGGTTGCAGTGATATAGTAACTTAGAAATGGTTTCAGACTGTCCTCTGTGCCGTCTCAACCCGTGTGTGCCACTAATATTAGCATCTTATTGCATTCATTGAACATACATTGTTTTTTTTAAGTAGATTCAGAATCTCCAAGACATTTTACACCCGTGGAATACATGGATCACCCTGAAGAATATGTGCGTCGACGTTACGACAGCAAAGAGGTATTTTAGCCATTTGTTATAAAGCATTTTAACATTGTTGCTACATAAAATGCATGAGATGAAAGTGAGTCTTGTAGCATGATACTACACTTATGATTTAGGGGTCGTTTAAAGGAGTGAAGAAGCGAAGGACGTCACAGTTCGCTCATGCAGCCCGTTTCTACAGGCAGATAAGTCGTTGGCTTGTTCAAACGAGAAATTGTTCAGTCGTTCGCTGAATAAATGACTGAGAATGACTGAACAAGCGCTGTTTAAACCGAACGATAAGTGAAAGAGCCAGCGATGATTTTTAGTCCAGCATAAAATGACTGGCAAATGAAAAGTGAACTATTATTATTAGAGATGAGTGAGCACCAAAATGCTCAGGTGCTCGTTATTCGAGTCGAGCTTTTCATAATATTCGAGAGCTCTATTTGAGTAATGAACCCCATTGAAGTCAATGGGAGACCCAAGCATTTTTGCAATTCACCCGCCGGGTGCTGAGCTTTTTTTTTCCCTCTCCCTCTCCCTCTCCCTCTCCCTCTCCCTCTCCCTCTCCCTCTCCCTCTCCCTCTCCCTCTCCCTCTCCCTCTTCCTCTTCCCCTCCCTCTTCCCCTCCCTCTTCCCCTCCCTCTCTCTCCCAGCCAGCCAGCCAGCCACATACTGCTGTGGACGTGCGCACACTGGCACATCACAGCAGGAAGTGGTTATGCGGGGAGGGGTTGAACACGACGTGGTACTTGCTCGAGTAACGAGCACCATCGAGTATGCTAATACTCGGACGAGCATGTTGGCTCAAATCTAATTATTATTGTTCAGTCGTCGGCTGCATTTAGACTGCACATTTATCTCTCACTTTCACTTGTCTGAATGATAATCGTTCCCTGTAAAATGGCTTTTATTCCTGATGTCAAAGTAAATTGGTAAAATTAATTTACATTACAGTAGTATTTATACATCTGATAGATAATTGAGACCTGAACACCTGTTAGATTTTCTGTACCCCCTGGAAACAGTGTTAACTTTCTTGAAACTGCCTGTCCTCTGTTGTATAATAGAATGTCTGGCTGCAGATTTTAATGATTAACCCAAATCAAGTGGTTCATCGTACAGTTAGGTCTTGCTGGAATGTCAATGTAGTGTTGCCTTTATTAGGTCAACACAGTTGATGTAAAAGCAGGTTAGCAGTGTTGCTGACATGATGTTATTATTCTAGATGCGTTGGCCGATATTTTGGTACTACTAACAAAAATGTGCAATTCAGCTGATAGTTAGAAGTGAGCCGTCATTTGTCACTACTGGATAGAAGCAAGTATTTCAAATAATAATTGCAAATAACTGACAAATATTTTATATAGTTTCCACTGTGCAGGTTCGCCTTCAAAGGGCCACTTCAGTGAATATTTTTTCATTCGTTACGTACAGGAGGTGGACAAAAATATGGAAACACTGTACGAAATGCATGCCTTAAAATCAGTCTCTACATGTCTTATTGAAATATGATTTATAATCCCATGTAACGTAAATGGAGGTAATATGACACAGATGCTGCCGGACCGAAATAAACATCTGCCCAAGCAACAAGGTTCCATTGGTCAGGGCTTTGTGACCAGCTGGCTCCCCAAACCACCCAGAGCAGGGCAAGAGGTGAAGTAAACACAAATTTGGTAGAAAAGCTATCAGCCAAGCAGGGATCACAAGGGCAGCTCAGTGCGAATGATTAAATTCCATGCATTCTGTACGATGTTTCCATATCTTGGTTAATTATTCCTTTCTATCTGAAACTTTTGGAGTCCTTCTTCTCAAGTGGGTCATGTGATCTCAATTCTGACCACCTGAGAATTGGGTTTATGTATTCCCAAATTAGTCAGTTTTTCAGTCAGTCCTCTGTGATGGACCCTACCACACAAGCTCTTTAGACGGTAACACAAAAACTTCTATCAGAGCTAGAGCTGATTTCAATGGGTTCATTCACAGCTGCATATTTTTCACATGACTTTCGGTAGCGTGAAAAAAAACCCTGCAGCATGTCCTATCTTGGTGCATATTACGCACCATATTAGCCTATTGAAATCATGCATAAAATCAAGCATGCATAAAAATACAGGAAACCTGCGTATCTGCTGCAAATGATTTTTTTTTTTTTACGCATGTAAGGCCCCCTTCACACGAGTGTATGTGTAATAGCCCATGCACAAAAGTTGCGTTTCTGCAGAATAAACTATGGGGGGTTTTTTGCGTACATTAGTGTATTTTACTTTACTGTTTGAGCCCACAAGGCATGTTCACTTGCGCGCGGCAAACAAAGATGCCCTGATTTGAAATGGCTAATTGGTCTAATGCATTCCAGATGTGTTCTTTTTCCATCAGAATTATGCAGCACGTCACGCATCAGCTGGCATATTGCGTGCACATTTGCACATCCCCATTGGCTTTTTTGGGGGCCTTCGGTGCACAAATCTACAGGAAAAAAAGAGCATGCTGTCAGAGTCTCTTTTGCGCAACCCAAATGTGCGCATATGAACAAACCCATTGAAATCAATGGGTTCTACTCTCTGCGTATTGCACGTGTAAATTTTGCATGTGAATCTATCTTAAATACTCTGCTCATATGCAGAAAAACACAATGCAACAGTGTGCTTCGGCCCTTGAATACGCTGCATATTCACGGACTGAAATACATGTACGCCCGTGTGTGTGCGTAGCCTTACTGCGGATACTAAATCAGCATGTCTTTCAGGGTTGCTGTAAAGGTGCATCAAGCCTTTACTGTGTCTCCATGTGCCTTCCAGCACCGTTTGTCCCAGCTCAACATCGCTCTGCCTATATCTCTGGAACCACCATTAAAATTATTTGCACTACTATCAGCAATTTCCTTCCCAGTCTAGTGTTCTTTCTGGGATATATTCCGACTTTGTTTAGTCTTGCAGTGATTTTTGGGCTGGAAAATAAAATATCATGTTCAGTCAGATGTCATATATGGAGATATTCTGCCCTGGAAGCATTACTTCTAGTAGAGAATCTATGCGTACATGCAGTACAGCACCAGACAGAGCCTATATGTCAGCACACAGAGGCAGTATGGCTCCATTTCAGGTCTTACAGCCTCTATACTCAGGTTCCTGTCATATGCGTGAGCACTAAAGCTTATAATGTGACAACAGGTTATTACCACATCTCCTTGGCCGTTCATCGTAAGGTTAGCAGCCTTAATCCCTACATTTCTCAGTACACCTGTTCCACCCTCACTAAGCTGTGCACCGTAAAACTAAGCTGTGAAAAGTTTATCCAGTAGTTAGATAACAACTTAAACAGGCATTAACTAAAAAAAGTGAATTATATCTGGAATTGGCGCGTGACTAAATTTATTTATACACAAGTCTGACTACGTTAGCAGTAAGAAATAAAGAAGGCTACTGATTGGCATACTCTGAAACCTCTTTGTCCCATATCTATACCAGCTTTGTGACATCTGAGCTAGACGCAAAACACTTTTCCAGATCGGAAGTAATAATTTTTTCCCAAAAGGATGGATATACACACTATTAACTAACGCGGAGAGCACAAAAATATGAATAATGAAACCCAACGTGGGGTAATGGGAAACCTGACCCTAACTAAGCATGCGATAAAACCCAACCTAAAGGATGAGGGCGAACCCTCGTCAGGAACCTGAAGCAACCCTGACTCTGCTGTATTGGGAAATGAGGATAATGTTTGCTGCAAAAAAATATCAAAGGAAATTATATAGATGTAAACAAACACGCTAAGTGCAATATAGTCCGGAAATAAATGTTACAACATCCCAAAATATCCTTTACACCAAACAGACTTATTTGACTATGAAGCAGGACTGGAGTCACCTATGTAACAAGAAAGACCTTGAAACTAGAAGTATAACCGGCGTCCTCAATGAGGAGGAGCCGGAATAAATGTGTACAGACAGGTGCTGATTGGCTGGCTGGAACATGCCTCCGAGCCGACCAGTTCATTTACACACCTGTGGAAATGATACAGAGTATTTGCTGGTGAATGGATCATGTATGAGATCACCCTGGTCCCGATCTGACACGGCCTGTGAGCAGTGACAATTTTAATGACAGTTGTGCCTTAAGTTGAGGTGCCAAATAGAGATGAGCAAACGTGCTCGGCCACGCCCCTTTTTTGCCCAAATACCGCGATTTTCGAGTACTTCCGTACTCGGGGGAAAAAATTTGCAGGGCGCCGTGGGTGAGTGGGGGGTTGCAGTGGGGAGTGGGGTGGAGAGGGACAGAGAAAGGGCTCCCCCCTGTTCCCCACTGCTACCCCCCACTCACGCACGGCGCCCCCCCCGGCGACCCCGAGTACTTTTCACTTGAGTACTGAAGTACTCGAAAATGGCGGTACTCGATCGAGTAATTACTCGAAACGAGTACGTTCGCTCATCTCTAGTGCCAAATTATGTGAGACCAATTGCCTGCTAGGGTCATGCTACTTGGCCTAATAAGCGCTTTCTAAAAATACATTTAGATGGAGAATGTATTTAAGGGGTTGACCAAAAATTTGCAACTATCATAAAAGACATTCATAGTCTACAAGTTTTGAACCCAGCCATAAAACCACTTCCAGAGAAGAAAACACTTGAAGTGGCCTTCAAAGTAACAACCAATGAACGTTGTAATACAGTATATGCATGACATGGAATAAGGGGGGTTTCACACCTGCACCCAGGATTCCTCTTTCCTGCTTTATTTGGGGAGCAGGAAAGGGGAATTCGTCTGGCTGAATGGCTCCATGTCAGGGGAGAACCAAATAGCGCCGAATGCACCCCATTGACTATAATGGAGTCCCTTCGGTTTCTGATTAGCTACCTGGCTTTTGGACAGCGTGCAGCACTTTTTCTTCTTGTGTTTTTAGCCAGATCTGCAATGGAACCTCCAATCGGAGGTTCTAATTTAGATGTGAAACCAGCCTAACCTAGCACAGCTATGTGTGTCTGAGTTCAAATATGTCCAATAATCAGAATTATGTTTCTTTTTTTATTAAACTTGAGTATATTTATGCCATATGAATCCAGTGGATCTTATATTCCAAAAAATATGCTAATTGTAAACTACTGTACAATATATGAGGGTTCGATCTTAAGTGTAAGACTAAAGTTAATACTATGTTGTTCTAATGCATTCTCTAACATTTTGGTTGAAAGTGACCATAGTGTGGCAACAATTTTTTTGTAAAGTGACACTGTCTCTAAGATTCTATGCTCCTCTCCTGGAGGCAGGAGATGCAGACAGGGTGATCCATTTGTCAAGGTGCATACTTTAGAGCTCTGCAGGATTGATTTAGGATATGGTGTGGCTGTTGACGCAATGGAAGCTCTTTAGGAGAAACTTCATGAGCCTCCTAATTTTCGAGGCACTGGGACCACTCTGCCTGATGCTGCCAATTTGCAAATTTTGGCAAGCAATGCAGCTATGGGTTAGTGACAGTATCACTTTAAAGGATGGATTAATAATGTCTTCACTGTTTGAACCCTTACTGCTCATTCTTTTGCCCATACGAGTGCTGACAGCCAGGTTACTCACAAGCCCATTAATGGCATTTTTATCTTAGAAACTTTTAGAGGATCAGCGAAGACTTAAGCGTGAGCAAGAAGAAGCTGATATTGCTGCTAGGAGGCACACTGGGATTGTCCCATCTCATCACCAGTTTATCACTAATGAACGATTTGGAGACCTCCTAAATGTAGACGATTCAACAAAGAGGAGATCTCGGTCTGAGGTCTGTTCTTGATAACATTAAACCTCTGCTTGGCCCATAGCAATATTTTCCATTCACATCCATTCAATGCAGCCAATCATTAGTAGCTTAGCAATTGCCATCCTTCATCTTTCTTTTATTTGCTTTGCACCAGCTTCGGGTGGTAGAAGAACTGCAATGACATAGCGGCATGTTGGCTTGGGAGATGGTGTTCACTGCATGAATTCATTAGATAATTTACTTTGTATCCTTATTCCTTTTTTTTCTCACATTTTCCCTTAATGTCTAATTTTACTAATTTCATGTAATCTACTAACCAACTAACATGTGTCCGCTGTGTAAACATTTGATTCTAATATATGTATAACTCCTAGTAATTAATTACTCATTGCCATGTGTTTTTGCTGTTTTTGTTATTTTTTTAACCAGCTTGTGAACATATGTACAAAGTCGTAAGCCAATTTGAAGGCCTGATGAATGTTTATGGAGCTTTAAGGACATACCGTATATGTGAAGTGATAGGAAATATAGTATATTTTGAAGTTGATTAGCGGTCACAATCAGGGGTATAGATATAGGGAGTGCAGAGGTAGCAGTTGCTACCAGCCCCTGGAGCCTTAGGGAGCCCAAATGCCCCTCTATTACCTAAGAAGGCACCAGTATTATAGATAGCACATGGTAGGCAGGGAGCCATAGCATAGATTTTCCACTGAGGCCCAAGAACTTCTAGCCTTTGTTCAAAATGGCTACCTTTTACTCTATGTAAGCAAAAAAAACAGACAATTTACTGTAGAGGATGAAAATAACGCCAACACCTGTAATTAATAATGAAGCTAGGAAAACTTCTATCCCAATTTCATTTATGGTATGTGTTTGAAGCATACATTGTAAAATGCTTTCGATACATTCCTCTACTGCATATTTTCAACATAGGCAAACTGCATGTCATATGATTGTATAAGTTGCCTATAGGCAACCATTGTAAAAAATGTATACCATGCAGGAAAAGGCATACCATGTATACCAGCTTCATATATACCAAAAGAATACTTGAGGCTTATTCATACGAGCAATGCGCACAAAACTCGTGTGAATATGAAATCCATTCTTTTGAACGGATTTATTCACATGAGCAATTTTTTAAGATTCTTTTTTCCCCCTTGTAGCATTGCTGAAAGGAAAAAAAAATCGCAGCATGCACCATTTTTGGAATACCCCGCCCATTGTTTCAATGTGATTTTTATAAAACCATCGCATGTACAATGTGATGTTTCCCATTGAAGTCAATGAGAAACACTTGCGATATTAACATACACCTGAGGATCGCAATTTCACAGAAGCAATGCGATTTTTAAATTAAAAACACTTCACATCGTCGTAAAAAACCCATGTTGGCAAGCGCAATATCAGGCCACATTTCTCAGCCTGACATTGTGCTCGCCCCTGTGAATAAGCCCTTGTTCTGATAACTGCAAACGGATTATGAGAAGGGAGTATACAACTCTTATGGCATACTCTGTTCTCACGTCGTCTGCCACGGAAATCTATGACCCGTTTTTGTTTTTTTTTGATAATTCCATAATAATTGCTTGTGGCAGGACAGCTACTCTATAAATTATACATGCTTGTATTTCATTAGACTACAGAAACCATTTTTTCCTACCATAAATTATTGATTCTATTTATACAGAATTAGAAATCATGGGCATTAATGCCGCCAAAGTCTTTCATTACTTAGTATTTGCTTTGAGTCTACTACATCCAATTGTGTTTGAGTCTACTACATCCAATTGTGTCATAAATTCCCAAGGGTTCTAAGGAGTTAGGGTCGTTTCGTGAAATGTATTTAGGGGATAAGTTTACACAGTATTATGTAAATTATTCTGCAGAAACAGAGATCTTTTATTAATTATCTCTGGAAAGTATTAACAGCTCCTCAAACCATATAATATCCAATTTACTCACTTTCACAAAACTTTAATTCATCATCAATATTCTATGAGCCGTGTCTCAAGTACAGCCAGTTTCTCCCAGAACATTTGTATTTCTGTCTCTACTAAAAGCTCTAACTAAATCAACTCTTAATGTCTAAAGTGTCGTCATCCGTGGGTTTCCATAGCTTGGTACACTATTATAACATTTACTGTTTCCTTCCATTTTATCTTATAGATGACACAAGCAAGGGCAAAGTTTGACTTCAAAGCACAGTCTCTGAAGTAAGTAGAAAAGTAAAGTATGATCTTCTCATCTTCTGTGCAAAGCCTAAGCTAACCCTGTGGCTTCTTAAGATTCTGGCTTGATGGTAAATGTAAGAGAAGGTGAGCACTAGGGCAGATGGTGTGATTTGACCTCTGCTGATAAGATACCATACTTTGTATGAAGAATAAGGCATTTAGTTTTCAAAACTCATTGTTGTACCTTGAAGGATGTGCAAGGTTAGGAGGTCAAGAAGAAAATAGTTATAGCAATGCAATCCGGTTCTGTTATACGAAATCTCTCAGTAAACCCAACAGTTGAATGCAGGGTAGGTATTATTATCAGTAATACCGTATCATCTGGTATAGTAACAGCCTCTTCAGGTCAATATATGCAGCTTATTAGTTTCCAAATAGAAAAGTGCATTGTGGATCTGATTTCAGAGCCTTAAAAATAGAATTCAGAAACCTGAAGTTTGGGATACAGCAGTCATTGTATGCTGCATCATTACCTTCTCAAGCTCAGTTCTATCACCAGTCTTTGAGGAGCTGTCAGTATTTTTAATAATGGTAGCAATTAGTTCAACAGGAAGAATTTACAGTTGTAAGTGAAAGTAGATGAAGCATTTTGAAGGACCTGGATTCTGCATTGATTACTAATAAAATGTGGTTTAGTGGCTATCTAAGTCACAATTTTAGACAATCACAATATAATGGAACTAATAACACACAAACAGTTGTGCCATCCATGTTTTTTATTGAGCACATTGAGTAAACATCCATAGTTCAGGAAAAACATTAGTGAATTTCATGTGTTAATGACTTTTAATCATAGAATGGTAGAGTTGGAAGGGACCTCCAGGGTCACTGGGTCCAGCCCCCTGCTCTGTGCAGGATTCACTAAATCATCCCAGACAGATGTCTGTCCAGCCTTTGTTTGAAGACTTCCGGTGGTAACCTGTTCCACTCATTCATCCCCCTCACTGTCTAATATCTAATCTGTATCTCTTGCCATTCAGTTTCATCCCATTGCTTCTAATCTTTCCTTGTACAGATGAGAATAGGGCTGATCCCTCTGCACTGTGACAGCCCTTCAGATATTTGTAGACCGCTATTAAGTCTCCTCTCAGCCTTCTTTTTTGCAAGTTAAACATTCCCAGATCCTTTAACCGTTCCTCATAGGACATGATATGCAGACCGCTCACCATCTTGGTAAAACTCTTCTCTGAAATTGCTCCAGTTTGTCTGTCTTTTTTAAATCGGGTGCCCAAAACTGGACACAGTATTCCAGATGAGGTCTGACTTTTCCAAGACCCAACTGCCAAATAGTGGTTCAGTTAAGGAGATGAGAAATGTGGGTTTTCACAAGTGCTTTACCCTTTAAATAAAGGCACATAAAGCCTGGTTAGCGACAAATCTATTCTTCTCAAGAAAATTGGCTAGTGAGAGCCGTGTAAACTTTGAGAAGACATCAGAATACAAGTTATAGAGTTGTATGAAGCTAGAAAAGGCTAGAAAAGCATTGTTAAAGACCTGGTGACAAATTATCTACAAATGAAGGACCTTCAGAAGTGTTACTACTCTGTCCAAAATCACACCAGAAGCACTATGGGCGATCCTGAAAGAGGTGAGAAAGAACTCAAGGGTAACAGCAAAAGACCTACAGAAGACTCTACAAAGTACAAAAACCCATCTAACACAGAGGTCGGCTTACTTTTTTTCCCCTGCATTGTGGATGTCACTCAATGATGTTTACTCCATAAGAGACATGAGCGGTACAGTTGTCTGTGTGACGTTACACATCAATTCCTTAATTGCAGTAAACCACCTAAATTGTCAATTTTTTTTGGCAAGGGACAAAAGAAGCTACTTTGTGATGAATATGGATTTATTTGGGCTGATAAATACTGTGATCACTGCTAGTGGTGGATACATTGATGAGAGAAAAATCTAAGGAAATCAAGGCTCAATTCATGTGACTACAAGCAATGCCTGTGACTACAAAGCATCTTTATTTGCCATCTTTGTGGTATATTGAAATGATTGCGCTTTAATTAGCTTAGTTAGTTTGTGTTTGTCAATAATTCAGACTTAAAATGTGCTCTGTTTGTTTTCTATTAGTAATCAATGCGGAAATCCAGGTGATTTCAAAGGGCTCACTTATTTTTTCATGCAACTGTTCATGAAATGGACATTTATATACTGCAATTGATTAGCAATTATTTTATAGGCTGAATGTTCGTTATCCTGACATACATGTTCTTTGTGTCACTTTAAACTTGCCCCGAGATGTCTCAAAAGCCAAAGTGTAATCTATGTGGTCCTATAGTGTACTCACCAACTGGAACAATTGTTATATCCATTTACAGGGAGCTGCCACTTCAGAAGGGGGATATAGTTTATATTTACAAGCAAATAGATCAGAACTGGTTTGAAGGAGAGCACCATGGGAGGACAGGAATCTTCCCCATTTCCTATATTGAGGTATGGCCATTACACTAACACTATGACGCAGAAGCCATTAATCTTTGCCAGTATCTAACACTCAGTGTTTTCTTCCAGATGCTGCCCCAAACAGAGAAAGCACAGCCACAAAAGCCTCCGCCGGTGCAAGTTCTGGAATATGGAGATGCTGTGGCCAAGTTTAATTTTAATGGAGATACTGCAGTAGAAATGTCATTTAAAAAGGTACCAGATGGAAACTTCATATGATAACCAAACATGTCGTATGAATAGATGGAGAGATTTATAAGGAATAAGATGGATTAATTACTTGGGTCAAAACCTGTAGTATCTCCACACGAGGTCCGGGCAGTCTGGGTTTGTTTTGAGCAAATAGGGGTGAAGATTGGTGGGCCCAAAATTTTGAACATGTACATTCACATTAGGATGTGAGGAATGTCTGCATGCCGTCAGAATGAAGCAGGTGAATGGTGTATGATATCGCAGCCATTAGGCCGCTTCTGTAAGAGAGGTAGCAAGGCACAGCTCACCCCTCTTACATATGCCCCTTCTTTAATGTTGCCAGTCCTCTAGCAACCTGACAACATCCATGACAATCCACAGGGGTGTGTTCACTGCTATACTCTGCCCACCACGGCTAGCACTATCCTACCAAGTTTTGAAGCAGGTGAATAGTACTTGATGGCGTGGCCAGGGGCATAGCTATAGGGGGTGCAGAGGAAGCAGTTGCTACTGGGCGCTGGAGCCTTAGGGGGCCCACAGGCCCTTCTATCATACAAGAAATAGATGGATGAGGAGCCATGGTACAGATTTTGCATTGGTGCCTCCCTACATCTAGCCTCTACCTAATCTTAATTTAAGATTCTAGCAATGCCCCACCTGCTAGTGTTACATTGATGGGCTTCTTAAGAGACCCAACAATACAGAGGAAAGTTGTGGGAGGCCCCATGCTGAACCTTTGCATCCTAGCACATGAGCCTTTAGCTACGCCTCTGGCCATGAGGCCATTGGTCTACTTCTGTAAGAGGGATAGTAAAGCACCGTTCACCCCTCTTACATATGCTCCTACTTTACTGTTGCCAGTCCCCTGGCAACCTGACAACATTCATGACAATCATCAGGGGTGGGTTCACTGCTATACTCTGCCCACCACCGCTAGCGCCATACTGCCAAGTTGTGAAGCAGGTGAATAGTACATGATGGCGTGGCCATCGGGATACTTCTGTAAGAAGGGTAGTGGTGCACTGCTCACCCCTCTTACAAGAGGACGCTTTTCTGCTTTTTATTTCATCAGGGTCATATCACATATCTTAATAATAACAACTTTATACATTTGATTGGGTTGATCTAGAATAAATATCTTGTTTTAACTTTATTTTCAAGGGCGAAAGGATAACCTTGATCCGCAGAGTAGATGAAAATTGGTATGAAGGAAAAATATCTGGCACTGGTCGTCAAGGTATATTTCCTGTAACCTATGTAGATGTCCTGAAGAGGCCACGTGTAAAAAATTCACCTGATTATATGGATCTGCCATTTACATACTCCCCAAATAGAAGCACAAGTGCTTCCCCACAGGTGTGTATCCTTACTATTCTACATTATTTACAGTTTATCATACATTTTGGTTCATTACCACAAGTATAAAGTTGTTGAATTAGATAGATTTCCAGGAAAGTAGGTCAACATTAAAAGCAGATGTGTATATCCCAGATTTGGGACTGGAGTATAAGCAATAACAAATAAACACATAGAGGGATATTTTTGAGTCTTTTTATAGGAACAGCCATATGATATGCAGGTACAGGCTATACGTAGACTACATAATTCAGCATAGGCTCTGTCCTATGCTAGGTGGAATCCCAATGGTCATTGTCATTTATTTGGGACCTTTCCTAATTTTATTAATGATTTATCAGTATGGTATTATGTCACCAAATTAGGGGTGCGAACCCAGTGACTTTTGTGCAACATACAGTATATGGAAGAATGCTATAAAGAGCTAGCTGTTCCATCTAGTGGATGTAAGTGGTGGTGCAGCTTTTTCTTCTTCCATCGATTAGATATTGTTCTATGGCTTATAATGATTCCAGACTATTGAGACTCCTAAACAAACTAATAAAATAGAACATTTGTGATGTTTTTTGTGTTTGTCCTTTTCACTCCCATCACTTTCTTCCTCTTTTTATGTTTTCTTCCATTTTTTTTTATTCCTTTAAGTCTCCTAGCTATGCCAGGCCACGTACTACCACTCCACCTCATGTCTCTCGCAGAGCTTTCTCTCCAGAAGTTCAGGCTATCACCTCTGAATGGATTTCCCTCACAATGGGTGTTTCCCGTAATAGTGGATATACTTCAACTCCCCCACTTCCCCCTTTACCTGAAGCCATGCTTTGTACCATAGATTACATAACTCCATCAGCAGCCGCCAGCCCTACGTTGTCTCTAACGCCATCTGTCAGTCTCCATTATTGTAATGTGTCTGCTAGATCCAGTCCAAACTCTGGCCTGTCGTCAGTGCCTACATGCCCATCCAGACCACAGTCTTCCACTAGGATTAGCTATGTCATTTCTCCACACAGTGATGAGAAGTTTGCCAGTTCAGCTTCCAGTTATGGAGGCTCTCCGGTGCTGATGACTGCGCCTCATGATATTTTGATTTCAGAGCTCACTGACGTCTTACGTAATCAGCACACTTCCAAGAGTGATGCCTGTTCAATAGAAAATGGTGAGCATGACAAGTGGAAAGCATCGAATGTTAAGATTAGAGACACCCAGGGAATGCCATGCGTAAAGAGATGTATAGGTCTAGAGACTAAAACCAATGCCCATTCCTCTGACGAGAGCCCGTTGTGTAAGGAACATCATAGCGTTGTCAGTGATGGCCAGAAGGATTTCAAAAGATCTCAGGGCAGTCCCATTAAGGTACATGGTGCATGAGTGTGCTCTCGGCTCATTTGTATAACAGTGAGGTTTTAGGGTTTGGAGAATTACTCTCTACTGATGAACACATTTTCTACTAACCCATGTTTCTTGCTTCAGCTCCTGTTTAGTACAATTTTACTACATTAGAAAACAATGCGGTGTCTTGCTAACTAATTTTAGTGTTCGTATGATGTTATAGCCCATTCACATTGATGACTATCAGATTTTACGTAAAACAAAGTAGTAGAGAGACAATATCTCAGAAGAACCAGTCGGAAAGAAGATCTAGCACACAATGCCATACCTGGCTCCAAGAAGTCACTGTAAAAGTGGCCATTGACTACTATTTCTGCCAACTCCCATAACCACCATATACATGCACAAGTGTGTATAGAGGTCCTGAATAAGAGGGGGATAGGACGCTTCCACAGACCTGTGGCACTGGTTTATCTTCCCTGAAAACAAAAGTATTGGCACCACTATACATATTAGATGGTTGGTCGTTCCTGTCAAAAGTGGTGGCTTTGTCTGCAGTTAATCTAATATGCATGGTTGCCCTAACCCATTCTGACTGCATAATGTAAATATACTACATGTGGTCGTGACGGGTGTATGGAGCTGGTTCAGCAGCCGGGTCTGAGCCATACCCAGCAACTATCATAGGCAAAATTTAAAAAAAAAAAAAGTTATATACTGCAATGCTGAAGTATTGCAGTATTTATTGCAAGCAATCAAATGATTGCAAGTTCAACTCTACTGTACAGACTGAATAAATGTGTGAAAAAAAATGTAAAAAAAGTTAAATATTGGAAATGCAAAAAAATCAACTTTTCTTGGTGAACCTTTACTTTTAGTCCTATTAGACAAACTGTAATCCAGCTCTTCACAGTAACGTAATTTGCAAGGCTTAAAGACACATGTCCATCCAATCGAGCCTATTATCCTGCAGTGTTGATACAGAGGAAGAGAGAGAAAAGCCATAGAAGCCAATCTTCCTAATTTTTATGGGAAAACATTACTTCCTGACTCCAAATCTGACAATTAGAACAAAGCCCTTGATCAACAACCCATTTGCAGTAATCAAATGACTAATTTATTATATTTTTACTCTCAAGAAATGCATCTAGGCACCTTTCGATTTTTTTTTCACCAATCATTATGACATCCACAAGTTTAATTGCAGCCTTTTAGCTAGTCAAACATCCAATTTAACTGTAAAAGAATAATTTGCAAGCATGTTTTTTATCTGAAACGTCACTTTATGAATGAGGCGTAACACTGCAATAGTAAAAGGTCACCTCTTGTCTTAGCTCAGTGGAGACAATGAAGCGACCAATATGTCTGAAGACACCGGGTTCTATTTGTGAGCCGGTCATCTCCACTATGCATAGACAATGGGTGCTCCTTATTGTGCTTGTTGTTTAATAACATAATTTTCAGTGCAGATTCATTATATCTGACAAGCCTTCTCTCCTTTAAAGACCACAGACACAATGCCACTCTCTTCATCTGTCTATTCTTCTGCACTGTCTTCCTGTCCTGTCACAAACCAACCACCTCCCAGACTTAGAGGCAGGGTCAGTGTGCCACAGGTAATAAGATACTGGATTTGTGTAGCTTGCTGCTTGAATACCTAGAGGCACTTGCTCTCAAGCTGCATGCATTACCTTTAATTGACTGCCTCCTTCTCCTCCTAATCGGGCATGTACAACCCCTGCAAGAGCACCATGATCATGATGTGAGCAGAGAAGCGCTTGCAAGTCTACATAATATCTCAATACCTTCTCTACATTGTATGTGAATAATATTGAACATTATGTTTTGGACAAGACTTCACCCAACAGTGGGTTACAAAAGGTACTGGCAAAAAGCACATAGGGTAGTCCAAAGGGTCAGCTTGTGATTCTGAGACAGTATGCCATCCATATCTATAGGGCCTGGTAGACCTTCACCAATAGCTGGTTGTAGGTCAAAGCTACAGTTAGACAGGTCTGGGGCCATTTGTTGTTCTGAGCTAAATGTGATTGATCCTAGCAAGAGAAACAAATAAATCTTGTAGATATGATACCTTTAAATGGCCAACAAAAATACATGATGTAATAGCGAGCTTGCGAACCCCTCAGGTTCTTCGTTTAGCCTGACTAAGAACCCGAGAGGGTCGCAAGCTCGCTATTACATGATGTATTTTTGTTAGCCATTAAAGGGTATCATATCTACAAGATTACGTGGTTTCTCTTGCTGGGATCAATCACATTTTGTTTTACTGGCTAACACAGTACCAAACCTTTGTTCTGAGCTGTTACCTATGTCCATCCAGTTCAGCTTATTACCTCCCAATGTTGATCCAGAGGAAGGCAAAAAAAAACCCAGTGAGGTAGAAGCCAATTTTCTCCATTTGAGGAAAAAAATTACTTCCCAACTCTAATCTGGCACCTGGAATTATCCCAGATGACTCCTTATCTCCACACCTCCATTAAAATCAACTGAATGTAAATGGTTATTGGGTATACAAGGTTGCCTGGACAATGGCTTATTTCTATGGTTGCCTTATCTTTACAGTAGAATTATTGTTCATCTGAATGCTAGATTTTTATTCCTGTTGTAGAACTCATGCTTTAGGGTTGTTTTACATGGGCCAACTGTGCTCTTACACAGGAGCAATAACCGCTCACTGAATGGAGGTGGAGCGCACTGGGGATCTCTTCTTTCATAAATAAATAACCACCTATTTCCCCAGCCAACAGTCCCTTTGTTTTTAGGTGACCTAAAAAGCAAGTGAGCAATCACTTGAGTGACTATCATGTAAAAGTACCCTTACACATATGACATATCATTGGGTGTCTAATTTTTAAGGTTTTTAAGTTAGGGGCATACAAAGTTAGTTCAGTCTAGTGGCATTCTGGGCATTTTCCAAGCTCAAAAAAATGTACCTAATTTTGGGCATCACCATACACATACATAGATAGCCAGGTAGTCCCACTGAAATCAATGGGCACCGACTAATTTGATCAAATATACCCATACACATTAGATGTAATTAGTCTGTGCCCGTTGATTTCACCGGGACCGGCTGGCTATCAATGTATGTCTATGGTGACGCCCAAATTTTCAAATATATTGGGGAGGATCAGTAATGTTGGCTTTCAGGGATCTGGCAGCAGCTTATTCCCTTTTTCCTGCTGAAAACACATGCATGTTCGGCTACATTCATATAGAGGAGTTGAGGGGGATAGCTGCAATCTAAAGACTATGGGCAATTTTAAGAGGATCTGTTGGCTCTCATGACATGTCTGTTTTAGTAAATACTTTAATCCTCATGAAATAATTCTGGAGCATTGTTTATCATAACTCTGCATTGTGCCTCATGGACCCTATTGACTTAAATGGGGTCCGTTCTGTTCCTCTTTAGCTGCCCAGCATTTTACTGGAAGAAACAGCACTGCATGCAGCATTATTTCTTCTGGTATTTTGTGCCGGATCTGCGACGGAACCTCCAAACGGAGGTTCTAATACAGATGTGAACCCGGACTATGACAATCAAGTGCTATATTTTCATTAGTGCAACACGGAAGACGCACATTAAAGACCAGGTTCACATCTGCTCTTGAACCTCCATTTAGAGGTTCTGTCGCAGATCTGGTGCAAAATACCAGAAGAAATAGTGCTGCATGCACTTCTTGTTCTTCCGGTAATATGCCGGGCAGCTGAGTGGGAACAGAACGCACCCCATTATAGTCAATGGGGTCCATTCAGAACTGTTCAGTTCCTTCATAAGACAGATCCATTCAGCCAGGGGATTCCCCTTTCCTGCTCCCTAAATAGAGCAGGAAACCGGAACTCCCAATGCAGATTTCAAAGCAGTCTTATTCTTCTTCTTGTACTTTATTTCCCTTTTATATTTTTAATCTTTTAACCATACATATTTAACCGGATTTCCAAATTTTCCAGTTTTAATTTCAACCTAAACTATAAACATATGTTCATTGATTTACAATTAAACTTTCTGTCCTTTTTGAAGGCCTGTGAGATATCTAGTGGCCAATTGTTGCCATAAAATATCAATATAGATGAAATGCACAAACCTAGCATATATTAGACTAATTTAACTCAATTGCCCATTAAAATCAATGGGAGCATGCTTGATTTTTTCCAAACACACACGACATGGGCGTGCAAACAATACAGTAATATACGCACTGGTGCACACAAAAATACAATGCCCATGGCACAAATATATAGCGCAAATGTGCACGTAAATGCACTTGTGCCCGTGTGAAGCCGGCCTTAGCAACAACAGGACGGTAACTGAATAAGTCTCAGTGGACAGCCAGTGTATGGTCCGGCTTTAACCCTTTCCAATCCACTGTCTGATGTCTAAAGACATTCTGATTGACGGCTGTACAGCTCCAATGTTCGAAGACGTCCGACAGGGTATTCTTACTGTAGATCACTGGTCGCTCTGTTGTCGGGGGCCTCTCCAGCATGTCTCATACCGCAGTACTGTCTCTAGCCAGCAGATGGCGCCTTTGTATAATGGCGGAAAGAGAAAGCCCCCTAGGAAACCCTGAATCCAAAATTGGATTGCAAAGGGTTAAACAGAGCATCCCTCATATGACCAGTTGCAGTAGACTGGTATGTAATCGATATTCTTGTTTCCATCAAGACGTATTCCTTTACTCTCCAGATGTAACATTAAATGTAATATTGCAGCTATTGGTAATATTGTATTGAAATCTGAACTTCCTTGATTTTCCTCCCGGCACAACAGAGACACCGTGGTAATATGTTATTCTTGTAAAACCTAATATTTTTGCACTTGTACTCCATATTACCAACAGGGATGTATAAGTTATATGTTACTGTGGAATAATCAACAGAAGTAATCTTCTTCCCGTCGGCTTCAGGTGGACCTCATAGATCTGTTGTTACTGGGCTATATTAATGTGTTATCAGATCTTTGCAATCAAGTAATATGATGGGTCCAGATATTATACATTTGCTATAGTGTATCATTTAATCATTGAACAGTTTTTGCTCATCAAGGACCTACATGTTTTATGGATTTGGGATCCTCCCGTTGTACATAATGTTGTTGCATGAGTATATAGAGTGATTTCTGTGTGAGAGTGCGTACCGAAACACAGCATGGCTTCTGGAAATCGCTGTGCAATTACATGATCTGTTTATTGTGCGTTCACTTCTCATCCCATTCTCATTGCATCTTTTGTCCTTTTACATCATCTCATTAGCCTTGCAGATCTGACGGTGAACAAACAGCACCGACACCTAAAAGTCCCGTAAGGCTTACAGACTCCCCGGTTAATACCCTGAACTCAAATTCTGTTGTGGTAAGCCCAAGCAAATTACATTTATATCACTATCTTTAAGCCAGTCATGAAGACGATACTGTTAGGCTGAAATAACATCTCCGGATGGAGGTTCCGTCACAGATGCGGCACAAAACACCAGAAGAAATAGCGCTGTGTGCAACACCCTTTCTTACGGTAAAATGCCGGGCAGCTGACAGAAACCTAACGGACCCCATTATACTCAGGGGTCCATTTTGGCACTGTTCGGTTCTGTCAAAAGACGGACCCATTCGTCCAGGGGATTCCCTTTTCCTGCTCCCTAAATAAAGCCGGAAAACGGAATCCCCAATGCAGATGTGAAAGCAGCCTTCTAACTACCTGTTTTGTCCCTTTCAACTTCTTAGTTAATATAGACATATTTTTTATAGGTAAAATTGATGCACAATATATATTTTTAGATATTGATACATTTTTGTTAAATTCCCATTGGCTTTGTATGGTATAAATTATCCATGATGTTTATTAATCAAATACTATTTTCCTGTCCAAGACTGGATTTTGCAATCACCCAATCCTCATTTTATTAAAGACCAGCAAGATAGATCCAGACATTTTTAATTTCAGCCAATGTTCTCCAACAGAATCTGCCCATTGATATATCTACAATAATACGTTATAGAGACGTTAAACATGTTATAGAGCAGGAGGAGCCGAGCAGATAGATATATAGTTTATGAGGAAAGATTCAGTATAACTTTCATGTATTGATTGAAATCCCTGTTCGGCATGGGAGTTCGAGTCCAGTGGGTGGAGTGATTCTATAATTGACATGCTTCCTGTATCAGTATCCATACAAAAATAGCTGTCAATCATTGAATAGCTCCGCCTACTGGACTCCTATGATGAGTGAGAAGAGATTTAAATCAATAAATTAGAAATTATGCTGTATCTTAATCCATAAAACTATATATTATCTGCCCAGCTCCTCTGCTCTATAACATGATGCCTGCAGATAGAACAGAAGGTTCAACCTGACCGTTTTTCTTTAACATCGTATTAGTCTACCATGAAGCTGAATCTACATAATGGCATCGCATCATCATACAACCCAAACATTTTGTTTGTGTGTTCTCATGTTTGGTGTCCATAGAAGTCATTCTGTGTAGTATATATTAAGGAACGGGTTCTGTTTCATGTTCTTCCACTCTCATAAAAAATTCAACAAGTAAGCAAAACTTGCCATCTAAAGTTTACATTGTCTTCTGTGGTCCATTTCTTCAAACTCTGAACACCAATGAGATGTTCAACTGTATGAGGTTCAAAATTTCAGCAACCTCTTAGTCCATTGAGGATTATTATTTTGAACTTCATACCACAACTTTATCATTGATGATCATTTTGCTACAGTTGCTTAAAAGGTACTAGAAAAAATAGGCATTTTTTTTACCAAGAAGAGTGCCTTTGTCTATAGGCTGTGTCTGGTATTGCAGCTCATATTTAAAAGGGGTATTCCAGGACGTTTACTATTTTGTAGATAAGCAAAGCTAACCATGTGCATAAGTTCATGATAACTTGTATCAAAGGGGATTTAAAGGGGTATTCCCCAGGATAGGTCATAAGTAGGGGTCCACCTTTCGGGATCCCTGCTGATCATCCAGCCCTATGTCAGAGCAGCAGGCCAAATGTTTTCATCAGTGGTCAGTGGAATGGAAGTGTACTAGATGGCTTCATTTCCATTGAAATCAATGGGAGCGATGTTTGCTATTGCACTTCCAGCTCATTGCAGTCAGAGCCAGATGGATAATAGGAGGCATCGCTCCCATTGATATCAATGGGTGGGAAGCTGTCTATTACATTTCTGGCCCTGACCACTGATAACTATGTCTGGTTGTGCCAGGAAAACAGTGTGGTCGGACCCCCGCCAATCAACTTTTGCTGACCTATCCTAAGGATAGGTCATCAATAGTAAAAGTCTTGGAATAACCCTTTAAATCCACTTTGATGCAAGATATTGCAGACTTATACATATGGATACTTTTACTTATCTGCATTGCATTTATGCGCATAGTATTTTTTTTTCTTAGTTAACTAGTTTTTTCTTAACCCTATCCTTGATGTAGTAAACAGTCCTATACAGAAGTGCTCAAAAGTATGCAGAATGTCCTAAGTAATAATAATTGTATTGGTACTATATACTTGGCATATGGGAAACCAAATTGGTGCTATACTCTTTTGAACAGTTGTTGCCATTGGCTACATCATCGTTCAGTAATGGCAAATATTGGCCTGTTCATTGAGGTGACCCACTGGCAGATATACAGTAGATTCAAGTGCTCAGACATTTCCAATGAATATATTGCAATGGACGGATCCATTGCAGTTGCTGACAGGTTAATATGGGTTACTTCATATTTGTGCTGTTTAGTAGAATGTTGTCCTGTTTAGTCTGCATATAGCAACTGATATTACATGTATGGATCTCTATTATAGAAAGTGCTTGTTACATTACAGCTATAGTAGCTATGGTTCTGGTCCTGCTGGCATATCTGTCATAATTTTAGATAAGCGGAAACAAATCTGGTAACTTGGCGTGACTCTCCAATAAAAGTCGTGAGACAATAGGATGAAATATCCAACTCAGACTAGGAAAAACATCACTCTTGGCACTGCAGATTTATGGACCCAAAAGTATTGATGTCGTAGCCCCAATACCCTCCATTCCTGGTGTCGCCAGCACATAAATATGCAGTCCCAAGAGTGATGTTTTTCCCAGCTTAACTGATGAAGGGCTTCACCCCGAAACTCGTATCTTTTGCTGCCTTAAATCATTAAATAAAAGAGAAGATGGATATTTCATCCTATTGTCTCATGACTTTCAGTGTAGAGTTGTGCCAAGTTACCAATTTTTTCCCGCATATCTAGTCCACCCACCATTGGTGGGTCTATCTGGCTAGCAGCACCTCCACCACCTACCTAGGCTGTTTGAATTCTGGTTATACAAATGGGACTTAGGCTGCTGACAGTTTTTGGGTTTTCTCCTCCCCCATACCTTTAGATAAGGTGCCCTGCCATAATCGGTTCTCAGTAGGGATGAGCGAGTATACTCGCTAAGGCACTACTCGCTCGAGTAATGTGCCTTAGCCGAGTATCTCCCCGCTCGTCCCGAAAGATTCGGGTGCCGCCGCGGGGCGGGGAGCTGCAGGGGAGAGCAGGGAGGAACGGAGGGGAGATTTCTCTCTCCTGCCCGCTCTGCCCCGCTCCCCGCCGCAACTCACCTGTCAGCTGCGGTGGCCCCCGAATCTTTCGGGACAAGCAGGGAGATACTCGGCTAAGGCACATTACTCGAGCGTGTAGTGCCTTAGCGAGTATACTCGCTCATCCCTAGTTCTCAGTAAATGCATCATACCTGTGCTTAAATGTATTCAAACACACTTTATGGCATGCATGAATGTCTATGATGGTAGTATTAACTGAGGTGAAGTGAACTGGGAGAGTAGAACCAGGAACACAATGCCCACTATAAAAATGACCATTGATCATGCATAGGCTGGGAGCACAACAGACTTCAGCAGTGTAAATCCAATCATTTGTCTGTTCTTTCTGTTATTAATTCCCATAGGCACTTCTACAGATGCCGAGCGATAACTGAGATCAGTTCTGATAATAATGGCAATTCATTTGAACATGCAAACCTCTTGCATGGAAATGCCTATTGTGCAGATCTCTAGCAGCAGCCTCGGTAGAGCGTCATTGAAACACTGCAAAGTCATTGAAATCCTTGAACAACATTAAAGTGCTTCTGGTACAGTCTGAGCCCTTAGTTTTCTATATACATTTTGTTTCAATACTCAGACACAGTAAAAGCGTATACAGTAAAGAACTAACTGAAGGGCTACAGTAAAAGTATAATGATGGATAAGTGATAGACCAGCAACAATAAGGCTGCTTTTCCACCTGCGTTGGGGTCAGTTCAGGGTTTCCATCTCTTTGCTCCATTTTTGGAGGTGAGAAACTGAAATAAAACTGAAAAAAAAACTGATCCATTTTTTTTTCCTCCACTGATTTCAATGGGGTTTTAAAAAGCCAGGCAAGCAAGCAGAAAGGCTTCCATTCCGTCAGGTTTCCATTTTCTTGATGGAAAAATAATAATAATGCTGTAGACTGCGCTATTTCCCCCAAAAATAGAAACCTACAGAATGGAAGCCTTTCCGCTTGCTTTCTGTTGTTTTGAAACCCAATTGAAATTAATGGGGTAAAAAGTGGATCAGTGTTTTTCAGTTTTATTTCCATTTCTCACCTCCAAAAATGGAACAGAGACACAGAAACCCTAATGCAGGTGTGAACCCAGCCTAATCAAAGCCTTTAGACAGTGGCCTATTTTGGTATGTGGTATTTCATGAAGCCATATTGGCCTTGAGAATTCCTTTTTTTTATTCCTCCAGCAGTAGCCACTGGACATGGAGATTTACCAATGGCAAATGTCTTAGATTCAAAGTATTATGTGCCTTTCTTTGTCTCCCTTTAACCAAATAACCCATGCTAAATGTGTCCCTTATAATTTGCTTGATGACCACAGCAACCTCATCATACACTGACCACAGGACCAGACCTCACAGAGTCTGAAAAGAGCTATGTGGTAAGAGATCCTTGATGCGCTGGATATAGGCCGGCCACTGGTGCATTTAATTTGAGTCCTGTATGTGTTAACATGTGTGTTTTCCGTTTCTCAGTATGAATAATCTACTCTTTCTCGCTACCGCCTGCACTTTGAATCCTAACCGCAATAATGCATGACCGAGCCAAGCTCACCAACATTTCTTTGCTAGATTAAGAGCATTTTCTAACAGCAACATGCTAATTGCACCAGGCTGTCCTGTGTCTTTTTATACATCTGTACTAAATTCTCCCTTCTTCTGTATCTTGCCTGTTTCTCCATGCTTACCCTTGGAAATACTCCTGCACTCCACTTCATGGACTTAATGGGATCTACACCTCTGTTATATACTGGACTTGTCTGATGCACTCTGGAAATGTCTCCATCTTTTCCTGTCTCTTTTCTCTTGTTGACTGTCGGCAGGAAGCTGTTTGCAATGAGATAATAAGTATTGCAGAGAAATCAGTCCGTTACTGCAGTACTATCTCTCACCCGTTTGACTATCGACACAAAGTGTCTTCCTATGACAATAAACAATGTTTAATCATTTCTCAGCAACCTCAGGCACAGCAGAGAAGGGACAGCTTAGAGAGGACTCAGACGCCTCAAGATGCGTAAGTTTCCGTCTCATTGTCCTCCTAATGATACAAATATACTGGTTCGGCATCTATTGTGATACATAGTTGTTGTTTTTTTTATACAGTTCTACGTAAAGATACATGTCATGCCTCACAGGGCAGGTTTTCTAAATGAGTCAACAATGCAATTAAAACCCTGGAAGATTTCTGATGACAGCTCAGTGCTCTGCATATTTCAGCACTATAGCTGTCCATGGAAATCTTCCGGGGTTTAACTCCACGGTCAGTGCAGCAAGCCCTGGAGATTTTCCGGGCGTGCCATTAAAGGGGTTAAGTCATCATTGTTACACTTTAAACAGCATACACCCAGGAGGTTATACTAGTCTACGTTTGCTTAGATGTTTACCTAACTTTTATAGAGGTAACTAAAAAAAGAGACACACGTGCCGCCACCTCTTCATTTATTGGATATGGTGGCCAGTTGCTGACTCCTCAGCTAGGACAATGCGTGGGATACCCCGGTTCTAGAGATAGGTGCACATCTCAAAGGTGGGACCCACGTCCAGCACATATATCTGGCATATCCTATTGATATACATTTTAAATGTCTAAGGTGGAATAGCCCTTTAGTTTCCCTGTAGCACCATAAAAATGAAACCCTCCCACTTAGATTTCCCCACAGGTTACAGCAGGGAGACACTTTATGATCAGCTTATTTTTAAAGCAACCTTCTAGTTTCGGGACAAAATTTTGTCCCGAGACCAAAGGGAAAGGGGGTTTATCACCTGTGGTTGTTTGTGTCTATTGTCCCTCCAATCTACTGATTCCTGGCCTAATTTTCAGTCATCCAATATGGCTGCTACAATTTTCTAACTACTTAATGCACACTGTGCACTGCTCTCTGATTGGCGAGTGTCGATCATATGAACAGTTCTGGCAAATCACAGAGCAAGTATAGTGCATTGGTAGTCTAGCACTACCAATGTACTGTGGGGATTAAATAGAAGATTGTGTTGGCTTGGAACCATCAGATCGGAAGATGGCAGAGAAGAACAAATGCAGGTAATGTAACCACTTCTACCTCCGGTACTGAGACAGAAATTTGTCCCAAAATCGGAGGGTTACTTAATAACAAGTAGGCATTTCCAAAACTGAGAACTCCTTTCAGTAGGTGTCCATCGATATCGGTGTGTGGCTTGTAATGTTTCTTTGCAATACTTTATTTCTCCTGTGATAACACCAAGTTTGTGCAACTTGCAGTGGTAGGACCTCACTGACCAGCTGGGCCCAGAGAGACCCACAATGTAGTAAGAGCAAGTAGACAACGTCTTAAAAGGCAGCAGAAAACTAAGATTTAATATTAAAGGGAACCTGCTGTAGGTTTCATGCTACTCCAAATCTCTGGCAGCATAAAATCTGAATAGGCACCCACATTACAGAAAGGCCTGTCAATGCAGCCAAGCTGGATGGGTAGAAATTGGCAAGGCGCTGCCTTGATGACTTCTCGTTGCTGAAGTTTAAAACTATATTTTCTCTCCGACATGAAGCAGTCAGACCCCCACTTATCAGAAAGATTTCCCCCTACCCACGAGGATAGGAAATAACTCCCAAACCTCGCATAACTACTTTTAATAACTTTCTAGTGTGTTTTATGACATATAAATATATTTTCATTGCTGCTCAGAATTACTTATATTGTAGTAGTCTACAACTTAATTGTGGGCACACACCCTAAAGATTACTACAGCATTCCAAAGCAGTTTATCCAGCATGCATATCGGATATGTACAATTTCCGCAACAATAAAAAAAAAAGACATGATGTCACCCTAAATGCACTGACCTTTGACCGCTTTGTGAGATAGGAAATACCACTGGGAATCAGTCGCTATGGCATGCCTTTTCTTAGCCTCCAGCACTGCTCATTCTTTCCATTACCTACATGAGTACAAGAGGAATGTGTCTCAGCGAGTTTGAGGGGATTAAAGGAGAGGCAGCCTGGAAATGTTAGATGTTCACACAGCTGCCTGGAGGAATTCCAGATTAGAAGCTTTTCAAGTCATCATTCTTTACTGGACAATATGTCACTACTGAGATATGAGATGCCTCAGCTATTTGTGGGAGCTCCGCATTGTGTTTCATGTGGCCTTACTATCTAAAACCCATGTCAAATTCAAAGCCCGTGGGCCAAATCTGGCCCAGTTTGTCATTTTTTTGTGGCCCATGATGAGGTCTAGTCACAGAAGGAATAAGCTTTGACAGTCCTATCGAGGCATGCTCCATGGTAGGAAGCTCGGTGCTAAAGAGGTGGAAGGGGAGAAACACCATAACACCAATATAGTGCATAAAGCTCCATAGCCACATTTAGGGCTCATTCACACGGGTGTATGCAGTTTTGGTTCATGAAATACGTAGCGTTTTCACAGACCAAAGTGGGTATTCACTGCATTATTTAGGCGGTTTTGTGATTTTTTTTTTTGTTTTGTTTTTTGTTTTTTTTGGGGTATTTTTTGTATGCGTATTTACTACATTTTTTACATGCAGAAAAAAATACGCAACAAGGTCACATAGATTTCTCCTACCTTTGTGCAAAAATACACAATGAATATGCACATATCATGTGTATTCACTGCATATTTACACAATCCCATTGATTTAATGGGTAATTTTGGTCAGTAATATGGACCAAAATAGGACATGCTGAGGTTTTTTTCACACACATAAAATACGTCCGTGAAAACATATGTCGGAGTACCCCAATGCAAATCATTGGTGTTTAAGCTGTCTGTATTAGGTGCATGAACAATGTGCATGTAATACAGAGCGCAAATACACCCATGTGAATGAGCCCTTATAAACGGCCCTTCAAAGACAACCATAATGCTGATGTGGCTCTTGGTGAAAAGGAGTTTGACTTCCCTGGTCTAAAACATAAACTGGTCAGCTCTGATCATTTTCCAACACTCAGATTACATTAGACTTGACTAGCTGGTTACATAACGCCATTTCCATTGCCTTATATACATGCTGGATCAATTTTTAGCGATTCAGACATCGCAGATCAGAATAAGATGGTGAAAAGGCTCAACACTAGACACATTAAAGGGGCTGTCCAGTTAGCAAACAACATTCCCCCCATACCACTAAGTATGCTAAAATAATAAAGTCAGTTGTACTTCTCCTTCCTCTGCTGCAATCATCAAAGATGTAGCCTCACCGTCGTCCTGTTTTTTGTTGTTGAAGATGATGGCATCGGATACCATGTGATGCTGCAGCCAATCAGACTACAGCCTCATCGTTCTGAACTCCTAGCATCATGGCGCCCAGGATGTGAGCGCTGATGTCAGAAGAACGGGCACTCATGTTGCAGCCTCCGATTGGCTACAGTAGTCACATGATATCCGGTGACATCATCATCCAAGGCAAACACCAGGAGGACAGCGGGGATAAAGTGCTGAATCACAGGGGCAGAGAACGGGTAAGTACAGCTGATTTTGTTATTTTAACCGGACAACCCAGTATTAGTAGGGTTATATGCGAACAATTCAAACCTTTTCAAAAATAAAAGAACTACTAGTAGAAGGAAGCCAATGTGGCTCAACAAGGCTGTAAGGGGGGCAATAAGTGAAAAAAGGAAAGTATTTAAATTATTATAACTAGAAGGCAGCGAAGAAGCGCTAAAAACGTACAGGGGAAAGAACAAATGATGTAAGGAAAAGATCAAAACTGCCAAGGAGGAGGCAGAGAGACTGATTGCCAAAGAGAGCAAAAATAACCCTAAACTATTAATGCTCAGTAGTGATTTTACTCATAATACACATATTATATTTTTAGCGAACCTTCACTGTACTTCTCAAAATGTCATTAGATCATTAAGTGGCTGCTAATGCTATCAATAGTGTGAGATCCCTTCTCTTTATATACATATAATATTTGCTATTATGGTCTTTTATGTCATTTACTTTCCTTTGTGTTATTTACTTTTCACCTTTGCTACATTGTTTTCTCTGCTTTCCATCCTAGGTTTACCTATCAGGCTTTGTACAGTTACTTACCACAAAATGATGATGAGTTGGAGCTCAGAGAAGGAGACATTGTTGATGTGATGGAGAAGTGTGATGATGGTTGGTTTGTAGGTAAGACTTCTCACCTCAAATACTTTAACATTTAAGATTATTTTCAATGTAACCTTAGCTAAACAGGAACTTAAAAGGGTTGTCTACACTACTTTTTAGAGTTTTTATTTAGTTACAGGATAGGAAATCATACAATTTTCTAATATAGATGTATTTAAATTTCTACTCTGATCCCTCTTCTACCGATGCAGTGGCCTCTATCGGTACAGAAGAAGGGTATAATCCTTGGACTGGACTGTCCAAAGTAATGGCTGTCAGTCATATGACACTTGGTGTTCAATTCAAACTGATCAAGTGTTTAACAGATGAATGGTAGGTTACTGATCTGTAGAACTCCCACAGTTTTGCTATCTGCAGCGTCATCATTTCTCAGTATCTGTAGAGAAGCAGCTCTTATATTGTCTCCCTGTCTCCTCTGTGTGGTGCTTTTCTTTTTGAGTTGACTTTATCAATAACATGAGAACATCGCCTGGAGACAGTTGTGTATTTTTGAGTAGTTGGCTTTATTAACAACAGCTGTTAAGGAAAATACAGACACAACTATCTCCAGGTGGTGTCATCATGTTGTTGTCAAATGAAAAAGAACACAGAGGAGACAGGGAGAAAATATAAGAGCTGCTTCTCCACAGAGACATGATGACGCTGTAGGCAGTAATACTGTGTGAGGTCTGCTGCTCAGTACTCTACTAGTCACCTGTTAGATACCTGATCAGTGTGAGTTGAACACCAGGGGTAACATGACTGATGACCATTACTATAGTCCATGGACTATACCATTCTACTATTCAGATAGGGGCCACTGTGCTGGTATTAGAAAGATGTCAGCAGAAATTGAAATAAATGTATATTATAAAATTGTATGATTTCCAATTCAAAACTGAATAAATAAAAACTATAAAAAGTAGTAGAAAGTGGACAAGCCTTTTAAGTTATGCATTGTTTTTCTTCAGCTGAAGTTACCTAGGTGTGCACCCCACAGACTTACCTTCAGTTACATATTGTGGCCCTTCCTAGGGCTTCACAGTTTGAGGTCTTTGTGTTACATGGCATGATCATGCTTACCTTCAAAAGTAAAGTTTCTGAACAAAGCAGAAAAAACACACAAGTCAAATCACTTAGGATGGTCATATACATTAGATAGCTGTTGGTCCAGCTATGTTGCCCAACCCTCGATCCCACCGTACTCTTAAATGCTTGGCTCAAATCAGCTGTTAACGTGTTCTGAATGTAGAAAACAGCGAAGAAAGCTATTGCCAGACACCTCTGTCAGCAGCCTGTTGGCCGAGAACAAAATCTGGTTGCTGAAATCCAACTGCCTGATCTTCTTCATCTCCCCCGATATCTACTATTGGAGGAACAGACTAGAGGCCCCCATGCATATTAGGTAATCATACGGAGAAACTTAAAATGGGCAGATGTGGCCAATAGACATTTAATGAGTATGGCCAATCTTACACTCAAGATTGTATAGCAGATGTAGCATTTTTTCCGGTCTGGATTGTTCTCTACAATCCTGCAATGTATGGATACCTGCCTCTTCCTTTGTTCTATAGTTATCTGAGATAGACCTTTATGTTACCAACTTATGTACGCAGCTTCAGACTCAGGGTGCTTTTAGATGGAATGATTATTGTTCTGAAAATCGTTCAAACAAGTGAAAGTGAACAATAATAATTTAGTCTAAACGCGACAGAATGACAAACGAGAATCATGCGTTTCTCACCTGTCCATTTTATGCAGGCATAACAATCATCATTGGCGTGTTCACTTCTCATTCCGTTTGAACAGTGCTCATTCAGTCTTTCACATTATGTGAAACAAACTCCCAACCATCCACGACCTCTTCACCACCAAGCGTCTAAATTTACTCACCCTCACCGAAACCTGGATTCAGCAGTCCGATTCTGCCTCCCCCACAGCATTGTTCTATGACGACCTGCAGTTCTCCTATGCTCCCAGATCTGATGACAGGTGGGGCAGAGGAGTAGGCATTCTCCAATTGCCAAACTGCACCTTCCAGGTTATTTCCCCAGCTCCCTCCCTCACCATCTCATCTATCGAAGTACACACCCTGTGACTCTTCCGTTCATTCCCTCTACATGTCGCAGTTATCTACCAGCCCCTGGGCTCCACTCGCCTGTTCCTGGACCATTTTGTTGCCTCCCTCCCCCAGTTCCTGTCCTGCGAACTCGCAACCCTCATCCTCTGTGACTTCAACATCCCCATTAACAACCCCATCTACCCATCTGCCTTCCAACTTCTAACCCTCACCTCCTCCCTCTGCCTATCACAACTCTCCAACTCCCCCACTCACAGAGTCGGTAACATTCTCGACCTAATCTTCCTCTGCCTCCCACTTTACTAACTCCCCCCTCCCACTTTTGGGCCACAATCTCCTTTCACTCTCAATTAGGCACCCTAACATCTCCTCAGGTCCCCCATCTATCGTACCTCCATGAACCTCCAGACCGTCCACATCCAACAGTTCGCCAAGACCCTACAGTCCTCCCTGTCCCCCATCTCTCCTCTCAAGCCCCAACCTGGCTGCCTAACATTATTCCACCACCCTCAGACGTGCCCTTGATGAAGTGGCACCCCCGTGACTAGAGCCGTCAACCACAGCCCACGACAACCCTGGCTCATACCCCAAATGCACTTCATCCGGCGGTGCTCCAGATCTGCTCAATGGCTGTGGCGTAAATCCAAACAGCCTGTGCACTTATCCACTTCAAATTTATACTTAAAACCTACAATCTTGCCCTCCACCATGCGAAACAAATCTATTTCACCTCCCTCGTCTCCTCACTATTCCACAACCCCAAAAGACTCTTTGACACCTTCTACTCCCTCCTCAGCCCCAAAGAACAGGCCCCCATGATGTACCTCAGGACTGGAAAGCTAGCCACACATTTCAAAGAAAAAAATCGAAATTATCCGCAAAACATTTCCCAAACATTGCACAGCTAGCCCTGCTCTCGGCCTTTTCAGCACTGCACCCATCACTCACTCAGTATCTGTACTCGAACCAGTGACAGAGGAAGAAGTCTCTAGACTGCTTTCTGCTGCTCTCCCCACCACCTCCACTAGCGACCCTCTCCCATCACACTTCCCTCGGTCCCTCTCACCAGCTGTCATCAAACATGTCACCACCATCTTCAATCTCTCCCTGTCCTCTGGTATTTTTCCCTCTTCTTTTAAACACTCCATCATATCCCCTCTTCTAAAGAAACCGACCCTTGGCCCGACTGATGCTGCCAACTATGAACTTATCTCTAACCTCCCCTTCATCTCCAAACTACTTGAACGCCTGGTCTTTTTCCACCTTACTCGCTTTCTCTCTGACAACTCTCTCCTCAACCCCCTACAGTCTAGTAGTTTCTGCGCCCTCTATTCGACCAAAACCGCCATCACAAAAGTGTCCAACAACCTGCTAATGGCCAAGTCAAGAGGCAACCACTTACTACTAATCCTCCTTGACTTGCCTGCTGCATTTGACACTGTCAACCATAACCTCCTCCTTACTATGCTTCGCTTTATCGGCCTAAAGGACTATGCCTTCTGCTTATTCTCCTCCTGTCTCTCTGACCACTCTTTCAGCATCTCTCTCTCTGGCTCTACTACCTCGCCACTTCCTCTCGTTGTCGGGGTCCCCCAGGGCTTGGTCCTTGGTCCCCTTCTCTTTTATATCTATACAGCCCTAATCGGGCTAATTATTCGCAGATTTGACCTCCAACATCAGTTCTATGCTGATGACACCCAGCTATATACCTCCTCTTGTGACATCTCTGCACCTTTCCTCCAAAACATCTCCGAATGTCTGTCCGCTGTCTCGAAGACCTCATGCTCCCTTTTTCTCAAACTTACCCTCTCAAAAACTGACCTTCTCCTTTTTCCACCATCTACCAGCCGACCTTCCCCCAACATCTCTATATCAGTAGCTGGCACTACCATATCCCCCAGACAACCAGCCCACTGCCTACGGGTCACATTGGACTCGGACCTCTATTTCACCCTCCGCATCCAATCTCTGGCCTGAACCTGCCACCTGCACCTCAGGAACATTGCAAAAATCCGTCCGTTCCTGACCATGAACACGCTAAAGACTCTCGTTGTTGCCCTTATCTATTCCAGACCTGACTACTGCAACTTCCTGCTCATTGGCCTTCCCCGCACCAGACTCTCCCCTCTCCAATCCATTCTAAATATGGCAACTAGACTCCTCTACCTACCCAACTGCTTCTCAGATGCCTCCGCACTATGCCAGTCGCTACACTGGCTTCCCATGTATTGCAGAGCTCAATTTAAACTCATCACCCTCACTCACAAAGCTCTCCATGGTGCTGCACCACCATACATAACCTCCCTCTTGTCCATACATCACACAGCCTGCACACTTCGCTCTGCCAACACAGTCAGACCAGACATGCCCCTAATATGAACCTCACATGCTCGCCTCTAGAACTTAACCAGAGCAGCACAGACCCTCTACAATGCTCTAAACCAAGACATCCGGACAGTCTCTGACGCACGGAATTTCAGACGTGCCCTAAAGACTCACCTCTTCAAAGAAGCATATCAACTCGCCTGACTTAGTCCACAACCTCAAATTACGCCCACCATGTACACTCCCTGCCCCACATCTCCTGTACCACTCCACCCAGTCCTGATTGAGCTCCCCCATGCATCAAAGTGCTACGGAATAAGATGGCGCTATACAAATAAATATTATTATTATTATGATGTGAAAGACTGAACAATACTAAACAATTCTCGTTGAATGAGTCAATGGGGAATCTTTCTGTCCAAGCATGCTGTACAAGAGCGAACAAGCTAGCGGTGACGTCACTCACAAGAATCTGTGCAAACAAGAATCTGCTTATCTAAAATGAGCCATAAGCCCACCAGTGGAAATGATCTCATATGCTCACCCTACAACTACAGTATACGCACGTCAAATGTCAACTTTAGAAGAGAATGTGCTACTGGTCCATATAGTCTCCTTATAAGCCATAGTCTGAGCTATAGATATTTCTCTCGACTTCCTGTCAGTAATTCCATTGGAGAACATTATGCCTCTCTTCTCCTTGAAATTATTGATAAAAGGGAACAATTACTTCCATTCAGCTACTCAGCAAATGGAGAGAATAGAGAATTTACAGTAGGTTAAGGGTGCTAGTGCAGAACGTTAAGTGCCGCCGCTAATGCTATTGATTTACTGCTAAATGCCAGGCTGCGTTTGCACTTGTCATTGTTTCAAGATGCAACCCAGCAATTAACAGTAAAACGCAAGCGTTGCCTAAGACAGGTAGCACTCATGTAATAACACCCTTAATTCCTTTATTATATAAAAAAATATATGTGGAATAATTGCAATAAAATGCCTTCATTATTATATTAACTTTACTTTCATCCTGCTACAGGTACATCGAGAAGAACAAAGCTGTTCGGCACGTTTCCTGGCAACTATGTGAAATCAGTGTTTTACTAAAAATACAGAACACAGCTACCGAATTCTGAAGCTACTTGGTATTATGCTACATGAAGGCCCTTGCTGAATGTATTAGTTATGTGGTTCTACACAAAGAGGTTTACATGTGTCAGTACTGTAGGAAACGTACTACTCGAAATTTCAAAAGGCAATGAAGAATTAATCAGCCATTGATTAGTATATTGTTGCCTTATGGTCCTTTTGCTATAGTGGAGAATCTAGCATTTGATACTTGTCTTGTACTGAAAGTGTACCTGTCTCCTACACGTAGTGCAAGCGGCCGTTTTGTAAAACTGAAAAGTTTTTATATTTCTTTGATATCCCTGGCTCCAGTGAATCGATGCATAGATAAAGTCCAGCCAACAAAGTGGCTGCATGGATTGCACAAGGCAACAAGTATTTTATTTTCATAGCAATCTGCAATTGCAACCACTTCTATTAAAACAGAGTTTAATATATTCTTTTAACTATTGCACTTGTATAATATAAGTTACATTGTATCACAGAGTAACAGTTTACTGTGCCCATGCTTTACACCATTCGGCAACCTGAGGTTCACCGGCTAAAAGCTTGCAACTCCTATAATGCTCTGCTACTATACAATCTTGACTCTTGGAGTCCATTTGCGCCAGACAACTTATCATTGGAATGAAGGAATGAACGAATGATGTCAGAGTTCGCTAGTTTGCACTGTTTATACAGACATCATTGGCTCATTCAAATGAGAAATCATTCACATGCACTGTATAAGTGAATGAGAATGACTGAAGGATTGGCATTTAAACCTAACGATTAGTGAATGAGCCAATGATGATTTTTATGTCTGCATAAAAAGTGAACGATTTCTCATTCGTCGCCTGCGATTATTTTTCATTTTAGCTCGTTTGAACGATTTTTTTTGAACGATAACGTTCCGTGTTAAAGGGTCTTTACATTAAAGGCTGGCAAGATATAGATAGAAGAGTCACACATCATACAACTACAAAATCGGTAGCTCAGCACCAAGCGGTTGCATAATTGAACTTACAGTACAATAGAAATGCAAAAGTCGTTATAAGAGAATGATTAGTAATTATTCTTCTGCCATAGTTCACTTGAATTAGAAAACCCTGCATTGGAACGTTTCAGTTCCATTCAGCCTTTGCAGTGATTATTAATGGTCATTAAGACGGATAAAATCAATATATTTAAGTGAAATTGAAAATCACATAGAAGCTGTATGTGCAGAAAGGATATCAAGTGGTCAGCTGTACACTGTAGGTTACTGGTAAGATTGCGTAGATGGGTAATAGTATACAGTATATATACAAAAAGGAAACAACCAATTACTATTCAGTCTATTGGATCCCTGCACTTATTCATCCTAGTTCTTGATTTTTAGCCAGATGTTCATAAAAATGAAAGTATTACATAACTTTAGAAGTATTCTGTTTCTAAACCTAGTAGATAATGTGAAATTCAAAGTATTGAAGAGGGTTAGTATTGTAGGTAGTGACAGTTTTTAAAAGAGGGTCTCTCCAAACAAGGGTAAGCAACTAGAGAATACTAATCTTTAAGCACCCATATATAATAGGGCAATGGACCAGTCAGGTGGGGACGATAATGTGGGTAGCAGTCCTGTTGGATAGGGGTATAATGCCCCTTGATCCCTGGGAAACATCTGCTCTTACGTCCCTCCAACATCATGTACATGGAGCGCTGGGGCGTATAGCTCATGGCCACATGACACCAGTCCAGATAGGCTGTAGAATTTTTTTAATAAGTGAATGGTCCTATTTGCAAGTTCTGTCCTTAGCTGCGTCATAATCTGGTGGTTGTGCGAGTCAGAGCTAGGTGGGTCCCCGGTCGCGTCCCTCAGTTTCAGCAGCATGTTTTTTGGAAGCAAACCACTTCTCGTAGAGGCTTCAGTGTTCCCTATTTTGCAAGCCGAACCCCGTTTGGGTAAATGCTGGCCAAATACTGTGCAGAATTCCCGGGTAGACCACTTTTCTCAAGACAGCCTAGCTCCTAGCATCTCTTCCTCTTCTCATTTGGCCAAAGGTGCTTCATGGAAGTCCCTCCTACTCCTCATGAGAAGGATGCTCCCCAGCTCTGACTCCATGCCAATTTCTTAAAGAACTACAACAAAAAGTAAATCCAAACAGTTAAGGCACTCAATATGACCGTGTAATTGGGAGCTAGAGGACTCCGTTACACATACGCGCTAGGTGGGTTGAAGGCAATAGTTAAATGAGAATATTTAGAGAATTCACATCCAACAGATCTGCTGAAAAGATGGTTGATTGTGTTTTGGGTTTTTTGACCATTAGTCTGCAATAGTATGTGTCCAGTGTTTTTGACAGAGCATGTCTAATATTTTGTAGCTTTGCCTATGGGTCTTCCATTTGCTCTGTAAAGATGTTACATCTATGGCCCCTTCACATGAGTGGGCAATGCCATTTGACGTGTTTTGAGAATATCCACAGCACACCACGTAGAGAATGCCTGTGACATGTGCCATCCCTCAGAATCCCTCAGCATTTGAAATAATACAATGTATCTGTTTGGAAATATCCAATGGCACTGGCCTCTTGGATGGTGCTGTGTGTGAGTTTGTGTCCTCACTGCCCATGGAGCTTCAGTAATGTCAAGCACAGAGAAAAAGAACCACAATACAAACTTTACTAGATGTACAAGATAAACTTTTATCTATATCACGGAGGTTTCATGGAAACACATAGTGTAACAGCCTTTCAGATAGACTCCTTCTTCAGGTCAAATGCAAGAACACCGTGATACAAAAAATCTGATGGAAAGCAGAGCCGGGTATGGCTAACTTCTAGCACAAGTCCATGTTATTGGAAGTGTCAAGTACGCATGTCCAGAAGGCAACAGAACTGCCCACAATGTTTCTTTAAGTTAGCAACATGCAAGCAACAACCCAAAGGGCTACAATATGCAACTGATATCCAGTCTGAATTTAACTACTGAATCTCTTGAAGACCACTCACACATGCGATGCCAGTAGCCCATTGATTTGTATTGGGCCACTCATACATGCTTTTTTTGTAGCGCGTATTACTCACGTGAAAATCGCAGCATGTTTTATCTTGGCGTATATTACGTATGCATACACGCCCAGATAGTGCTTGGTGTTTGGCAGGATGCAGCAATTACGCATTTCATTGTGTACTTGCTCCGTGCAAGAGATTCACACGCGGCACTCCAGCACACATGGCCGTTTGAGCCCAACCTAAGACTACACTTTTTAAGTTACAATGATCTAGAAAGGCAAGTGGATGGTGTAGAAAGGAGAATGCAGTTTTGTATTCATAGTCTATCATTTTGCTCTGCAGGTGCTACTCGAATAAATTGACAGGGTTTGAGTGTACAGATCATACAAAGTATATTGTTGGAAATCTAGGTTTAAGTTTGTGAGTACTTCATCTTATAAGATTATTATCACATATTATATGGATCACCCAGTAATTATTTGGATGAGTCCGTCTCTTTTCTGAGTGCCATTATTGTCTGATTTCAGTACAGTAGTTTTCGAAATATGAAATACTTCACATTCCCCTCCACATTTTTTGTAAAAAATGTTCTCTTGTCTCTCTTTAAACTGAAATTACTTTTTCGAGGGCTTGGAGATCAATTTACCTCAGTTGCTCAAAGGCTGCATTACATGTGAACACACAGGAGTGGACGCCGCGCCCGCAGTCCACCTGTTATTCATGTTCTGTTAAATGAAAATTACCTTCATAGACTATATCAGACACGCTGCATGAATATCCACACGTTACTCTGCCATAACTCTTTCTAAAGTGGCAAATTACTACTACCAACTATGATGGGGTTAGGTTGCTTTCACACCTGCATTAGGCACCCCTATTCGGAGGTTCCGTCGCAGGTTCGGCACAAGATGCCAGAAGCAAAAGTCCCGCATGCAGGACTTTTTCATCCGGTAAAATGCCAGATAGGTGAACTGAGACTAAACTGATCCCATTAAAGTCAATGAGGTCTGTTTGCTGCCGTTCAGTTCCATTATAAGACGGATCTGTTCAGCCAGCGGATTTCCCTTCCTGCTCCCATGACGGAACCTTCCGCCGCAGATGTGAAAGCAACCTTAGTTAAATTGGAGAATTGTTGTACTATTTGTAATCATTGGAAGGCTAGAAACCCTACTCATATGATATGTCATCCTTTGTGGTTAATCAAAGGTATTAGGGAAAATATCACCCAACTGGTAAAGTCACCTACGGCTGCACCTTTTTCAGTCTGCAGCCTGAGTATACAGTATTTGTGAGAATGTAACATAACACTGAGGTATGAGGCATTGAAGAGTGGTTTGTTCTGCCTATTGCCGGCTGCTTCTATGACTTGTAGATCGCAGGTACACTTTCATTGTAACCGAACTAGTAGAAGCTGCAGAATGTGAACCATATCATATCTCTTGCTAGTTTTCCCGTGATTTGTGGTCATGCTCCATGTAAGATGGCATTTCCCTGGATCATTTGGCATTATCTAGGAACTTTTTAGGATATGATGCAGAGACTTTGAATCAACCATGAGTACTATCAGTATTTCTCCTAACATGACAGTCATTATATTATATGTTTACCATCAATTTTAGTTTACATTTATAATTTAGCTTTTTTTCACGTCTGCGTTCAGGGGTTCCATCATGGAAGCAGTGAAACAGAATCCCTGTTGGGAACAAATTTGTCCTGTGATCGAACCAAACAGTGCTGGATGGACCACATTGACTCTAATGGTGTCCGCCAGCTTCTTTTCTGCCTTTTCTGCCATTTTCCTGGACAAAATAGCGCATCTAAATTGTCCGAGATCTTAGGACAGATCTGTGTTGGAGGCTTTGGTGCAGATGTGAACAGAGTCTAATCTACATACACATTTCATACCTCGCAATACTTACCTTCCACTGGTTTTGATTTACTGCCTGTATTATAGTCCAGAGCTGCATTCACAGTTCTGCAGAGCTAAACTCCCTCAGCACTCCCTGCTGGCTCAATGTCTGCATAAAGGTTGTTTTAGTACTTTTCATGATGATACATGTAATATTTACACAAGGACTATACAGTAATTCCATTTACAAAAAGATCCCATTTACAGCTCCACTGAACGATTATCATTGGACTCATCTTAAACGCTACCAGCGACTGAATGATGAACGATAATTAGTTCACTAATCTTCGTGGTTCAGTTTAGACCGGCATAAAAATCGAGCAACGATTGGCCTATGTAAACAGGCAATCATTCATCTATGACCAACTACCTGTTTACTGTGAATGGAGGCGGGCTCCTAGAAGAGCATGCTCCTCCTCCATTCAGTGAATGACCATCACTCTTGTGTGGAAGCACAGGAGTGTAATCGCTGGAACAACTGTTGCAAGCGTTCGATGATCGTCTGGACTAAAGGGACCCATATTGTTTTTTGACAATATCAACAATTGTTTTCAATAACAGCAAAACTATGAATGCAGCTCTGGACTATAATTCAAGACTAATAAGTAATACAATGTTTGTACAAACTTGCTAAGTACTTTAAGTAACTTAAAACCATCTATCAACTGTAAAGTGGTGGTTGAGATAAACCTACTTTTTCAGGCTGCCTTTACGTCAGCGTTTGAACCTCAGTTCGGAGGTTCCATTGCAGATCCAGCACAAAGTACCAGGCAGCTTAGCAGAAGACCAAATAGACCCTATTATAGTCAATGGGGTTCGTTTTGGCACTGTTCGGTTCCATCATAAGACAGACCAATTCCACCATGGGATTCCCCTTTCCTGATTCTCGAATGGAGCAGGAAACTGGAACCCCCGACATAGGTGTGGAGCAGCCTTAGTCTACATTTGGTCCCTGAGGAACCATGAATGAAATTACTTGTATTCTCCTGGGCAAGTGAGGTATCTATCACAACTGTCTTCTTTTTTGTCTTCTACATATTGTGCCATGCAGTATGTAGTACAGCAAATCCTATACAATACTTCTTCTCACATGACATGATGGCTCCGGTTTTAGACAGTCGAGAAAAGAAAATCAGCTCTGCCAAGTTGGCTTTCATGACCCAATCACATACTGTACACACATGAAATGTTTATTAAAAAACCCTGTAATTACACTGTAAGTTTGCACCTTGCAGTGAAAACCAGATCTAGAATGTTCTTTTGTCATAATACGGTATATTTAATAATGTAAGATGACTATTTTTTGCTGGCGCTTTTCTACCGATTTATTAACAAAGCTATGTTGGCATGACTAGCAATATGTTTTGATAAATATACATAAATATATATATTATGTGTTCCTAGTACTAAAGATTATTTTTTTTTGCCATGTTACGTACACATTGAAATGGTTTCTAAGAGGTTAGTGACTGTAAATATGTATATTTGACTTTGTAAAGAACATGTACGTTATCTTGTATAGAAACAAACAAAAAATTTAATTTAAGTGAATTTGACCGAAGAAGAAAAATTTGGGACAAATGGACGCTACTTTTTTAAAGTTTAATTTAAATGAAGGAGATTTGTATTAACTTCATCAGGTGGGTCTGATGTATAAAAACGAGTGTAAACAAAGCAAACAATCACATCACTGCTGTCATTTTCCAACATGCCTTAGAAATATGAGAGCTGCAATCTGATTGGTTGCTTTAGGCCACACCTCCAATTTTTTTCTGCACTAGTTTTTTTGCACGAGGCCCAGTGTGTTTAGCACAAAATATCTAAAACACAATTAAGACAAGACACTGACCACGTTTTTAAGAAAAACTATTAATTGTTTTATTAATATTTTAATCCAGCAGATACATTTAAGCCACAGTATTTAGAACTATGTTAAGAATTGGGAACCACACAGTAACAAAGCGTTTAGTCATTACCTATTGGACTCTATAGTCGAGAACACATACATCATTATAGAATGACCACTTTGCTCCTCACTTTAACGTAAAGTTATGTTGTGTTGTTTTCTTATTGCAGTGCATTATATTTTGAATCATAATAAAAGAGAGCATTCAGTACGTCTGGGTCCCTTGATGTTCTTTAAGATGTAATGGTTAACCAAAATTAACACCGGTGTCTGATTTATCAAAAGTAACAGATTATTGTGAGAACATAAAAAGTTAATAAAAACACAAGGATGGAAATATATTAACAATGGTTAAAGCAAACCTGTATTATTGAACATGTAGTCTTATGCGGGCTGACTACATAAAGCCGAAAGAGCTGAGCAGATTGATATATAGATGTTATTTTTCTTAATTTTTATTCCTGTTCATTTTGGGATTAGTAGTCCAATGGGCGGTCGTACTGGACATTGACTGCTATTTCTGTGTGTATGTAAAATGAACAAAAAGATAGACTTCTTCTGCAAATCCACTGCTAAAGAATGACTATTCGATCATGCTGCTCACCTTGTTTGGCTGTGATTCCCATAGTACAATATGTGTCTTTGTAACACTGTGGCTGCTGCTCGCTCCTCTGCTAGGGCTAGCTGGAGACCAGGAGGATAACCCAGATGAAGAAGTGGGAGCTGTAATTGGCACATACCACAGATTAGGTGAGTAAGTTATAAGCTGCTTTATACACAGCGGAGACCAGAGACAATGCGTTTCCCAACCATACTGACCCCTTCATCAGCTAAGCCACCACTATAGTTGTGAATGAACTGACAAAGGAGCCAGTACAATCCCAAAACCTGTTTTCTTGTCTCCGCTGTGTTTTAAAGAAACTCAAACATACATACCTTATCCGTGGTATGCATACTGGTACCAGCTGGACTTCTAACTCCAGAACGAGCAGGAATGAAAATTAAGGAATTAAAAGTTATACTGAATCTTTTCCTACAAAACTATATGTCAATCTCCTCCTGCTCTATAATGCTGCCTGTACGACTTCAATAGCTATCGGCTGAACAATAGTTCATTCAACAGCTATCTCTCCCGACTCCACCACACACATAAACTCTCAGCTCAGCTGACCATTCATGGGTTTTGTGAAGAAAGCCGCAACGAGACATATCTGGCAGTGGCTTATCCCTAGGATGGACCAAAGCATTGAGTGTTGAATTAAAGGACTCACAGTTAATCTTCTTGTCATGAGTTTCTGAGGAACTAATTTTGAAGGGGATGAACAATATGACCACACTTTGTGTTGTCACTTTTGCAAAAATGGTCGCCATAAGAAAATGGAAATACCAATATCTTTGTAAGTAAATAAAACATAACTTTTGTTTGACTAATATTAGGCTGATTACATATTTTGGATGAAAATCCCCTTTTATCAGGAGTGGAATTAACACAATGGGAATAGGTGGAGGTATGGTTGCTATGGGTAATACCAACAGAAGAAACGTACAAATGCAGCGTCTGAGGAGCGGGCCCACGGCCGAGGAAATAGCAGGGTAGATTTTGGGCCTTGTCATGGGGCTCTACCATCTCCTCCCCTGGGGGTAGCACGGGACCCCTCCAAGTTACCGCTGGGGGAACCTACAAAGGGAAACCCAATCTGTGGTTTACCTCAAGTCCTTGTCACTCATGATGCCACTGTTCCGTCCTCTGTGATGAATCCATTAGATTACAATAAAGAGTCGACACACAGACTTAACGTTTCAGAACTAAAGCAGGAATGGTTGGTAGAGCTCGTTTACTTGAAGTTTGAGTTACAGTGCAAACAGATTACATCCACCATCAGGACACTTAGTGGTGTGACAGGGAAGTTCTCTCGGGTTGCTCCAGAAGATCCGCAGTCAAGTTATCTGTGTGACACTGTTCCCGGAAAGCTCTCTCTCTCTCTCTCATTTGCATAATCGGGCTGGCCAAAGGTCTGGTAAAATTTGGTATTCGATTCTGTGAGACCAACAAAAAGTAGACAGATAAGAGTTGTCAAGCCAGATCTGGATGCCGCAAAGTGAAGAGTCCACTAGGTAGGTTCAGGTTTCAAGTTGAAATCACACTAAGCAAACGGGAAACAAACCCTTATAACAACACCTATAACCAGTATTTAACTAGTATTTTTGCCAGTCTATTCACATTTTCAATACCTAGTCATTCATACCCATTCATTATGATTAAGAAGATGTATTTACACACAAAGATGATCACTCAAAAGATGGCTTTTGAGCGATCGTTTTTCATAAACTAGTACTTGGTACTAATGCCTATTAGTACCAATTAGTAGTGTGTGAGCCATTGGGAGCTGTATTCAGGGAACACACCACCCACTGTTCTCTGAAGAAATTCCCTTTGTTTTGCCGCAGGGCTGACAGATGAGACAATGTAATCACCGCTCCCCGGGCAGAACACAGCGTGCGCTCCTTCATATTAGCTGTTCTGCCGAATGATGGATTTCATGCTGAACTGTAATTCATCATTTGGCAGAAAAATGAAAGATGGGCACATTTACAGGCAACGATTATTGCTCAAAAGATGGTTTTTGAGCGAATTTTGAGCAATAATCGTTGTGTCTAAATGGGCCTTTAGTTGGCAACCATATGCTCTGCCTTAAGGGCTAAAGGAGAAAAGAGACAACTAAAGCCTGGACAGATAAGTGTAATACCATAAAGGGGTTGTCCAGTTGTAAATTATTGATGACTTATCCACAGGATGGGCCATCAATAGTAGATCGTCAGGGGTCTGCCATTTAGGTTCACCTTTGATGAAGCAGACCATTTCATTCCCACTGCAGTGGCCAGGCTTAGTATTACAGGCACAGTTCCTATTGAGAAAATACATCAGCCTGGTGAACAGCTGATCTGTGGGGGTCCTGGGCAGTGCACCTTCACTGATCTACTATTTTAGAATTGGACAACTCCGATTAACTGTCCTTTTTTCTATAGTAACTAATCAGTTTTGCTTCAATATTATCATGCAATCTAGCATTCGTTGCTATGGTCGACAGCTATTTTTGTGCTGAGCTCATTTTGATACATATATCCATTTGAAGCTTGAAAGCATAGTTGCCAACAGTCCTGGGAAATGACCAGAAAGGAGGCCAGGCTTAAGTAAATTTTCCCCAAAATAGATGGTTTGTGAAGCAGTTCTGGGTGGTCCCAGTTATTGGGCTTAAATACAATGAAATGTGTTGACAACTACATTAAAGAAGCTAACGAATTAACTGTTTTTAATATAACCATGTCTAAATATGAAAGATCACTATGCCAAAGTTTATTGGCTTTTGCAATGCTTACTGCCCCGGTTTATTAGTGAAGTAGGCAATGCGTGAGCAGTCAGAATATGCTCTGTACTGAAACTACATCAGTTCCTGTCCCCAGGGGTGTAACTATAGGGGTTGCAGGGGTGTGGTTTTACTCAGGCCCAGGAGCCTTAGGGGGTCCATAAGATCTCTCTTCTTCATATAGGGAGCTCAGCACTATGAATAAAGCATTATAGTTGGGGACTCTGTTACAATTTTTGCATTGGGGCCCAGAAGCTTCTGGTTACGCCTCTGCCTATCCCCAATGTGCCAATGAGCTTGTTTCTCTATCTTATGTTTATTCCATGCTATAGAAATGATTTGATGGCTATTTCCTTATTAAAACACATTTGTATAATCATTACTTGAAATCTTTTTTTTTTTTATAGAAACCTCAAAGATCTGTTCTCGCCGAGCTTCTCATTTACTTACCGTCCACTTTATGCCTATCATATTACTGAGAAAAATGTCAAGGAATATACCACCTGGTGAATGTATGAAGGACAAGTAATGAAATATACGGATACTGATTGATTAAAGAAGCATTCCAATAGTTTTGGGGGGGGAGGTGGGGGTCATTTAGTCAATAAATCATAAACTGGGTAGTGTTGTTAACAAACTCCATCATTGCTTACTATTACCGCTGCTTCTTGAATTTCTGCATTCTCAAACTTGGCTTTCCTTCCCTTTTTTTCTTCCTTTGTTTGTACTAGCAATAAAGCTTGTTGTGGGAAAAATACGGCGGGCTCTAGAAGAGCGGTGGTGTGATTTGATTTTATTTTTCATGAAACAAAGTACTAAATGTGGAGAAGCAAGACACAACAGAGGTTTTTCCTGATGAAGTTGAAGTCAAGTACAAAGACTGTAACCGGGGAATGGAGGCGAAAGAAGGGTGTTGAGGCTTGCGCAGCGCCTATTTTTAGGGTATATTGATGTGTAGCAAAAATGCTGTGGATTATCTACAGCAGAAAATTTACAGCATTTTACAGCATTAACCGTGTGGACAAGATTTGAAGACCGGTCATCCATATGCTTCATTAACAATCCACAGCATGCAGTATGGATTTTAAATCCACAATGTTCAATTTATACTGCAGTCTTCACCTATTCAAATAAGAGGGTGAAATCAAAGTCAAAATCTGCGCCAAAAAAAGCTTGAAAATCTGTTCTATATGCAAATTTTGTCACAGATTTTCTTATGTTGCGGATTTCAAGCTTCACAAGGCTTGAGAAAGGCTTTCTTTTAAAGCAGAAACGCGTCGCATGTGGATAAATAAATTGTTGTATCTATCCTGTTGCCACGTCTGCGATACTATTGCTGTCTGGTATTCAGGGGTTCCGAGAACAAGGCACCCCTGTGAAGTAAGTGCTTGCCTTTATACCTTTTCTTTCCTACATGTACACCGGAGCGCTGGTATTTTCTACTATTTGTACTCCCTAAATATATAAAAGATAAAAGCTTTAAATATAATTCATTAGACCTCATGAGAAACCGTATCTGTTTGCAGACTCACCACAGATTTTGCCTGTGGCCTATGGAATATTAATTATGTTCTCTAGTAATCACAAACTTATCATCTAGCTCTTTGTGATAAACTTCTGTCAGGAGATGTGCTGGCATCATCATTAGGCTAGGCTACAATTGCTTATTAGCTCTCCAATGAGCTCACAAATTTGCTGAAAAACTCAATTGTATCACACGGGTGTCACTGAAAACAAAAGAAGGCCCACATAGGGTCTCCTAGATCAAAAATTGCTGGCAGCCAGGCAAGCAAGCACCCCTAAAGCCAGTTGTACAAGCTCTGGCCACTTGTCCAGCCAAGACACCTAGAGGTCAAAAGGGCCAACACCATGTGCGAGTACAACCATGCGGAAGCTGACATACTGTTGGACCATTGTGGATAAGTCCTGCCTGTGACTATCATTCCTACCCTGTGCTATTGCTGCAGGATGCGACAGGCAGAAAAAACTATGCCACATCTCTGTTAGATTTTCCCTGTCACTACTGGTGGTGTTGCTGTGGTGGCTTCCTTCTCTTGTGCCATGAGCTACAGAGCTGCATTCCATTACGCATGCATACTTGTGGCAATGGAGAAATGCTCTGATCAAGCTGCTTAACAGTCTGTCCTGATACTCCTGCATTTTGAAGTCCCCCTCCATTGCTGGAATGAGATTTGTAATTTTAGCCTCAAAGTGCCTAAGGGTGATGGCTCATATTCTTCGGGGTCAGGCCTAAGAGTGTCCTCCAGCTGGTCCCACTACCCATGTATAGCTGGGGTTAGTAATGTATGAAAGGATCATTGCGTAGCCCCTTCTCCTGCCTCTGACCTATACTATCCCTCTGCTCTTACTCCTTCTTCTGCTCATCCCCCTCAATGCTTCCCCTATGGATGAAAGAAAGTGTTGGAGAAGAGTCTTGCCCAACGCTACCCTCCCTGCAGTGTTGAGTAATGGCGAACTGGCCAGACAGTTGGGAAATTGTTATCCCTTCCTCCTCCTCCTCCTGTGACAACGAACCGTCATTGTTCTTGAAACCCTGTAGCGTCTTTTCCAGCAGGCAGACAACAGGGATAGTCATTCTGATTAGTGCATCATAACCACTGACCATTTGGGTCGCTTCCTCAAAGCAGACTAAAATGACACATACGTCTTGCAGCCACTTCACAGGCGTCGAGTGACCAACCACCATACAGCGCCTGCTAATGGCCTACACTATCTGGTACTGCTGCTGGCTTAGCTTTTGCAGCATATGCAATGTGAAATTCCACACGTCACAAATGAGACAGGTGGTAGCATGAACTATCACTGCACCTCCGTCAGATGAGAGGCGGTTGGGTGTGTAAGCTGAAAGTTCAAACACAGTTTCCTGGCCTTTTTCCAGCACTGGGTGTAAACCTGGGTAATTGTTTAGGAAGTGCTGCACCACCAAGTTTATCACATGGGCCAGGCAAGATATGTGTGTGAGATTGCCGAGCTGAAGAGCTGCCAACAGGTTGGCCCCATTGTGATGACCTTGCCTGACTTCTGATTGTGAGGGGTCAGCCACATGTCAGCCTGGGTCTGTAGAGCCACCACCCACTCTTTGGCTGTATGGCTGCTCTCCCCTAGACATATGAGTTTTGGGACAGCATTTTGATGTTTACCATGTGCACTGCTGTATGGAGGTCGGATTTTGTCACATGCGGATATCTGTGCCGATAGGAGGGGACAGACAAGGATGAATGTCCCACAATTCTTGGACCACCACTTTCGGCTTCATGTCCTACCTGCAGGACATTGACCCAGTGCACTATTAAGTATATGTAACACCTTCAGCCATGCGTGCTGGACCACATGTCTGTGGTCAGCTGCACCTTGGCACTGATAGCACTCTTCAACCCCAGGGACTTGTTATCACTCACATGATGGTGCAGGGCAGGCATTGCTTTTAGGCCAAAGAAATGGTGAGAGGGTATCTGGTACTGTGGGTTAGCATGGAGCATCACATTGTGCAAGGTAACTTTGTCCACTGGCCTGAAGGGCAGCATTTTCATTGCTAGCAGCTGAGCAAAGCTTGCATTCAGGCTCTGCGCCAATGGATGGTTGGGTTGGTATTTTTGTTTTACATTCCCATAGCTGGGGGATGGAGGGCTGGCTGCTGACTTGTGATACGTTAGAATATGGGGTAGATGTCAACTTCTGCTCTCCGTTTCCCATTGCTGGCTTTGAAGCCTGCAGCCTAATTGTCAGTTGCGGAGGATAGGCCTGAAGTAGGCATGGTACTGCCTCTACATGCTCAAAGGTTACTGCATGAACAGGGAGGGAGATCGAGGAAGAGGGAGCTATTGTTGTGGAAGAGGGAGCAGGATGAGGCTGACTCTTTGCCCTCTAGTCCAGTTAGGCTCTCCAAGGCAGCGGTTGGTGGAAGTTCATATGACTGTTGAAGTTGTTCATGTTTTTGCTGCTTTTTTACAGCTGACCACTCTTCTGTCATCACCTGCGGTTTCAAAGTCCTGTGAGTAGGCCTAGCTGTGGGCCTGATGTTGGCTCTGCTGTGATTAGTAGTAGCTGATGGTGACGGTACAGTCCTTATGCGACACCCTACTTCCTGTCTTAGCATGATGCTGCCTCACAATGTCCGCTTCTTCCTGCTCCCCAGCAAGCTGCTATCATGACTCTCTCTGTCTGTCAATGTTGAGTCAAGCACCTCATCTTCTTCCTCTTTGTTGTCCTCCTTCTCCCCAGTGGACGCTATTTCACAGTGAGCATCGGGAGCTGACACCTCATTTTCCGCATCCCCCTGAGTACACATTGCCTGTGGAGGGCTGACTGCATGCACTGACATCACCGGTATACACTAAGGTTGGAGCAGAAGCCACTACTCTGACTCCTGTGTAGTGGCTGGTGCTTGTAACTGCAGCTGCAGCTCTCACTGAAGTCAGCCAGCTCACCACACCAGGGACCATCCTTATACCCAGTGGAGCAGACAATGAAGCAAGACTGAGCATGTGTGACCTCCCTGGAACATTTACTGAGGTGGACACAAAATAGAAACAGCAGGTGGCGCTATTCTAACATAAATTCTGGAATATCTGGGGCTAGAAAGATTTTTTTAATTTGTGTGAATACAAAAAAAAGTTTAGAATTATCTGTTGAAATTACCTGTAATTCTTCATGGGACAACTGCTTTAATAAATACCCCATTAGCCCTAAAGGGGTTTTGTCATTACAACAAAATCACGTCCCAGCCCAAAATAAAACAAGAAGGCATACTCCCCTGTCCTGGAGCCCTGGGACACAGCTGAGAGTCGCCGCTGGTATCAGCAGCAACCTCGGGGGTGATGACCCGGCGGAAGTCAGGTGTCATCTGCTGCCAATCAGAGGCTGCAGAGGAACTGTACATATGTCACTATATTTGCTCATGGTAAACATGTACGATGACACTGCGGCCTCTGATTAGCCGCAGATGACGCTGGACTGCCAACCTGAAAGTCGACGCCGGTACCGGTGGTGGCTCTGAGCTGCGTCCCAGGGCTCTAGGATGGGCAAGTATGCCCTCTTTTTTTATTTTAGGCCAGGCCGAGCAGGTGGACGGGGTTTTAGGACTTATTTAGACGACCGTCTATCGGCTGTGTTTTCACGCCGAGCCGATATACGGTGTCTTTGTCTGCAGGGGGGAGGATGGAAGAGCCAAGAGCAGGAACCTAGCTCCTGCCCCTTCCCCACCCCCTCGCCACTATTTGTAGAGGGGCGGAGAGGAGGCAGAGAGGGGGCGGGAGCTCAGTTCCTGCTCCTGGCTCTTCCATCCTCCCCCCCTGCAGATGAGGACGACGTATATCGGCTCGGCGTGAGAACCGAGCCGATATACGTTCATGTGAATCCAGCCTCAGGCTGCCTTCACACTTGCGATAAAATAGCCCGATTTTCGCGCAATGCGAGAGTGAGTGAAAACGCTGAATTATGAAACCAATGATTTTCAACAGTTTAATTCCCATGCGATGTGAAGTGAAAAAAAAAATCGCAGCATTTCCTATGTTTTTGCCTTTTTTTATTTTTTTAAATCTCCCTTTTTTTCCTATAGAGCCTCCTTTTTATCGCATCGCACAAACTTGCGTTTTTCGTGCAGGGCATAAACAGTAGAGACTACTATTGACTTTCGTACGATTAAATCATGGGAGGCAGCATTGCGAGATTATACTCAGGAAGAAGCATCGCTGACGCTGAAAATCTCGGGAACGAACAAGCAATTTTGCCATGATTTTCTTGCGGCAATATCGCTATCACCATTGTGAAGGAGCCCCCTAGTCATGCCTCTTCAATGGAAAGCTGTGTGACAGATTATACATTTATACTTTTGATTTTATGTACTGTATATTGATTTCAATGGGTTTGTTCACACGTCTATTTTGCGTGCACATCTCGGTTGCGCAAAAATAAGCGGTATGCTCATTTCTCCTGTGCATTTGCGCAGGGAAAAAGCACATATTAAACTCATTACACTAATTGGCCATTGGCATGCGCAAATTACCCATTACAAAGCACCATTGAAAAATAAGCCCTCACGCATCTACGTTGATGGATAAATAAAAGAGTTAGGGTTTTTTTTTTTAAAGTGAGCAGGAAAAAGAAAAATGAAAAAAAAAATTGGCCGCATCTTTACGGGGTTAATGAAACTATAAAGTCGAGTATATGTTGATGATTTTTTTTTTGCCTTTCCTCTTATACAATAAACTGTTTGCAGATTGCACAGAATTTAGCGACTGATATTTCTCAATTTCCCTGATGATGTCACAACCCCTCCAGCTGCTGAGCTCCAACTCTATATAGTCTGATCTCTGCTGCAGGGGGCTTTGTAGGTGCAGCATTGACTCCTGCCTAATCCCATGGAAGTATAAGGGAGGGCAGGAATGCAGACCTAAGTAAACATCCCCTTAGTTTGGGATCCCTGCTCTTCCATACAAGGAAACGGTGTAGTGTCAGAGAGGGGAGGGAATGTGACGGGGCCATCCCAAAACAAAGAGAGTTCCATACATCCCCTGACTTTGTAGAGCCTCCTCGCTTTTGTATGGGTGTTCCTGGCTGTCAGACACCACACCCTCTGTGCTGGAGGCTCAGTAATCAGGAAAAGCTCCTGCTGCACAGGGACATCCATAGCTTGTGCCTGGAAGGAACTGAAATAAAGGAAACTTTCACTATATAGTCCCTGGAACTTCACAATGACATCCAAGCGCATCACTATTGAAGGACCAGCTCCTTGGGGATTCAGGCTTGTGGGAGGAAAAGACTTTAAGGAACCTTTAACTATTTCTCGGGTAAGTGTCTTGTCTAGTTCTAACAGCTGTGCCTGTCTATTGGTTTCAATAGACTAACTTCGCACTATTAGCTGCTTATTCTTGATAGCGGAAAGTGAGATTATAAAAATGTGGAGTGTTGTGTAAGTATTCTGAATTTCGTAATCTAATCTGTATACGGCCACCCATGCAAAGCTTAGGTTACACTGCAAACACCTGGCTACTATACAATGCACTGACAGGGTGAGGAAGCTTATAGTATTAGCCGGCAGCACCCAACTTTCCTGGCCAAATATTAATCGTTGCAGTCATCACCTGAGAAACCGCTAAGAAACATATTTGTAAACAATTAGAACGTTAAATTGGAATTGCAACATTCTTCAAACTGGCTAATTAATGACAATCCACTGGGGATGACATTTATAAAATACTAGTCGGGATAAATGTCTTCTAAATGAAGCCCCTCATTGTGGTCTTCAGCTCCGCAGGTATTTAACGTATTGTGATAATCGCAATGCATAACTCGGCGTGAAGTCTAAGCAACTGTAACTAAGTAGTTATGTATTTACTACAAGCGTGAACGCTAGATTTATGGAGCTCTTGCGCAACTTTTTCCACCATGTGCGCCTGCTTTAAGGCACGTCAACATGGCTTTCGCATTAGTAAACTGGCAAATGATAGTAAGGGGTGAGAGCCTGTGCCTGCAGAATATTCCTCTCCGGAATAGGCGGGCACACCCCTTAGATGGTGCACTAGTGTAAGGCCTGTGTCACACGGGCATATTTGCACGCGCAATACGCAGTGAATAGAACCCATTGATGTCAATGGGTTCATTCATATATGCATATTTTGCTCACACCCTGCTCTTGCATATTTGCGTAGGGGAAGAGCACATTGAAGTAATTACACTAATTGCCCATTTCAATGAATGGCAGTATCATTCCTTGTTTTTAGCACACGCAGAAAGTACAGTAAAACACTCACATGAGCGTGCAAATATGCAACACCCATTGCAGAAACGCACAGTGCAAAGGTACATGCGCATACGCCTGTGTGACATCGTTCTAACAGACTGGCGCTGTCCTCTAGGTGGTGCGCTGGCCCAACAGACTGCTGTAGGCAGGGTCTAATAGCTCAAGTTACATGGCAGATAAGGGAGGTCTTTTTACATGCTGCAGTTGCTATTGATTGTGGCATGTAAGGGGTTAAACTGTGGGATCTCTGGTTTCTCCGCATCTGGTGGTTAGAGCAGGAGCCTGGCTGTCCGTAATCAGCCAAGCCACCGCCTTAAAAACATGTATGTGCAGGTTTAAGGCCCATTAGTGCGGTCAGTAAGAAGGCGTATTGGCCGTCACTAAGGGGTTAAAGAGAATAGTTGCATTGATTTATATTCCCCATTATCTTTTGGAAGCCTATACTATGAAGGTAAGATTGGCCCTGTTGGTTCTGCAGGGAACAATCCTGACTCATTTCTCTTTTATGTGCCTTCACCATGAACTGAGGATGGTGATTTAGTAAGACGGCTCGGCAGAGATCCAAGTGACATCATCAGCTTCGCAAAGGCAGAAGTGTAAATCTGAATATCTGACAGGCCAGGTCTTATCAAGTGGATTCTCTGGACATGCAAGTAAGAGCTCCTTCACGCGGCGTATTCGCACGTTGTGCACACAATACACAGAGAATAGAACTCATAGATGTCAATGGGTTCCTTCCGATTTTCCTTTTTTTGGTGTGTGCAAAAAAAACCCCGCAGAATGCTCTACTTCTGTGTGTATTTGAGTGCCAAAGGTCGACATAGAAAGACTCCTTCACATGGGCATATGCGCAATTGCGCATGCCTCAGTGCAAAGTAAAACTACTGTAAACAGGACTTTTTTTTTTTTGCGCTCATATCCGTGTATTTTACTATACCGTTTGTGCGCGGCAGTTGAACACTCCCCAATTTAAATAGCTGTTTAACCTACTGAGTTACATATGTGTTTTTTTTTTGGGGGGGGGGGGTTCTTGTGGAATTGCACAGCGTTTTTCACATTTCTTTGCGTATCGCCTGCACCCCATAGACTTCAATGGGGGCTTTTAGTGCAAGTGCATGAAAGTACTGCATGGTGTGTTGTTTTTTTTTTCCCCGCACATGCAAAATACTCGCATGTGAATGAACTCATTGTAATCAATAAATTCTATTCTCTGTGTATTGTGCAGGCAGAATTGCACGCAAATGCGTGTATGAAGGAGCCCGAAAACAGAAAAAAAAGTTATTAAAGGGAATCTGTCAGTCCAATGGGCGGTCCTATCAGTGACTGACAGCTTATCTGTACATGACTGTACATACAGAGTAGCTGTCAATCACTGATAGCTCCGCCCACTGGACTGTTCAGCTCAGAATGTGCAGAGATATAAATGAATAAAATACAAGATATATGAATCTTTCCCCATAACTATATATCAATCTGCTCGGCTCCTCCTGCTCTATAACATGTTCATATGGCGGCATGCAGAGTGCCTATGTACAGCTCCAATGGCCAATTGCATGGGCCTTAAAAAGGTGCTTTCACACACTGGAATATTCGTCAAGATGCTGACACAGAATTAAGTAGTATCGGCAATTTCACTTCGGAGCGCTCCTGCTCTGTCGGACATTTTCAGCTACTTCTTGCAGCTAAAGACAGCCTTGTGTAATGTTGTTCCATCGGGCCATCCTTTGCTACCAGAAGAAGACAAAATGTCAGATGGAGCCGGCGCGTTCCTAAGAGAAAGTGCAGGTACCTTTTTTTTTTTTTTTTTCCCAAGCTATTTTCAAATCCCCGTCAGAATCCGCCTGCAGATTTTGGTGCATATTATTCCGCAGTGCATTGCAGAATATTCTTTTGCGTGAAAGCACCCAAAGGAGAGCGGCACCTTCAGTTTAGAGTTAAAACATGTAGCACAGGTAGAGATCATGCTCACTTTCTAGTTGGTGTGATAGAACTGATCTCTTGCATGTGGCTCGTGTGAGTGGCAAAAGGACAGTGTATAGGAAATTGCTACTGCGTGTAAAAACTGCGCCGGTAATACGCAATGAGCATACAGTGGTGTGAGCTCGGCCTATCGCCTACATGGGCCGACCTGTCCCGGGTTGATGCTGTTGATTTGATTTGGAAATTACAGTTGGATCTTGTAGGCTTGTACTGCATTAATAAACGGCATAATCCCAGCATTAGAGAAGTAGGTAATCCATGTAGGATTATTTTCCATCTGCTAGGAAATGGGAAAAATATTGAGCATTGCTATAAATTGTCCCTTCGAAGCCTGGTGATGAGCAGTGGCTCCATGGAACATTCTCTGTACCTCGTAGTGGTTCCTACAGGTGCGTGCGCTCTGAAGCATTTCTTCTAGTCTATGTGACAGTACCAGGAATATTCTTCTTCTTCTTTCTGGAGTGCACATCACTTTCTCTGCCGGGTTTGTGTTCTGTGTGTATTGCACAATGTTGCTTTGTACATCCAGACTTTTCAGCCGTGAGCCACAACATCTGGTTGTCAGATCCTCGCTGTAAACAAGTTGCATTACTACAGTAGATGTGATCGGTAATGACGGGTCACGAGTGCAGCCTGCTCTCTCCCCTATTATATACAGCTGGTTACATGAATATATCCTATATTATTCTCCTACAATTACTATATATAGTGCCACATTGCAATGAATTCCTCCTATGTTGAGTCCCAGGATTAACTGTTTAGTAGTTTTTTTAAATTTTTTAACTTGATCGATGGTGCAATCTTTAGGTTGGATCACACTACATATAGAGCTGACATACGAGACTCTATATCAGTGATGGCGAACCTTTTAGAGACAGAGTACCCAAACTGCAACCCAAAACCCACTTATTTATCGCAAAGTGCCAACACGGCAGGGGGCGGGGCTTATCGCGACATATGATTTTTACCCCCGTCGTTCTAAAAAGGACAGGGCTGTTTCAAAATAGACTGCGTGCAGATTTTGACTGCTTTTGGATGCAGAAATGCTGCAGAAGTCCTCAGCGGAAATTTCTGCATCCAAAAAGCAGTCAAAATCTGCACCCTGTCTATTTTGAATTTCTGCCACATGTAAACATACCCCAGTAGTAATAGTAACCCTCCCCAGCAACCCCAGCGATAATAGGGATCCCCCTAGTGGTAATAGTGACACCCCGCCCCCACAGCGGCCTCCAGTAGTAATAGTGACACCCCACAGTGGCACCCCCCCCCCATACTTGCTTCACTCCTCCTCTACTCGGCAATGCTGCTCGGCGATGATCCCGGTGCACACTGTGATGTCAGTGTGCTGCCAGACGCCTCCTCCCCTGCTCTCGCGGAACCTAAGAGGAGACCTCAGGGGAGGAGGATCCTGGCTGCACACTGACGTTACAGTATGCGCCGGGATCAGCACCATTGGGTGAATGCTGACAGGGGAGCCGCGGCCCCTGCCGCTATTCGCTAAAGTAGTGAGCGGCCGATGGTGGCGCGTGCCAGAAGGGAGGGCTCTGCGTGCCGCCTCTGGTTCGCGTGCAATAGGTTCGCCACCACTGCTCTATACAATAGCATATGGTGCTACTGTATGGCCTGACTGTAGAATGTCCTGATTGTATACGGTATATTCTCCCTTTCCCACTCCCACCCCACCTTAGTCAACTATGTGACACATTGTCTGGCCAATCTTTTGTCAGGTCTCTTATGGTCTATGGGCACAATTGGTATATACTGTATGGCACACGTCAAACACAAAGCCCGCAGGCAGAATCCAGCTCACCCTCTTATTTCATATCGCCCATCGACTAGGAAGCATCCCTATTGGCATTCCACTTGTCCAACCTGCAGCTCTGGTATGGCGGCTGCAGTGCAGAGTCTGTGGCCCCTATTACTACTTGGGCCGCCCTGGGGGGGACACTATTGCTACTGGGTCAACCATGGAGGGGGGGGGGCACACTATTATTACTGTGACCACCATGGGGAGGACATTATTGCTATAGCGTTGGAAGCATACTTTGCTTGTAGGTAGTCTAATAATTAGGCAGATGCACTCCTGCGTGTAGTTGTAGTAAATGCAGAGGTAGCAGTTGCCTTTCAGCAATAATGGCACATGGTAGCGGTATTATTATATCTTGACGCCACCAGGAACGCCACGCCACAGCTCGCCTTGCTGTTGGAAGTTCCCCGCTGGTGCTGTAAGTATCTGTGGCCATTCCCTGCTGCTGCTGCCGCTGTGCGTTATGTCCCTGCTCCCGCCGTATTTGGTTCCTGTTGTCCCAGCAGGGCAGCAGCGGCCAACTTCCATCAGCAAGGCGAGCCAGGACAGCAGCAGATTAGTGAGCTGCCAGGACCTGCAGCGGAGCGTTGTCTGCAGCCAATGAGGTACAGGGGACGTCACCCTCCTGTAAGTCTTGTCTCCACCAGGAGTTCCTGGTGGTGTCAAGATACAATAATACCCATGGTAGCTGGGAGACTTTGTTGTAGCCCATTGTGGCCCAGAATTTGTGGCTTTTGTATACGTATTCATGCTCTAAAACTACACAAGTCAGAGAAGCAGCGTGGGCATCTTCGTGCAGGATCATGAACTGCTGTAATAGGAATTCCACCTCCCTGATCTTAAAACGGTTTTATAATAGGTTTTCTCTGTCAAGCAGAGACTCCAACCGTGACTTGTCCCAAAGTGCCAGGCCAATTCCCCACCTCCTTATTTGCTGATAATGTTGTTTCTTTCTGTGTTCTGTCTATCTTTTATGCTACTAAGTAGCAAAAAGAATGTTGCAATGAGAGCTGGGGCCCTCTCTCCAAAGGCCCCATAACAGTCTCCTCTATGGTATGTACGCCCTTGGTAAGGTCCCATTCAGAAGGCTATATATGGGCTCATGCTGTAAAATTCAATTCTACGGAGTGTAATGTCCATAGCTTGGCATTTTTACATCCAAGGCAAATACTGTACATTCCTGCAGGAGGGAACTTAGTATCTCCCAGTTCTGCTGACTTCTCATTCACATCCCAATAACTTTCTGTAGCGATGAATTAATGCTGAAGGACAACTTTACAGCATTAGCTTTTCATTCTGCAGTGATTTTTTTTTTTTTTTTTTTTTTTTTTTTCTGAGAACTTTTTTTTTTCTCTCTTGGTTGAAACTAACTACCATAATTTTATGAGCGAGGAGGCTAGTGTACAAGATGTCCATATGAGATGTGAGCTGGAGTCATGCTGAGTTGCAGGTCAGTATCAGATCAGCCGTGTTGAGTCACTGAGTAAACAGTAAAAGTGACAATGTTCTTTACACAGTGACAAACAGGAAGGGTAATAATAGCTGCTAAGTTGTGGTCTTGACAATGTGAAACGCGCTTGTTTTAACCCCACAACCTCTCTTGTACACAGTTTTTGTAGTCATTATTGCATCTACATCAGGTCTTCATTAATTTATATTTTCTGGCTTTAAAGGGGTTGTCCCGCGAAAGCAAGTTGGGGTATACACTTCTGTATGGCCATATTAATGCACTTTGTAATATACATCGTGCATTAAATATGAGCCAAACAGAAGTTATTCACTTACCTGCTCCGTTGCTAGCGTCCTCGTTTCCATGGTGCCGTCTAATTTCAGCGTCTAATCTCCCGATTAGACGCGCTTGCGCAGTCCGGTCTTCTCCCTTCTGAATGGGGCCGCTCGTGCCGGAGAGCTGCTCCTCGTAGCTCCGCCCCGTCACGTGTGCCGATTCCAGCCAATCAGGAGGCTGGAATCGGCAATGGAACGCACAGAGCCCACAATGCACCATGGGAGAAGACCTGTGGTCCACCGTGGGTGAAGATCCCGGTGGCCATCTTCGCAAGGTAAGTAAGAAGTCACCGGAGCGCGGGGATTCGGGTAAGTACTATCAGGTTTTTGTTTTTTTAAACCCCTGCATCGGGTTTGTCTCGCGCCGAACGGGGGGGCTATTGAAAAAAAGAAAAAAACGTTTCGGCGCGGGACAACCCCTTTAATGTTACAAGTTGTGTTGATCAAGGAATATAAGAAGGTTACTCTATTCTCACCGTCCCTTGTCTTTCGTTTTTTTTCCCCCCTCTTTGGCAATTAAAATGTTTTTCAAAGGAAGAATGTTGGTCCCATGAGCCCCATAAGCTAAGTTAATGAGCGCATAAGACAGAGGTTGCTGAGTCCAGCAGTGTACTGCCACCCCGTTCCCGCACTGTTCCCCTGGGAAGCCTGCGCTGGGTACATGCATCGGGTTCCTCTCTTCATTCCAAACATGAATGGAGAACAATTTGCATGCGCACACTCACGGAATGAAGAGCTGAGGGCTCCACACACTTGCGTTTTTTGTCTTTTTTTTTTTTAACGTGATTGTTAATGGGACTTTCTAATGTTAATAGAAATCCGAGTTTATAGGGGCTCATAGGACGTAACAGGTTACCTTTACACTACTTTCCTGGACTTAATACCTAATAATTAAAATTCCATCTTCTTACTGACTTGATGACCAATACCAGTTGCCTTTTCCATTATATTTCCAACCTAGTCGACTTGGCAGATATGGTGTCAGAGAGAGGTCTGAGGCTACAAATGTGACAACCGTTGGTCTCTGCCCAAAATGTAGTTGTCGTCCCTTTCCCATGTGGTTGCTATTCTACCTAAGCTACAATGATTTTGAATACTGTGGCATGCCACAAAGCATCTTGGTCCTGGTGTTTTAACATGAAGGGTCATTTTTTCTTTTTAAGGCTGCTGAGACTTCCATAGATTACTAGAATGGAGCAGCTGAAGTACAGCGCTGTCTCTGCTCACTAGCCGAACATTGGCTCTACTGAAAGTCTGTTGGCCCATCTTTAGCTAGTGAGCAGGGATTGTGCTTGGATGAGTGATTTAGCGGTCGGTGGGGTACCAGCAATCAAAACTTTTGACATGTTGATCTGACACGAAAAAAGTTTTGGGAAAGCCTAGTTACACTTTTAAATCCACAGACTGCAGACATTATGTTGCTAAACCAGAGATTGATGCAGAATATAATCACTTTGCCAAAACTGTCACCCCAAAACTGGGCGGAAAAGCGGACAGTCTCCATTATAGACAGTGAGGTCCCTCCAGCGCTGTTCGGTTCTGTCCAGAGACTGAACCGTTTGGCCATGCTGATTCCCCTTCCTTCTCCCTGAACGGAGCAGGAAAGCAGAAACCCCAACGCAGGTGGGAGATTACCCTTAGGTGGAACAACTGTAAACTATTGCTATAGTGTTTCACTGTAAAATTGAGAAATCCTCTTCAAACTACTGGGACAAACGTTTTCATAAGCGTATTCTTTGAAGTGAATTGACTATTGGTCGGCAAACCGTATATAATTTGGCCCTAAAATGATAGCTGGTCTGATGATCTGGGTTTGCAGAGCCGTCATGCTTTCCACAGGATACCTGCTCACTCCCGCAACTCACCTCTCACCCGCAGCGGCACCCGAATCTTTTCTTCCGAGCGGGCAGCTACTCTCTAAGGACAATGCTCGCTCGAGTAATTGCCCTTAGCGAGTATACTCGCTCATCTCTACTAATGAGCAATCATTGCTCTGTGTAAAACCAAACTAATGACTGCTGTTAGTCATTTGGAAAAGTCGAAGCATACAATGTGAATGCTAGTTGCTCCGTGTAAGGCCGCTTTCATATCTGTGCATATCAGATCCAGCACAAAATACCGGAAGAAATGGCTCTGCTTGCTTTACTTCTGGTAAGATTTTGGTCAGCTGAGTGGAAACTGAACAGACCCCATTATAGTCAATGGGGTACATTTGGCGCTATTTGGTTCCGTCATAAGATGGATGCATTCGGCCAGGGGATTCCCCTTTCCTGCTCCCCGACAGAGCAGGAAAACAGAACCTCGCCACAGATGTGAAAGCAGCGCCTTAAAGGGGTTGTCCCGCGAAAGCAAGTGGGGGTATACACTTCTGTATGGCCATATTAATGCACTTTGTAATATACATCGTGCATTAAATATGAGCCATACAGAAGTTATTCACTTACCTGCTTCGTTGCTGGCGTCCCCGTCTCCATGGTGCCGTCTAATTTCAGCGTCTAATCTCCCGATTAGACGCGCTTGCGCAGTCCGGTCTTCTCCCTTCTGAATGGGGCCGCTCGTGCTGGAGAGCTGCTCCTCGTAGCTCCGCCCCGCCACGTGTGCCGATTCCAGCCAATCAGGAGGCTGGAATCGGCAATGGAATGCACAGAGCCCACGGTGCACCATGGGAGAAGACCTGCGGTCTACCGTGGGTGAAGATCCCGGCGGCCATCTTCGCAAGGTAAGTAAGAAGTCACCGGAGCGCGGGGATTCGGGTAAGTACTATCCGTTTTGTTTTTTTTTACCCCTGCATCGGGTTTGTCTTGCGCCGAACGGGGTGGCTATTAAATTAAAAAAAAAAAACGTTTTGGCGCGGGACAACCCCTTTAAGATGGGCTTGACTACGCCTCTCTCACAACTATGTTAACAGGGAGCTCGCAACATTTATTATTTTACATATAAAGGATTATTTTACACCGTAAGGAACAATATTTTCTATTATTCATTACAGACTATTTGTTCATTTACATTAATAATTGTTGGAATCTGCCTTTACCATGTATGGGCGTGCTCAGATAATTACTGTACTATTAAAATTTCGCAACTGTTACACTTAGAAGATGCAGCCGCCGGCTTTTTGGAGGGACCTCCTATGTAGTGAGTTGAATGCACTTGAGAACTGGGACTTCTACCATTTCACGACCTTAGCTGCTAATACAAGGAAAGGCTTTGAAGATGGGTTTCCCAGATTATAATAATTTCCCAAACTGTCACAGCAGTTCTCAGAAGTTGGGGGCTGTTCCTGTGTAGGGAATCAGAAAACATTCCCTGATTAGTTAGGAGAATGCTCTTGTGGAAAAGTTATTTGTGTCTCTGATAAGATCAGTCTGGTCTGCTGAACACTTTATTCTTGCATTGAAATGTTTGGCTATGTGTTTCCGTAACTTGGATGAATTTATACAGAACTGTGTAAAAATCACTAGAAAATCTACAGTGGGGATCAATTCGTAAGGGTGGTTTCACATCTGTGCTGGAACTTCCGGTCGGAGATTCCATCGCAGATACAGCACAAAATACCAGAAGAAAAAGCGCTGCACGCAGTACTTCTTCTTCCAGTAAAATGCTGGGCAGCTAAGTGGGAACCAAACGGACCTCATTGTAGTCAAAGGGATTCCCCTTTCTTGCCTCCTATGCAGATGTAAAAGCACCTTAACTGCAGTAAACCTTACCAGCTCTTTAACAACAAGGCTGCCACCAAAGCCAATGGTATGACCTGCTGTCCACTCTTCTGAGGATATCCAGTATTGTCACCTGATTTGAAACGGACTGATAAAATGTATGTAGTCCTACTTTCTATCAGACCTTAATGCCTAGGTTTTGTAGGTTGAACATGACCTTGATTCCTCAAGTAAATACTAAGGGGCCTCAACAGCTAATCAAATGTTATCTATAAAGGTTTCATGGTCATTAACTTTTCCACAAACTCCTACTCAATGCTGGATTACAATAGGGATGCTTTGGGAGACTGACCTGGCGGATGACATTATAGTACACTGGGAGTGCCGCCAGCTGCAGCCTATCCAAATGCTATGTAGTGTTGCATTTGCAGCGTCCCGTAGGGTGACCCCAGACACATGGTATACACTGAGGAGCTAGGAAGGCTTGTCACGGTGGCATTTACCACGCTCCCTCCCAGAGTGACACATTCAGCCAAGGCCAGGGCAGCGCTGGGCCTCTTCTGGACACCCGTAGGATAGGGATGCCCAACAGGTGGTAGAACAGAGATTGCAGTTGTCACAGGTGACACCACCATTCCAGTATCCACCAGCATAAACATCGGTGGAGAATAAATGAGCCGCAGACAGGAATTGAGCACCTCAGGTCCCTGGAATAACTTTACTGGGTAACAACTCCACAAACACAAGGCAAACAATAGACAGTATTCCAAGTGCAGGTAGAGTTATGGATTTATACAGACAGACTTGAAGATGAGTACCTCCACACAGCGATCCCAGACTTGAGGACACCTGTGTGTTTGACAATTGTAGACACGTACCTCCACCCAGTGGTCCCAGACTTCAGGATGCTTGGACGTGAACAATTGAGTAAAGAAGAGTACCTCTGCACTGGGCCTTAAGAGAGTCTTACTCACTAGTTGCTCACTCTCTCTCTTGGGGGCTCACTCCATCTTCATCACAGAAACAAGCACTCGGGGAAACCTCTCCTCTTCTTCTATCTTCAACACCTGAGAGCTGAAGGTGCCCTCGTGTCTCTGTGCTGTGCTCTCTTCGCTGGAACTGAAGCTGGGATACACGATGGAAGCCTTTTTCCGCTCTCAAGCATTCACATTTATAGCCTCACTCGTACCACATGACAGGACATAAATTGATACATTTACAGACAGTCAGCTCACACTTTGCAGACATTAACCTCTTTTTTGCTGCAGCTGATAGTGAGTGATTTGCTGTCTGTCAGCTACTGAAAGTACATATCCTGCCCTGCCCAGCCCTGCTGTATAATGTCCTCTATGCTATTCCTTCTGTGTGCTGTAGAAAGTTACGGAACAAAATAAGCTGTGTTATCCATCTGTGGTGTATGAAAGTCCTATCCGCTCAACGGCAGGTGAAAATTGGAAATACAGTCCACAGCTGAGAAAAATACCATAAAGAAGTGCTATAATGGCCATTAATAGTGTTACTCTTAATGTACACATGGCAGTTTATTCTGAAGTTAGATATGCTTTAATCCCTTTCCGTCTACAAACTGTATATTTAAGACAGCAGTTTGATTGCTCATTACTTTCGATGGAACGCTGTAATTCACTGATGTAACGATAGAGTGACCATACTAATGTAACAAAGTGAAATAAGTGTGTTTTGTTACATTATTTGCCAAGGTTCATCACCTAATCATGCCTTCAGGATAAAGTAGGTGCCCTTTCAGTATGCTACTGTCCCATGTCACGAAGTGCCCACATAATGTAGAATGGAGGCCGTGTTCTCATTTTCTTTAGTTGCTGCCTTTTTCCTATGTGCTCTTAAACTTAACCAAAAAAAATTGCACCCATCAGTGCTTTACCACAATGTTTGGTTGGCAGGTAAGGAAGATGGGCTTCAAACCTTAATGGTGATCCTTGTTTTGAGCAGTACTGAGTACACATTTATTTACTTGGGAGAATCAGAGGATTATTTTATATGGAAAATTTAATTTGTAAAAGCAACTACAGCAGACTAGAGAGGGAAAGAACCAAGTGAAGTTGCATTTTTTTTTTTTTTAATTTAGTGATAATTTTTTATATTTAACGCGAGCAAATCGCAAAAGATAGCAATGCCAGCAAAAAAAAATCTTTGGTAAACTATAAAATAAAAATCAACTTTACAGTACATTACTCCAAAATGCTTTAATGACCTTTTGGTCCTAAAAGGAAAGAAATACCATTTTATTCCTATCTTCTGATGTTATGGCTGGTATAGGCTATAACCGTGGTGGCGGACCTATGGCACACATGCCAGAAAGGGCACGCAGAGTCCCCTCCATTGGCAAGTGCGCCGACGGCTGCTTACCACAGTAGTGATTACAGGCCGGGGTGCTGTGGCTCCCTGGCCAGTAATTACTCAGCGGCGCTGATCCTGGGTGCACACACTGCCATCACGTTAGCATCAGTGGAGGTCTGACCTCTGTGAGCACTTCTAATCACAAGTAGGAAGGGATACCGGCTCCTCCGACTTTTTGTTCCGGCATAGCTAATACAACTCCATTCAAGTAAAGTAAGTTAAAAATTGTGTCTGTGGATTATCTGCTTTCTCTCCTTTTTATTGTCCGTTTTATTTTATAGTATTTTTAACTGTGCTACAGACAATTCAGATGGATTGAATTCTGAAAGCACAACTGTAGCCTTCGGCATTCCTAATACTTAACCTTTCTGTAAGCTTATAAATAGTGCATGTTCTATACATTCCATACTTGACAGCTGTCTTTGTTTCTGGCTTTGACCATAGATCATTTGGAAGCTGATGATGTGTTGTATTGAGTGATAATCCACAGTGTGATTTTTGTACTGAACAGGTGTGATCATCTTATTCTAAACCACTGAGTGTTACACATGTGGTTGAGCTTCTGTAGCATTCATCCTCCATCCACAGAACAGTCTTGAGGCAGAGTCCATATATTGTGAACTTGTACCACAATGTGAGATACTGCAAAAAAGTACAATGCAATGTTAATAAAGGTTTTTGCACATCCAATACCTTTTTCAGGGAAAAAATCCTCAGTGGACTCTAGCGATTGTCAATGTGGATTTTAATTAATTGGAACGAAATGAGTAAAATCTGCAGCTAAATCCAGATGTAGCACAAATTAGATGTACTGTAGGAAGGAAGGTGAACCAGAAAAAGCAGACGGAGGCATGACTTTTTGCTAAGAAAATGTTTGTAATTGGAAGTAAGAATTTAGTGTATTTCCTTCTATGTGCGTGTCGTGTAACTCTTCACTGCAAGCTGGAGGACTCGTTTCTTTCAAAGTCAGACTAAGGGCTCCTTCACAGGAGCGTATATATGCAGCTATTTACCCGCATAAATACACATTGCATTCAATGCATTCATTCAGCTGGCCCGGGGTATTTAGGCCTCATGTTCACTAGGTAATTGGGGCCCGCGCGGATTCTCTCCTTTTCCGCGGACATGAGGCCTGAAAAATGATTTAACTCACCTGTCCGGACGCTGCGGGTTCCTAGGGCCGGATCTTCTTTCCTTCTGCCCGGCGGATGTGCTTTATTTTTTTTTTTTGAACTCCTGCTCTCCCGCGCTCCCACGCCTGAGAGCAGAAATTCAGCTGCGGGTGTACCGCAGATTCGGACGGCTTCCATAGGCTTCTATGGAAGCCTGCGGGAGCCCCGCAGAAAATGGAGCATGCTGCGGGTGATTTCACGCACGTGTGATCCGCGCGGCAGGGAAAAAATGACATCCGCAGGTATTTACTTACCTGTGGGTGTCCAATGCATCCCTATTGGTGCGGATCACACGTGCGGGACACCCGCGCGGATTTCCCAATTCTAATTGTTCAGTGGACATGAGGCCTTACGCGGGAAAATAGCTGCATATATACGATTGTGTGAAGGGGCCCTAAGGCCACTTTCACGCAGCCATATTCTGATCTGTATTTGTAAGCTCAAACCAGGAATGGAACCTACAGAGCGAAAGTATAAGGCCGGCTGCACATGGCCAAGACTCTCGCGCGAGATTTGTGCATTGTGAGATGGACCAATCTCGCATGAATAAGAATCCCATTTTTTTTATTGGGGGTTATACACGTTAGTGATTTATTCCCCCCCCCCCCCCTGCATTGTATCGTGGCATGTCCTAACTTTGGGGTGCTGCAAGGGTATGCCAAAGATGAGACATGCCACGATGCACCCACAGGGCATCACACCGCACTTCAGGCGCATCACTACTTCCCCTGAAGTGATAAAAGGCGGTTTTACGTAACACAAGCTCCTCGCATCCGTTGGGACAAAATATCGTCTGTGTGAAATCAGCCTAATGGAGGGACTTGCACCTCACACGACTGGATTTGAATTCTGGAATCTATGATCGCCATCTATGCGGATGATCTGTCGTAAAATATGGGCATTGAAAGTCATGTATGTTCGGTTTTTTTTTTCCCCCTTCCCAATCGCAAGTACGAATTGCGTAGTCCATGAGTGTAAGAAAAATTGCAGCATGCTCTATTTTAACATGGATTCCACACGGACAACCTCCATTGATGTCAGTGGAGCCATGTGACCCGCAGCCCATAAGCAGTTAACCTTGCATATGGGCTGCAGGTACCCACGTCACCACTAAGCGACGGCATGGGAAATACAAACAAAAAACCCCCAAACAAACCTGTACTGAGTATGACCGCCTGCGTGCCTCTGCAGTCATACGCAATAGTTATTTGCCATACGCAGGGTCATCGGCCGGGCTCACAGCCGGAATCCGCTGACTACCTCCCACATGCGGAATTCGACCTGGTCGTGTGAGCTTGGCCTATTTTGGAGCCACTCCAGTATTACAAATACTTATGTAAAATATTGACCCAAATACTACTGTATGAGAATGGAAGGCTGTATGTACATGGGCGTATTTCATGCGCAAACCCTGTCCAATAGCGATATGGATAGAACTCGCATGTTAAAAGAACACCTTTAATTGTAATCTGTTTCATGTACATGAGCGATCTTTCTTTCTCTCTGTCCCATTTTTGGATATTTCTTCAAGAATCGCCCATTATTTTTTATGGGAGCATTAAAGAAATGCATTGCACTCATATACTATGCGGTTTGTATGTTTAACACCAGTACATTGTAGTTAACATTTTAACTAATGTAACCACTTGTGATTCACTTTTGAACCAATTTCCTTAATTGAGATCTGTGACATCAGATGATTTATTGGAGGTGCCTGAACTTTTTCAGTTGCAGACTATTCTGATGGATTAATGGGTCATAATGTAAATAGTATCTTAAATGCAAAAAACATCTATGCAACGACTTTTTTAATGTCCGTGTATGAAGTTGAGAAAAGGAGAACCCTGCTGTTCCTGTACACTAGTCAGACTATACTTGGTGCGGCTGCATGGTTGGTGCAGGCATTGTTCATCCTGTGGTGCTCCATATTTAGACATACAATTCAGGTTAAAGCAAAGCCATAGAAAGCAATGTGCATCTCATAACTTCCATGTCCAACTAGAAAATCCAATCCATCATAGTTGTGAAAACGGTGCGTACCGTGCCCAGGAATGATCAGAGACACAAACTGGAGTTCTGCGAACAAAAGTGTTTCTTCTACATTTATACTATAAATGTAACTTTAGTATAATCACTTTGTGTCATGTAAATATAAATTGTTATTGTGCATTATATAACCTTCTGTTCAGTTGTTCAAACCTTCCCCTACCCCCACCCCCTTCCCTTTCCCCGGTCACACTATCGCCGCTATCCAATGGATAGCAGCGATCGCATGGGAGTAAGCAAAGTTGAAAAAAAGTTAGATTCAGCTCCCCTCATGGATTGAGCTCCCCTCATGGATTGGATCCATGAGGGCAGCTAAAAATACTCACCCCCGTCCTCCTCCGATTTCCCGCGGAGATCTGGTCCTCCAAGACCTGATGCCGGGCTTCTGCACATGCACGCCAGACGAAATTCCATCTGCCTCATGCGCAGAAGACTGGAGGGCCCGACACACTTGAAAACAGGAAATTTCACCAGGGACCACGATGGCCTGTCCACAGGCCCGTGATAGTCATTATCCAATGGATGACAGCAATTATGGAAAAGTGGAAAAATGGTATCCATGAGGGGAGATGAAATTACATAGCTATGATCCCCCGCTTTGTCCTCCGACCGGATCTTGATCCGCGGACCTTTCCCAGCTTCGGCGCATGCATCCGTTAGCAAAATGGCCGCTTGCGCAAAAGTCAAGAATTTTCCTGTAAATTTTAAATCCCCCTGCTTCTGGCTACCAAAGGTAGCCAAGAGCCTGGAGATGTCACGGGGAGCCACGGTATGCGGTTACTGGTCACGCAATAGCCATTATTCAATGGACGTTTGATCTGCGGTGATACACATATCCATCAAATGCACTGGATTACACAATTCCGCTTACATTAGCGGGTCGGAATTACGTAATCCATTTGTCGAAAACAGAACGCATGTACTATTTTACTGTGGATATCCGCAACATAGAACCCATTGTGCTCTACAGTTGCGGATATACCCGCAGGCCATACCCAACTACATTGTGTACGGGCTGCGGGTACCCGCGTCATCGATAAGCGGCGGCGCTGGAAATGCAAACAAAAAAAGGTGTACTGCGCAAGATCGCCTGTGTGAGTATGCAGTTATGGGCAGGACATTACTCGACTGTACGCAAGGTCACGGCCGGGCTCGCAGCTGGGATCCGCTGCAGACCTCCGCAAGCGGATTTCACATACAGCCCTATGAGCCCGGCGTTATTCAGAGCGCTACCTGTAATATGTAAATTACAAGAAGTCCCAGGGAACGCTCGCCTTCCTGCAGTTTCAGGAGCAACTTGTTAAGCACCTTCTGTTTGAGACCCCCGCATCTCAGCAAGCTTAGGAAGCCTTACAGAGCGCCACTTTTTTCACCACTGAGGTCAAGAAATACCCCCAGAAAAGTGTCGGGTTTGCAGCAAGCATGGGAGGAGAAGGGATACCCGGTTTTATTGCCCCATGTGCCTATCCCAACTGGGCCTCCGTGATTACCCCTGTCCTTGGACATACCACACAGTTTACATGATTACTTTTATCTAAGAGCTAGGGAATGCCAAAAAGGTGGGGGGAGGTTTTTTTTCTGCACAAGTGTGCAATGTGGCCTGGAATTTATTCAGTTGTGCCCTGAAATCCATGGGTGTTCCCTCCTTTATAGGCCTAGCTATATGTCCTATAAGTAGATTGGGGCTACACTTGGTATGTTTCTGAACACAGTACAAACTGCTATCTATTTTGGAATGAAAGTTTTCATTCTTGTGTGCTGTACCAAAAAAACCTGTTTTTTAAAATGACACAATAGCCAAAAAAAATGAAAATCATTATATTTATTTTCCTTCTGCTTTGCTTAGATTCATTCAAAAACTGTGTCAAAATACACAGTACACCCCTAGATAAATTCGTTAAGAGGTCCAGTTTTCAAAATGGGGTCATTTGTGGGCGTTCTCCATCATTTTGGCCGCTCACACAAGGGGGCAATGGGGCCTAAATCACCTTCAAGCAAAATGTCTGTACTGAAAGCCAGCGGCTGCTCCTTTTGGTTTGGGCCCCGTTGTGCATAGAGACATAATATTAGGGCCATAATGGGTATGTTTGTGAACACAGGGCAAACTGTGATCCATTTTGGTGTGTAACCCTCATTTTCATGTGCACTACAGAACAAAAAACATGCCTTTTTAAAATAACATATTTGCAAAAATATAACATTTTATTTTTTGTCTCCTCTAAACTGTATTAACGCCTGAAAAAAACAAACTGTGGGGTCAAAATACTCCTGACATCCCTCAGTGAATACATTTAGGGGTGTAGTTTTTAAAATGGGGTCATTTGTGGGGGTATCTATCATTCTGACACCTATGAGTTTTTGCAATCTTGGCTTGGTGAAGGAAAACAAAGTGTTCCTCAAAATGTTGATAATCAATGTTAAATTTGTACGTCTCCTAAATGGTTAAAAAAAAAGAGTCTTTCAAATGTGCGTCCAGAATAAAGTAAACAGATAGAAATAGAAATATATATCTCAGCAAAAATCTGTTCAGCATGTTTGCACATATTTGAGATATTACAATTATAAATGAGCGAGTATACTCGCTAAAGGCAATTGCTCGAGCGAGCATTGCCTTTAGCGAGTATCTCCCCCTGCTCGAGACTGCAGGTTCGGGTGCCAGCAGGGAGCTTGCGGGGGAGAGCGGGGCGGAACGGAGGGGAGATCTCTCTCTCCCTCTCTCCCCCTCGCTCCCTCCTGCTGACAGCCGCTACTCACCGCTCCCCCGCGCTGGCACCCGAACCTGCAGTCTCGAGCGGGCAGGTACTCGCTAAAGGCAATGCTCGCCCGAGCAATTGCCTTTAGAGAGTATACTCGCTCATCTCTAATTACAATTGAAACTGAAAAAATTACATTTTTTTTTTTTTCAAAAGTTTGGCGCTTTCAATAAATATACACAAATTCTATTGGCACCTAAATGAAGCACAACATGTGGTTAAAAAAACAAAAAACATCAGAATCACTTGGATATGCATAACCTTTACAGAGTTATTCTATGTTAAAGTGACACATGTCAGACACATAGGTCATCATCAATAGTTGATCAACTGGGGTTCGTTGCTTGGGACCCGGGCCGATTAGCTGATCAAGCACTTGCCTGTGGGTCAGAGGGGAAGCTGCTGCTCTGATGCCTCTGTAGTGGCTGGTGCTTGTAATTTCAGACAGTTTTCATTAAAATCAATTGGAGTCGCAGCTGCTGTTACCAGCATCTGCTACTGCACAGGTCAAAGCAGCAGGTTCTACACTGATGCCTGTGTATTGTGGCGCTGATCACAGACACCTCATCAACTGACCTGCCGGGGTGCTGAGTGGTGCGACCCTCATCTGAGCAGCTATTGATGACTTATCCTCATGATAGGTCATCAATAGTATTTCCCTGGAAAATCCCTTTTAAGGAACCCTAGTCCAACACCTGAGCGGGGAGAAATTGTTTAGTGGTCAACTTTAAGATGGTTATTCACATGCGAAACTATTGGCCAATAAACACGCTTGTTTAGTTGACGGCCATTTCTCTAGATTCCTGCCATAAATGTGTGTTTATTTTAATGGGACAAGTGTAATAAGTCAATGCCAGACATCTCTGGCAGCAGCTTATCTCTCAGGGGCAAATAAAGGGGGTATGTTAAGATCCAACATGCCCAATCCTTCTTCTTTTCCCCAAAGTTTCATATTGGGGGACAGTCTGCAGGATGTAATACACATTAGATCACTAGATGATTCTGACAAAATCTCTGGGTTTCGTTAAGGGTGTATTCACACAGGCGACTTTCGTTCATTGCGAGATGCACAAAACTTGCATGGATGTAGACCCCATTATTTGCAATGGGTGTATTTACATTGCTGATTTTTCTCTCATAGCAATGCTGTGAGATAGAAAAATTGAAGCATGTCAGATATATATTCTTCCCCCCCCCCCCTTTTTTAACTTTTCCGATTGAAGCAAGATGCATTTTTCATGCGTATCACAGTTGCAGGTTTACAAGAATGATATAGGTCTAGGTGTCTCAAACCGATATCACGTTCAGGTGTTTTCAGTTTTGATTGGAGTGGTGGCCTAAAACGTGCTTGGTAGAGATGAGCGAGTATCTCCCCGCTCGTCTCTAAAGATTCGGGGGGCGTGGAGCAGCGGGGGAGAGCGGGGAGAAACAGAAGGGAGATCTCTCTCCCTCTCCATCCCCCGCCCCCCCCCCCACTCCCCACCGCAACTCACCTGTCACTCGTGCCGGCCCCCGAATCTCTAGAGACAAGCGGGGAGATACTCGGCTAAGGCACTACTCGCTAGAACTTGATGGCATGTGACAGATGGTTTTATTACCTTCTAGCTGATTTATAACTATTGGGGTTTCAGGGCGATCCTTCTGTCATGTTGTTCTACCTATGACACTTAGCAGGCAGTCTGGGAGTGCTCATCTCTAAAATTAATCACTTTCCTCAATTTATATTGTGCCTCCAGCTGGCAAATCTTTTTAATCTCTGCTTAATGAACATTATGGGTAGAGTGGAAAGAATATACTGTGGGATCTGATCGTTAAATGTCACAACTGGGGATCATTTTCCACCATTTTATCCATTTTAGGTAGGTATCATAATCCACCACTTCGCTCTATGCTTTCTGGACACTTCCTTTCAGCAAACACCCTTACAGCATTATTTTCTACCACCTGCCTTACCTTCTAAATAATACTCTATCAAGGCAACAGCTTTATGACTAATCTTCCACCTACACTCTCATATACAGTATTATCACCGCCCATCTTTCTTGCCTTATTTCCTCAGATATGTGCTTGATAATGGAGCCACTGTAAGCTCCGAAATGAGTTGCACCCTATCTTATGTATGTGTAACCATGTGGCTTGTGTTTAAACCAATAAATTGGATTTTAACCGAACATTCTCCGCAATGGACTCCTCTACTATCAGTTCACAACACTTTGCCACCTCGAGCTGTGTGTGAGGAGGGTGTCTTTGGGTTCCCACCAAGTCCCCCTTTCCCAAAAGTAAGTATCACCATTGGAACACAACACTGGTGAGGTTGCACCCTGAGCACAGGAGACCTTTTTTTAACTACTTCCTCTCTGTTCTCGCCTGAGATAGTGGATATCTTGGGATTCTCCATGCCTGCTCTCCTTTTGGATGTCGCCAAAACAGGGTGTCACCTCTACCAACAGCTACTCCCTCCTTATAGTGAACTCTGACCAGAGGCGTAACGGCCAAAATCCCTCCAGGTTGGGCCGTTCACGCCAGATAAGTCTCTTTTTTTTTTACCTATTTACGCCTACACTAGCTTCCCACACCATTAGTAGAGATGGTGTCCTGATAACCTGTCTAATGTATATTCTGGGTAGAGTGGAAAGGGACAATAACTCAAACATACTGTGGGCTCTGATCGTTAAATGTCAACGGTGGAGTAAAAAAAAACTGGTGTACAGAACATAGTGTTGTAATTTTTTTTTATTGAATACATTATATATTACCCATAGCAGAGAAGAGTGGCACCGAATGTGACCATCCTACATTGCAGCTAACCTAGGAGAATTCTTTGCCAAGGAATGTGTTTGGTCAGGTATGGAGAGCACCTAGAAGGTGTGAGGAGACTTTTTTAAGGTCATCCATGCTCCTCTGGGAAATATGTAAATGGGAGATGGAACAATACCTCTAGATAGGTGGTGCTGTAGAGTTATTGTTCAATCTTTCCATTTGGCTATATTGGTTTTATGGATTTACATAATGTGGACCCATTGGACCAACCAACCAGGCTGAGACCTGTCCTGGAGTGGAAGGCAACTGACTTCTCAGATAGAGGGACTGTAGGCAGGAATTCAGAACAAACTCAGATACAGAAATGCAGGACTGCCACAGACTGCCAAACACCCAAAACATTCACCAGCATACCCGCACAAACAAATGGTTGGAATTGCTATAATAAGTACAAAGAATTCGTTTTATGGATTGGCTAAGTCACTTAAGCTGCGAGCCCAACTTCAAGGGTCCTCGCTGTCTCGTGGTCTCTAGTGAGACAACTCTACTCTAGTGAGACAACTAACCCCAGGGTACCTGTCTGTGAGCAGGGCAATTGCCCTGATAGGAATGGCCCCGCACTGGAACCTAAGGGCCTAACTAGCCCTAGATGGTAAATGATCCAAGCAGCATAGGAATACACACACAAATATACAGAAACCAAACTCACTAGAATGCCAGCACAGACAGATCAGAAGGCCTTAAACAGACCTAGCACTGAGACACATGAACAGATATACAGATACAGAAACAGAACTGGCAACTATGCCAGCTAAGACAGATCAGAATGCCTCAAACAGACCCAGCACAGAGACACACAGACAGATATACAGATACAGAAACAGAATTGGCGAAATGCCAGCACAGACATCAGAAGGCCGTAAAAGAAGCAGGAACACAAGACTGCTAACACTGCAAGAGGAAAACCAGCAGACCCTGACAAAAGAGCTGGTATATATAAGCAACAGACATGAGAGATTGGCTGACTGGAGCAAACCACACGCCGCCAGTAAAATCTATCACACCTGTGAAACTGAGCTGCTGGGAAAACGTGTAGAACCACAGATCCCAGCAGCAAGCTCTAATACTTGGCACTTGAAACCTACTAAACTGGTATATGAAAAAAATGACCAAATATGGGAATGACAAGGCAACTGTTAGGTGGATTCATAACTGGCTGAGTGATCGTACTCAGAGTGGTCATAAATGGCTGCACATGCAAGTGGAAGAATGTATCAAGTGGGGTACCACAAGGCTCTGTCCTAGGCCCAGTGGTGGTCAACATTTTTATAAATGATCTGGAGGATTAAATTGATGGGAAAATGATCAAATTTTCCGACGACACAAAGCTAGGAGGGATAGCTAACAGTAGGGGAGCTAGGGAGAGTATTCAAAAAGATCTAGAAAAGCCTGAACTGTAGGCGGTGACTAACAGAATGGTATTTAACAAGAAGAAATGCAAAGTCCTACATCTGGGCAAGAAAAATGAAAAAAACACATACAGAATGGGAGGAATTGGGCTTAGCAGGATCAGGGTGGTCAGCACTAAGAGCAATGGAAATGGGAGGGCAGCGGGGAACCGGGAACTGTGACAGTGGTGACTCCGAAGGGTCTGTGAGAAACCACGAAATGGTAGGGCAGCGGGGACAGGAAACTGTGCCAACAGCAGCACTGGGGTGTTCGGCACTAAGAGCAGTGGAGAGAGACGGCCAGTGGGGACAGGGCAGGGAACTGTGACAGCAGCGGCCCCAGCAAAATGGGGTTTTCCTGCAAGAAGCCCGGAGAGATGATGGTATGGCAGCAGAGTGGACAGGGAACACTGCATTTGGGTGGTCGGCACTGAGAGCAGCGGAGATGGCAGGCAGAGTCTGGAGGGGAGAAGATGGAAGCAGAGACTGGGAGATGATGGCTGACAGGGCAGCGGGGATAGCTAGCCAATCAGCAGCTGTGGGCATCACCTGCATCTCAACACAGCTCACCAATCTCTCCACCCCTTGCTTCTGGTGGAGACAAGATACAACAGTACCCTTAGACAGTATGCCAACACCCTGGGTGTATATATATTGAGTATGTGAAAAACCTGCTGACGGAGCAAACTTCCAATGAACTCAATTGTAAGCCACTAGTGACTTTCACTAGTGGCTTACAATTGAATTGATTGGATGTTTGTGCCGTCACGAGGGCTTTATGAAGAGAGCTGTCCAACAGGTCATTAGCAGCAGACTTTTGAGGTAGGGTGGGAGTTGAGGGGTACAAGTGGAGCAATCTGTGTAATGGGGTGTAGGAAACATTCTGTGAGAGATGGGGAGCATGGAAAGTAATCAGCAACTCTAATTGTATTATTTACTTTGTGTGAACACTAGTACTACATGGTGTACAAAAGGAGGCACAACTATTTTGTGGGGCACTATTGCAGAATAGGGCATAAAAGTCTGGCGCACAATATAGGGCATTTATTTGGCACTATTTTAGGGACACTACCACTAGTGTAGAAGTGCATTCTTTTCTTTTTTTTTCAAACACCATGTGGGGAGGATGCCTTATTTTGCTGTTTGGCGTTCTATCAGGAGTATATGCCCTGGTAAATAAGTGATTTATTGCTACTGCTACATTTGTGCATGTTTTTATTTTTATATTGCTACAATGCAAATCTTGGTATTGGAAGAATTTCTTAGTTTTGGGGGGAAAAAACAGCTTCTTGCTATTGTCTTCCTGATAACGCAGCTCACAAGCTGCTATGGGGTCATTGGAGAAGGTGGCCCAGTCTTGGAGCTTTTTTTTCCCCTTTTTGTTACTGTGTAGTAAGAAGCTGTGTACACCTAACGGAACTGCATTGTTGGAAGACAGTAGGGTTAGAATTTGGCCCGAAGGTCATAGTAAGAAAAGATCAGGCCCTTTTTGTCCTTGGTGTCCAAACTTAGCACGAGAACAAGGGCCCCCTCTTATCTATGCACACCAACGTAGCTGGGGCCAAGAAGTCAATATTTCGGATTAATAATGGCTTAAAAACAATTGTTAACATATTGTAACAAACTGAATATCTTGCATCATTTTAGGTGACTCCGGGTAGCAAAGCGGCATTGGCTGATCTATGTATAGGAGATGTTGTGATAACAATTGATGGAGAAAATACAGATGGAATGACCCATTTAGAAGCACAAAATAAAATCAAAGGCTGTGAAGATGAACTCTCCCTCATAATAAACAGGTAATACTCAATGTATGACTGCGTGTAACTGCAAGAGTATATGGAATGATATTTGCCATAACTTACAGATTTCATGGCTCCCCGTCTGAGTGTTTAAGATCCGCTCATGTAAAAACATGACTCTCCGTACATTCCTGTGGTCTCGCCATGACACGTGGGAGCGGGATTTGTCAAGAGACACTTGCATCTAAATGAAGGGAGCAGTAAACTCCTAGAGCCTTCAGGAAGGAGGGTGAGAGGCCATGAAGTAATGAAGATTGTTCTGGCTGTATTCTAGGAATGTATCTCTATTTTTCTAGGTCTTGCAGAATGAAAGCATTCTTGTTTTATGCTTGCATAACTGTTAAAGGGAACCTGTCATCAGAAAGAAAAAAGTTTTTAATCTACCACCATAGAGTAATGGAGCGTGACACAAGTAGGCCACACATGGCTAGACACAAAGCCATTTAGAATTACCAGAAATTCTTAGGGCCCTTTTATATGAGACGACTGTTGGGCACAGAAGCACCCATTAGTCTTCTTAGCAATGGTTGCTCCTGTGCCTTCATCCAAGAGTGATCATCGTTTAGTGAATGGAGGTGGAGCGAGCCAGGGGTTTCAGGCCACCGGCCTCCATTCACGGTAAACAGGCAGTTGTTCGTAGATGAAAGACTGCCTGTTTATCCGGTTAGATCGTTATTTTTTTTTTTTATTATTTCTCCACGATCCAAATGACGAACAGATTATCATTCATTGTTCATATCGTGCAGGCATTTACACTGAACGAGTATTGTCAGATTCCCCCGATTCAACGAGAATCTGAACTATAATCGTTCGGTGTAAAAGAGCCCTAACTTGGTTGTTTGTGTGCCTAGTATGCAAATGCGCTTTCTTGAGTACCTGCAGCTGATTTCATACAAGCTAGGGAGCACGGACTGCGGGAGCTTTCGAAGGAGATGAGGGGGAACGCCACATAGTATGAAATAAGTTGTGGATGCTCGGCGAATTTCCAGTCAAAGTCCGCACCAATGAATGTCATATGTGGTGCTCCCCCTTACCTCTGAAGGCTTCTCGCTGTCCGTGCTCCCCAGCTTCTGGTTCCCAGCGGCCTGTAGTGGAATTACCTGACCAGTGGCGCCGCACCTGACCAGGCCACTGGGAACCGCAAGCCGGGGAGCCCAGACTGTGGGAAGTCTTTGGAGGAGGTGAGGGGAGCGCCACAGAGTGTGAATTCAGCTGCGGGTACACGGCTAATTTCCAGTCAATGGTACAGATTTGACTGTTTTTTGGATGCATAAATGCTGCGGACATTCCACAACATTTCCGCCATGTGTAAACATACCCCAAGTCAGCTTGAGGTATGGTGTCCCTCCACAATGGCCCCAGTAGTAATGGTGTCCCCTACAGTGGCCCCAGTGGAAATACTATTACTACTATTACATCCCCAGACTTATAAGCTTAGTTCATAGGGCTAAAAGTAGGTGACTGTGTCTCTTTATGCACAGTATGTCATGAAAAACTCTCTCAGAATCCCTTGCATTTCGAAGTTATTGCCACTTAATAACCTGTCCGATTTCAAAAACTGGGCCTGGTTAAGAGGGACAAAACTGGCTCCAGGAAGAAAGGGGTTAAAGGGATTTTTCAAGTAATTTTATTTTTTTTAATTGTGGTAACCATGCACATAAGTAATAAATTAGCCTATATACACCCACCTCAGATTTCCATAGCTCCGTCTCTGACTTCCTGTTCAACTCAACTTCTCTGTTTATAAGTGGCAGCCTATGACATTCTGTAAGTTGGCTGACTGCAGCCTGTGATCTCATTCTGACCATCTGAGATCTACTTGACTTTTATGTTCCCACTGAAAAACTGACTTTTTCAGAGTGTAATTCCTGTGTGATGGACCCTACCACGCAAGCTCTTTAGAGGGCGGATATAGAAACTTCTATCACAGTTACTGATGATGATTAGAGGCTCCTGTCACACATTTAAAATAAAGGAGATGATAGTTCAGACTCCTGATTTGTATAATTGTGCTAGGTAGCTTATTTAGGTGAATTTAGAAGATAATTATGATTACAGTGTTCCCCCAGCAGACAGAGATGGTACAGAAATACTGTAGCTGTTCATATGATATTGTACATTTGCATCTGACAGCACAGGATAGTAAAAGGAGGCTGTACTACATGGAAGTGACTGCTTGTCACACTGTGCAATACACATAGGAGACCACCAATCAGGTGAGAGGGCAGGGATAGAAAAAAATGTGGTTTTGCCGGAGTGGCCCTTTAATTTTTTTTTAATAGTGTGCCCTTTGCAGTCCAGTAATACACTCATAGATTTATCACCTGACCAAGCAACGTATGTGAGTGTGTACAAAAGGGACTCCATTTAATATGATCACAGTCGATACAGTTGCAGTACAAGTAAGATGAATACAATTGTGATGTAGCGCGTGAGGAGGGATTTTCAGGTTTACTCCCTACATGTCTGAAACAGTTGGAACAATAGCATGTATAAAAGGAAACCCAAGAAGTATAATGGACTGGCTGGGTAACCTTTTATCAAGCTACTATTAAAGAAACAAAGACCCTTGAAATCGTGTTTCTTAGAGATTTCTGACCGAGTCTGTAATCTGTGACTAATAGTGAGAATATGCTGAACCCGCCACATTCTGCTCGGTCAGGTTATTAACAGTGAATGCTACGCAATAATAAATCCTGCCGCTGTATCCGGCTACATGAATGAAGAGTTTAGTTAACCTGCTGCGTCCTATTGTATGTGCATAAGAAGAACTTTGACTTATATCGCTATGGTTAGAACACTGCGTAATAGTTTGTTATAGTCTTGATCCCAGCCGTGTGCTGTTTGTTCTGGGATTGTCACGGTTTCGGTGAAGCAATATCCTTTTATTTGAGTGTAACAAAGGTGTAGCCTCTGAGATGCAGACAATCCACACACTTATGTAGCAAGAGACCACGGGCGGGAGGGGTCTGGACCGCAGGGGCCACGGGCGGGAGGGGTCTGGACCGCAGGGGCCATGGCAGGGGCCATAGGAATCATAAGTGATCACAAGAACATCTTGATGACAGGTTTAATCCTCTCTTTAAAGTGCATTAACAATGGGAATATTGCAATCTAATGTGGTCAAAGAATTTTCTACTTCTCCAGGGCTTGTATTTCGTACACATTGGTTTATCTGTAGACATAGTTCCTAAAATTCACAGTAATTTTTATGTCTAACTAGATCACTGCAAACCAGTTTAGTAGACCTGCAAATGCCTGGGCACATTAGCTACCTGGCTTCAGTAAAAAAAAAAAAAAAAACTGTAACTTTAAAGGATTAGTTTACAGTTGTCAGACCCCTACAAATTGCTTAAATGGGGGACCCCTGATCCCCAGCTGGACTGCTATAGTAGGTAGCAGAAGTGAGCATGCTAAGCTGTTTCTATACCTTCTAGACTTCTACAGAGTGGTAGTGGGCATGCTTGGCACCATAAAACTTTTCCATACCGTGGCTGTCCAGCTGGGCTGGTGGTAGTCAGTTTTAGTAATTAATGGGTATTCTCATGGTCTAATCCCTATCTATCTAACATTAATCCTATATGCCATAAATATGTGACTATTAATTACAGGCGTAAAATTCCTGCTGTAGAAGAACTACCTATTTATTTATTTATTTTGTGCAGGTGCTCAAATCTGCTTGAAACATTTACACCAGGTCTTTAGTACATTTTCCATCCCCGAGGTGATGTCCCTCCAAATTAACTTATTCCCCCATCTACAGGATAGGGAACAACTTACTAATTTGGTAGGAATCCAATAGCTCGAACTTCCATTGATCAGTAAGTTATCCCCATCTTGTGGAAAGAGGGGTAACGTATTTTGGTGGGACAACCCCTTTAAGCTATCCATACATGTAGTACAACTTTGGTTAGTTTCTTTCCTGATGCTCTTATTTGGGGGTTTAAGAGCCAAAATATGGTGCACTGTCATTGGCCTTAATAGGGGTTTGGTAACCCTCATGCTAGTTGGCAGATCCTACTGTACTCCATTTATTGTATATGGCATCTTTATGCTTTTCTGATTTGAGATGTCTCATATCAGACTGTAACGCTATTACTAAGGGGAGAGGGATTAAGTGTTATTTCACTGAAGCTCTGATCATTCAAGACTGTCAAATGATCACAAGGAAGTGACCTCACAACGACCACACTTCCTGTCGGGATCACAAGCAAGTGACCTCACTTCCTGTCATTAACTATGTTTACTTTGAAGGAAACTTATGAACAATGGACAGCAGAAATTCTGTTTTCTTTTTGTACCTGTCTGTTATAAAAAACCCCTATAATACCAGAAAAACTCTCCAAATTTTTCCAGTGTTTGTGTCCTTGTAGCTTTTTATGTACAGAATTAGTTTTATTTGTATAATTCCTTGTTTTCTTAATATTGTCCATAGTAATAAAGTTGTTCTCCCTGACTTTGACTTTATACTCCTTTTTTTGCATAGGCTATTTTTAATGTAGAGCCCCTTTAAGACTTACTTTTCTTGTTCTCACCACAGCTAATTCCATTTTTTTTCTCATGGACTTTATGGAAAGTGTTTATTATTTGGCATAAGACTGAATTCCAGTTATAAATAAGCAGTTATACTGAGTCATATTTTTCCCTAAGATTCCAAGACTTCCTGTCATTTATCACGCTGGCGTATATCTTTTGATTATTAACATTTGGTATTTTAGCTTCTTCCTTCCCATTGCCAGTCAATCCTGGAAGGAACTCTTGAGAAACATTGAACTAGTGATAAGGCCGGTTTCATATGAGTGTATGCGTTTTTCTGTAATAAACACTGCTTCTTTTTGCGCACGCATCAGCATATTTTACTGTACTTTTTGTGTACGCAAGGCATGTGCATTTGCACTTCTCCCCCCACCCCCAAGGAAAAAAAAATTCACATGCCTTGAAATTGACTTATCAGTCGGGGTTCAAGATGTGTTTTTCTTCCTGTGCAATTACAGTGTTTCATCTAGTGTATGGCGTGCACTTTTGCGCATCACCATTGACTTCTATGGGGAGTTTTGGTGTGCAAATATGCAGGAAAATAGAGCAGGCTGCGTTTGAGGTTTTTTTTCTGGTCTGTTCTGCGTGACCAAAATGCCCGAATATGCCCATGTGAAGCCTGCCTAACTCATAGAATTCAAACATGCATGTTAAAACGCCATATAAAGCTGTGAATAATACTGGTATTTTCTTATGTGATAGAGAAGCCTTTGGGCCCCCTAAGGCTCCAGGGTCCAGTGGGGAATGCTGCCCTCTGCATCCCCTGTAACTTCACCGCTGCCCTTTACAATGATCATTGGCCCTTATAGGACATGTGGACTTGGGCTGTCTTTTTGAGACGAACCTTAAAGGGCTTATCCAGGATAGGTCATCAACATCTAATTGGATGATGTCTGCCGCTCTGAACCCTGTCGATCAGCTAACTGAAGGGGCTGCAGGGCTTGTGCAAATGCTGAAACCTCTTCAATGTTAACAGAATATGAACTTGTGAGAAATTGGAACACTTTTTTTAGAGTGACTGTTCTGAATACTACATGCTTGTCACATTCACTTCAATGGACAGACTGGATTTTCTCTAACTTTTTCCATGTATGCCATGGAATGTACCTGACAAGTAAATAACCTGACAGCTTCCCAAAAAGACTTTGACGGTTAGTCTAGTTGACAATTCAGCATTTCATATGCTTATGATGGATAACAGGATATTACAGAATAGGAAATATCTGGAAATTGGGTTGAAAAAATGGGAAGGTGAAATGTATCTAGGCAATCATTCACAATATTGCATGGCCTTATATAACAGACAAACTAATTTGATTTTCTTTTTGCTTTTTCTTCTAGGGTTGAGTCTAAAATATGGTCACCTCTTGTAACTGATGAAGGCAAGAGCCATCCATATAAGATGAATTTGGCAACAAATGCTCAGGTATAGAATTGTTTTTTTTGTTTTTTTTTTACTCTCTTGTGCTGTTTGAACAGCTATTAGTACAGCTTTTGAGACAGTTTTCAGACATTACACATGTTCAGGGAGATGGGATGACAGCATGCTGAGATTTACAGTTTTACATTTATTGGGAGCACAGGTTGGTTGCTTGTGCTGTAAGTGAGGCCGCTCCCTAAATCAATATGTGATAGAATCCATTTTCTGCTGTAATAATTCACTGCAAGAGGTGTCTGAAACACATTGCAAACAGTGTAACCATTCCTCTAATGTTACTGATTGGACTGAGACTATTTGTTACAGATTCTTCACCTCAGCTGGGCTGTACACATCTGTAGAGTGGTGTGTCATGCTGTTTTGCAACTATTTGTATATTTTCATGCCTAATGATTTAGTGTTTATATAAATCCCAGCTGTGTCTTAATATAGTGTAAACTACGCTCACATCTACCATGGCGTTAAAGGATGTTTAACACTACAACCGGCTTTACATCTGCATCGGAACTTCCAGTTAGAAGTTCCGTCGCAGATCCGGCTCAAAATCCTGGAAGAAAAAGCGCTGCATTCTGTCCAAATGCGGGGCAGCTGGGTGTTAAGCAAACTGACCCCATTATAGTGAATGGGGTCCGTCCGGCACTGTTTGGTTCCGTCCAGAGATGGAACCGTTCGGCCATGGAAAGTGGCCATGGCTTCAGGAAAGTGGAATGCCCAATGCAGATGTAAAACCACCCTAATTTAAACATTCTGATTACTTAAGCCAAAAGACTGGAATTTGTCTTTTTTTTTAAAAAAGACTGGAATTTGTCTCTTTTTTTTTTTTTTTTTTTGTGGGTGGTCTCACAACTACTCCTGGGAATTCCGTTTTCGTGCTCTGTTCAGGGAGCAGAAAGGAGAATCCCGAGTCAAATGACTTATGATGGTACTGGATGGCACCAAATGGACCCCATTGAATATAATGGGGTCCATTTGCTTCCTGCTCAGCTGCCCGGCTTTTAGCCGAAAGAAAAAGTGCTGTATGCAGTGCTTTTATTTCTGGTTATTTGTACTGGATCTGCGACAGAACCTCTGACTGTAGGTTCCAATGCAGATGTTAAACTACCCTTAGAGCGGGTTTACACCGGTGTATGAGCAAAAACGCACGAGGTAGCTCAATGCGTTTGCGCTGTGCTCATGTTTTGGTTTTTTTTGCATGCGGTTTTGGGCATATTGCTGTATATTTACTTTTTTTGTATGTGCTCTCTCGGCCATTTCAATTTGGGAGCGGGGCACAGCCACATCCTGAATTAAATGGCTATTTAGCCTAACTAGTTCCTGATGTGGAATTGTGCAGCATATTGCGCAATTACGTAGGTATCTGGTGTGCAAATGCACACCCGCAACAGACTCCTATGGGGCCTTTGGCGTGCAAATGCATTCTAAATATAGAGCAATTTTTTTTGCCATGCGGGGAATAACAAAAATGTAAATGAACCCATTGAAATCGATGGGTTCTGTTCTCTACGTATCGTACGTGCAGCTTTTATGTGTGCAAACACACCTGTGTGAGTCTGCCCTTACTCTTATTTTTCTAAGCCTGAAGAATACTTCACACAACAAAGCTGCATGCATGGATCTTGTGCGGAAGCACATGGAGTCCTTGCGAGTTTGTTTATGAATTAATAGGCTTTCCATTCCCCACCTTACGGTGTTTTTGGGAAGCACCATGTTCTACTCTACAAGAGCTCCAGGGGAGAATATGTCTATAATGTGGCTTACGATGAATCATCCCACATTTGTTCTCAGATTCCTGCAGATAAAGGTCCTATATGTTCTTCCATATTAAATTGGTGGTTCATTATAGTTGATCTTTTACAGAAACGTACAGGGTTCTATAATACTACCAAGTGCATGAGGACTAAAATTGCCTAACAAATGAATGTAGCTATACATAGCCTTCTGCCTGCAGTGGTCAAGTGATTACAATGACTACGATTGCATCACACATCTGTCTACTTATAACTATAACCACGTGAGAATCCATATATCATTCAATCTAATAAGGACTGCGTCTACACTATGCATGTTAAAGGGATATTCCAGAACTAGGGTATTCTCAGGCTAGGTCATCAATATCTGTTCTGTGGGGGTACACCCCTCAGAAACCCCATTATTCAGCTGTCTGAAGTGGCCGGGTGAGTGCTGTGGCCGTTTTACTGCATACCAGGCACAGTGCCGTAGATTTCATATCAGCGCTGTTCCATTATTCTGAAAGGTGTTGAGTAGCTCTTAGGGCATGTGACCAACAAACATGATGTCACAAGACTGAGAAGATACTAGGGTGCTCATCCGAGCTCTACGGCCACTTCAATCAGCTGGTTGTAGGTGTCCCAAGCAGAAGACCCCCACCAATCTGGTATTGATGACCTGTTCTGAGGATAGATCATCAATATCTTTGTCCCGGAAAACCCCTTTAAGATGTGAATGATGGCATGTAATGCTAATGGGCACTGTTTTTGGTTATCTGCTCATCACACTTAAAATCCATTGAGCAAAGAAGCTGAATAAGTCACAACTTGGCATGATCTATGCTGCATGCATGGCACTACTTATGTTTGAAACAGCATGGTTTTGCATTTCTTGTGCTGACCTTCTAATTAACTTTCATCATGTAAGGTCCGTTTTGCAGAATACTTTTTTTTTTTTTTTAATTTGAGTCATTATAAATCACTTCTGCAAAGACCATTATTACGAATTCAACATGTAATCTATTAAAAGGTACAGAAAAATATTTCTGTAAATGTATATGATGTCATCAATCCACAAGTACATTCCATTTCCCAGGGGTTTAGGGCTGCAGGTACATATCTCATTGTCTCCACTAATAACTGGGAGACCTCACTTGTGTTGGGTTATTTTCCCAATGTACTTGATCATCATTTAGGAAGGCAGTTTAATGGCCACAACTGAATGCCCTTTATTTCAACCTTATTGGCGTCAACCACAGACAAAATAGATGTTGGACTAATGATAGTTTGGCCAATACATTTATTTTCTCTGGCTTGTTCATTTGGATTGACTAAGCATACATGTTGTTACTACTTGGAAAGGCCATAAGTGGATGCCAGACACATTCTGTTCACATTCAACCTTTGATGGTAGAATTGGAAGGGACCTCTAGGGTCATCTGGTCCAACCCCCTGCTCAATGTATGATCACTAAATCATCCCAGACAGACTTCCATTGAAGGAGAACTCACGACCTCCCATGGTAACCTGTTCCACTCATTGTACACCCTCATTGTCTAATATCTAATTTGTGTCTCCTCCCTTTCAGTTTCATCCCATTGCTTCTAGTCTTTCCTTGTGCAAATCAGAATCCTATGGCACCAAAAATCGACTGTTTTAATATGAAAAAAGCAAGCATTATATTGGCCATTTCAGTCCGGTCTGTGAACAAGAAGAAACTTAGACAAAATTAATGTTGCCAGTCCAGATGTAAATATATCCATGTATTGATTTGTGTCAAGTGTCCATTACAGCTACGGCAATCCAATTCTAGTTGCTTATTGATCGGCTAAATATTTTGAAATCCTTGTCATACTTGGTAGTTTTTTCTATTTTCTTCCGGTGGCAGCTGCATTTTCAAGTATGTTATAGAGAAGTAATTGCAGACTTGTGTAGGAAACTGATGTAATCTACAAGAGAAGTACATTGCTATTTACATTTAGTCTTTTTGAGTCCATTTATAACATTAAATGACAAGGCCATTCGAGGATATCGTTACACCACAAATGAGCGCATATTGCATAAATGATCTTCTGCACAACATATGGAGAAATTCATCTTTGCTAAGATGTCATTTTATCTCATCACGTGTTTTGCTAATTTTCTGACTTTGAGGGCTCTTTCACACAAGCATAAATATGCAGTGTATTATGCCAGTCTTTTATACGCAGTGTATAAAGCCCATGGATTTCAATGGGTTCATTCACAGCTGTGTATTTTTCACGCAGCTTTCAGTCGCATGAAAAAAAATAACAATAGCAGAGAGTTCTATCTTGTTGTGTATGACACACCATAATAGCCCATTGAAATTTAATAGAGGCGCGCAAATACACAGGAAGCCTGCTCATTTGATGAGGATTGCAATGTTGTGGGGGGGTTTTTATGTTAGTAAAAAGCAGAAAAATGCAAGGCAACAACATATTTCGGCCTGGGAATATGCTATGTATTCTCGGACTGAAAAGGGCCTATGCCTATGTCAATACACCCTAAAGCTAGGGATATTTTGGGGGGCACAATTTTTTCTTTAATTTAAATGTGTATTTTGAACTGGTAGTTTTTGCAATGGGAGTTAATTAAATATCTTGCACTGAAACTATGGTGCAGATATGAACAATTTTTAATTGGGGAAAGATTGGTAGAAGCAGGTGAGGTTTCAGTATGGGGTTGCCCTTTTCGAGGCGGTTACTCCGCTTGCTCATCTGGATATTATAGTTTGGGATATTATAGGGTGCAGTTAGTAATCAATTTATAATGAGATATATCAAGTGATATTAACCCCTTCCCGCTCCTGGACGTACCTGGTACGTCATGGCAGCCTGGTACTTCCCGCAACATGACGTACCTGGTACGTCCTGGAGATAGCACGGGATCACATGTGATCCCGCGCTATCCCGCAGCGGGAGCCGGCTGTCAGTCACAGCCGGCGTCCCGCTCCAACAGCAGGGGGGCATCGGAGATGCGCCCGCCGCTGTTAACCCCTTCCCTGCCGCGATCTAAGTAGATCGCGGCAGGGAAAGAGTTCACAGAGGGATCGCGATCCCTGTGCGTCTCCGGCCGGAACTCGCGATGTTATCGCGAGAGCCCGGCCTGTCACCATGGCAACAGGACGCCAGACACTGGCGTCCTGTATTGCCTGTGCCTATTATCGCTGTATAAGCGATAAGGCATGGCAGAGCAGTAGCTCTGCCATGCCTTATGACAGCGATCATAGGCACAGTGATGTAAGTCCCTCAGAGGGACTCAAATAGTATTAAAAAAAAGAAAAGAAAAGTGTAAAAAAAATAAAAATGTAAAAAAAAAAATGTAAAAAACCCCTTTTTTATGCTTTTTCTAATATTAGCATAAAAAAAGGGAAAAAAAACTAAAACCCCACATATTGGGTATTGACGCGTCCGTAACGACGTGTACAAAAAGTTGAACACGCTTTTTATTTTGTACGACAAAAAGCGTAAAAAAAAACGCTAAAAAACAGAGGCAAAATGCTAATTTTTAGCATTTTGCCTCACAAAAAATGCAATAAAAGTGATCAAAAAAGCCGTACATTTCCCAAAATGGTACCAATAAAAACTACAGCTCGTCTCGCAAAAAATAAGCCCTCATAGAGCTCCGTACATAGAAAAATAAAAAAGTTACAGGACTTTGAATGCAGCTATAGAGAAAAAAAAAAGATTTCCAAAAAAAGGGGGTTTTATTGCAAAAAAGTGTAAAAACCTAAAAAAAATATAACAATTTTGGTATCGTTGTTACCGTACCGACCCGCAGAAAAATTTTAGTGTGTCATTTATGCTGCATGATTAACGCTGTAAAAAAAAAAAAAAATCTATGGCAGAATTGATGTGTTTTCTCTCCCTGTTATCATTAAAAAAAAAAAAAAAAAAATTTACGATATTGTCTATATACCCAAAAGTGGCACCGATAAAAACTACAGATCGCCACGCAAAAAACAAGCCCTTACACGGCCGCGTCCACGGAAAAATAAAAAAGTTATGGCTTTTGGAAAAATACCAAAAAATCGCTTGGTCCTCAACGCCAAAATAGGCCATGTCATTAAGGGGTTAATATATGCAGTCTCCAGGCTTTCCATTGCCAAATAACTGCATACTTGTATGACAGCACTTGGGATTAAAATGCCTTCAGTCAGTGAAGACGGCATGTGACCTTTTGGTAACTCAAACTGGCAACATTACTATTAATGTGTCACTCAAATCAAATAAGTGGAAAAAAGGCAGCAGAACCGGCAGCCCCTTCTATACTTCCTCATAATGTTAGACAATAGAATCTGCATTTATGGCATAAAAAGGGAATGCATGCAAAAGTCTTGTAAGAACTGAGCCCCCTAGTGCCAGTACTAGAGTTCTGCGGTTGGCTTTACTGTATATCCTGTGTGTTACTCTGCCAGCTTTTACCACCAGCCAGTAGAATACACAATAATCCTTCTTTTACTAGAAAGTTGCCTAAACTTTATTGCTATGTAATTTCCTGTGAAATCTCCTACACAGAAATTCAGAGGAAATATCGGTGCGCATGGTGCTAATAGTTTTCCATGACCGAGGTTTCGTCATTACGTGCTGTATTTGTCCTTGTTGATCTGTTTCCTGAGAGACATGATGTAATTACAAGGGTGTGTCGGTCAGCGCTAGGTGTGATAAGAATGGAACAGCACAAGATATAACAGGACTATTGTTTCATGCAATGGAGCCATAATTGCCTCATAGGTAAAGAATTCCAGGGGCTAATGTTGTTTTTTTGTTTTGTTTTTGTTTTTTTTTAATAAGTTTATTAACACCTTCAATGCCAGGCATATAGGATCACTAACTGGCATAGTGCCTTTCTATCTACATAATTGGCCTGTTTCATATTTTGACAAATAAAGATTCTTTTGTATAAAGAATAAAGCTTATAGAACTCTACAATATACTTTTTTGTATCAATTTCTTGGGGGTATTTTTCTAAAAGCTCTGCTTCCAGTATAGGTGCCGTGCACATTTAGGACTGGTTCATATCTGCATTGAAACCCCCTTCGGAGGTTCCGTTGCAGAGCCGGCACAAAGAAATAGTACTGCATGCAGCGCTTTCTCTTACGGTAAAATGGCAACCAGCTGAGCGGAAATCAAATGGACTCCATTATAGTCAATGGGGTCTGTTCGGTGCTTTTCAGATCCGTCCGCCAGGGGATTACCCTTTTCTGCACCCCAAATGAAGAAGGAAAGCTGAACTCCCAATGCAAGTGTGAAAGCAGCCTTAGGCCTCATGCCCACGGCCAGGTCAGATTACGACTGCGAAATCTTGCAGCGGAATCGGACACTGTGCCCGGCGGTGACCCCCGTGTACCTGTCATTTCTCTCCCTCTCTGTGCTGCGGATGTGCCAGTAATGATGTGGTTCCGCCGCAACTCACAGCAGGACGGACAGCTTCCATTGACTGTAATGGAAGCTGTCCCTGCAAATCTCTCAGTAGAATAGAACATGGTGCAATTTTCCACCACGTGCGGAAAATCGCAGTTAAGCTCCGCTTGTGGACAGGGAAAAGCCTTTTCCATGCAAGTCCTAAGGGGAGTATTTGATGCGGGTTTTGGAGGCGAATGCTCGCTCCGGATCCCATAGTGCAAATACGGCCATGGGCACTGGGCCTAAAGCAGTGTTTCTCAACTCCAGTCCACAGGAACCCCCAACAGGTCAGGTTTTCAAGATATCCTATAGTAAGAACACCTGAGGCACCGACAATAATTACATAACCTGTGCAATACTGAGGAAATCCAGAAAACATGACCTGTTGTGGGTCCCAGAGGACTGGAGTTGATAAACACTGAGCTAATGCAACCCTCTGGCCCCAGACAAACCAAGATGACCGTACCGCTTCTCAGACTACCAATGCACCACCTGTGGTCAGTGTTCATCAGGTATAGTCAAAGGGTCCTTTTACACAGAGCAATAGTTGGAACGAGTGAACGACAGTCCTTTGATATTCAAATAACATTTATTTACAGGCACAGATTAGAGATGAGCGAGCGTACTCGGAAAAGCACTACTCGCTCGAGTAATTTGCTTTATCCGAGTATCGCTGTGCTCGGGTCTGAAGATTCGGGTGCCGGCACGGAGCGGGGAGCTGCAGGGGAGAGCGGGGAGGAACGGAGGGGAGATCTTTCTCTCCCTCTCTCCCGCCCGCTCTCCGCTGCTCCCCGCTGCGACTCACCTGTCAGCCGCAGCGGCACCCGAATCCTCAGACCCGAGCACAGTGATACTCGGATAAAGCAAATTACTCGAGCGAGTAGTGCTTTTCCGAGTACGCTCGCTCATCTCTAGCACAGATACGTTTTACATTTTTTTTCATCATAGCTTGTGCAGTTCTGGAAATATTTGGGAATGGTTCGTGAATGACAGAATGCCAGTTGGTACATATAAAATGCGATCAAGCAACGAACAATGATTTTTATGCCTATTTTAAAAATGAACGACAAGCGATAAGCGAGCCAATTCTGTTTCCTCATTCAGTTGTTGGCGCGGTTTCCACTGAGCGATTATCAGAGCTGCATGTAGGGTCTTGCACACCTTGCGGTAGTAATGCATCAGTAAGCTATCAGGTAGTCGGATAAATGGTGCGGTCATCTTGCTTTGTCAAGGCTGAACTTTTTTTTTTTTTTTGTATAAATTCTTTATAAATTTTGGGGTGGGTACAGAAAGCGGACTTAAATGCATGGAAATGTTTGCAAATTTCATGGTTCGGCAGGAAAAAACAAGTAAAAATGGTAATCCTCCCGAAAATCCTCTACCTCCTACAAGTACTACCTATAGATATCCCGCAACATTTTTTTCAACAAATTGAAGAGCTTGATCATAAAATTTATTTGGCAAAACAAAGGCTCCACTGAACTTTTTTTTTAATTTTTTTGTTTCTCTTTTAGTTCTTTATTATTTGAGGTCTAGTATTCACTAAGGCTATCCAAATGAGCACAGGAAAGAGTCTAGGCTTGGATCTAATCTCTGGAACTAAATATGCCAGCTAGGTTTTAATCTATCTAGGTTTATTTTTATGGGGAACTTTTTTAACTAATACACGGTTGCCACAGAACCGATAGGTCATAAATAATATTTCAGCGGAAAACCCCTTTTAGACATGCCATACATGTCTCAGCTGGGAATGCCCTCACGGCCCTTGGAAGTGGTTCAGTATGGCAATGTGGCCCTCCGACAGGAGAAAGGTTCCTCTGGTTTAGAAGATCGTTCAAGAGAGAGGGGGGCTGGCGACAGTTGCCAGAGAGCCAGTCTGACAGATTTGCTAGTTATCAGTAGCTGGTTCAAAAGTACAGGGCTGGTTCAAAAAAAGACAGAGAGCAAATTCTGTAGCATTTCTGCATCCAAAAAACAGTCAATCTGTGTCTTCGGTGTGTATTTAGACTGGAAATCGTCCGCCTATCCACAGCTGACTTCGTACTATGCAGCGCTCCCCCTCACCTCCTCCGAAGGCTTCCTGCTGGCTTCGGGTTCCCAGCGGCCTGTAGTGGCCTCATCTGACTGACCAGCATCACCTGACCAGGTTGCTGGGAACTGGAAGCTGACAGAGGGAAGCCTACAGAGGAGCGCTGGATAGTATGAAGTCAGCTGATATCCAGTCAGAATCCACACGACTGGTGAGGATTTTGACTGTTCTTTGGATGCTGAAATGCTGCGAGATTTGCTACAGACATTCTGTAGCATTTCCACCATGTGTAAACATACCCTAAGTTTAGCTTGAGGTCTGTTGCCACGTACATAGTGGCCTCAGTAGTAGTGACACCCACAGTGGCCTCAGTATTAATAGCGACCCCCACAGTGGCCTCAGTATTAATAGTGACCCCCACAGTGGCCTCAGTATTAATAGTGACCCCCACAGTGCCCTCAGTATTAATAGTGACCCCCACAGTGGCCTAAGTAATAGTAGTGACCCACCACTGTGGCTCCAGTAGGCATAGTGTCCCTTGTATTGGCTCCAGTAGGCATAGTGTCCCTTGTATTGGCTCCAGTAGGCATAGTGTCCCTTGCATTGGCTCCAGTAGGCATAGTGGCCCTTGCATTGGCTCCAGTAGGCATAGTGGCCCTTGCATTGGCTCCAGTAGGCATAGTGGCCCTTGCATTGGCTCCAGTAGGCATAGTGTATTGGCTCCAGTAGGCATAGTGCCCCTTGTATTGGCCCCACTAGACATATTGTCTCTTGCATTGCCCTCAGTAGTAATAGAGCCCCCCCCCCCCCTCCAATGATCATGATCATATCAAAGTTCAGCTGTTTTCATGGGTGTCATGAAAGTAAGATCTATCACTGTTGTCTCCTTTTAGTGGTAAAATGTTGAAATTACATCTTGAAGACTTTGTTAATGTAATTGTTTCAGGAGGTTTCCATTCTGCCCATGGAAGTCTTCACCAATGACCGAATTATGATGGAATTATGATGTTTTGTATTGCATGAATGCTGGCTGTCTTATCGCTCCACGCATGCATGTTAGAGACACTTCTGATTTTCCTTCTGGTCCCCTTGCATGCAGGAAATAAAACAGATAGGAAGTGCGCACAATCGAAGTGCTATGCCGTTCACTGCTGGCTCTGCTTCCAACACCCCCAAAGTGATCACTGCTCAGTACAACAGCCCGGCCGGCCTCTATTCCTCTGACAACATCCAAAACTTCAATGACACTTTGGAAACAAAATCCGCTGGTGCCCAAGTGCCAAGTCAAGAGTAAGTAACTTTGTATTGATGATGCCAATAGACTGTACATTCTATAGTATGTAGTTTTGGGCCTATATCTGAATTCCGTACCATTCGAAAAGAGTTAATAATGTGGTTTCCTTTTTCTAGCGCCGATGAAGTGTGCACAAGTGATATGGTTACCGTATGAATTCTGTTTAAATGTATTGAATTCTAACAATTTTCTTCCTCTTCATTCAAAAGCATTCTACCGATGACACAGAGGGGAAACTAACGATATGTATGTTCTCATTTACCAGAGACCTGTTCAATTACAGCGTGCTTTCAGCATGACTTACCAGCCGCTAAAATCGCCAACAGGCTCCATCAGGTGCATTTTCCTTCAATCCATCTCCTCCTGTAGTAGTTTTATCAGTAGTAGATCAGTCAGCGACCCAACATTTGAGGCCACCTTTCCATGAGCTAAGTCTATAAACTTAGTGCCCCTATAATGTCACTAGTTCCTAGCGAATTGATTAACTGATCAGACAAATGACTGTGTCCAGTTTATATTGATAAGCATATGTTAAAGTGACCCTCCGGTTTTAGGACAACATGCTGTCCTTGGACAAGCGGGGCAGGGGGTTTACTACTTGCAGTTGTTCCTCTCTGCTGCCCCTCTGCTCTGCTGTTTCAGTTCTATTTTTTTTTGCCATCCAAGATGGCTTCAGCAATTTTCTGACTACCTAATGCACACTGTGCACTGCTCTTTGAATGGCCAGTGCTGATCACATGAGCAACTGGCCAATTGGAGAACAGGTATAGTGTATTAGTAGTCTAACACTAACCATGCTCTATGGGGAGTCTGAAGATTGCATCAGCCATCTTGGATGACCGAAAACACGACCCGGAGCTGGAGGATCGGAGGGGCGACAGAAGAAAAACTCTAACTGAGGTACCCTATGCCTGAGGATGTGGTGATGGCGACCTCCCTAAAAACGTTCGAGGGGCCTGGATGCCTTTCTTGACTGTTACAATATTGCATGTTATAGTCACTGATTACTTCAGAAGGGTTGGTGATCCAGTGAATTATTCTGACTGCCATATTGGAGTCAGGAAGGATTTTTTTTCCCCCTAAAATGAGAAAAATTGGCATCCACAGGGCCACATAATCAGATATACTACATCAGATGAAATACAGGTCCACGGGGACATGTAATAGCATATAATACATTGGAGTTTTTTGCCTTCTTGTGGATAAACATTGGAAGCTAATGGGCTGAACTGGATGGACACATATGTCTTTTTCTTTCAGCCTTATACTCTGTTACTATGCAGATTATCTTCCCCCTTTGCGCCCGGGACAAAATTTTGTCCTGAAACCGGAGGATCACTTTTAAAGTAGTTCTCCATAAAAGACTACGGCTACTATAAATTGATTTCATATTATCCTTAGTGTATACCAGCTAAAATACAGTACAGCGATTTAGTACTAGTGACTGGCTCAGCTCTCATCAGTCATGTTACCTGTTCATTAGATTTACAACACTAATGACATACATTACTATATTAGTAATATATGTCCTATTCCAACATTATTTTAATTCTACAGACATTTTTTTAAATATATATAGAGAATTACTGCTTTGTGCAACTGTTTACTCAGTATTAACTTTTTACATTTCCTTCCTTTTTGTTCATGAACATCTCTCTATCTATGATCTTTTAACCTCATACTGGTTTCTAGCCCCGTTTCTCCATCTGCCATGTTTAAAGCACCCGTGGCTTCTGTCTATAGTCCTCTTCAGTCACGTACTCCACCTGGCTCTTTGCAAAGGAGGCACAGCACCTCCTCTATCCCAAATCAAGTGCGAGTGGTACCTGAAGAACTAAAACAAGCTGCACAGATCTGTCCCAACAGTCCTGTGGAGGTGGATATTCCTGGACTCAAAGTCACCCACATCCAGTTTAACTCCCCATTACAGCTTTATTCCCAGGAAAACATTATGGATACATTGCAGGGGCAGATCTCTTCCATTAACCCAACTTACTCCAGGTAACATTGCCTGCGTGCACAATTACCTGGCACTGTGCATGAGTGTTGTAGATTGGCACTGCTTGCCTCTCGGTTGGCATCTCACTGTAATACCATGTAACACTTATTCCATTTACCTCTTCATCAAGAACACTGCTTTTCAATGTGCTACCATGCAATGTATATAAATGTGGAATGGGTAAGGTGTTTGCAGGTGCTTGTAAATATTCTATATACACTATCCTATCAAAAGTAATTGGACATCCAAGCAAGAATCATAGACAGCCTGTGTGCAGCGGCATGACCGGTATATCGAATAGCAGTTCCCGTATGTTGCTGACATGGACTTTGGTTCCACTTGTTTGCAGATTCCCGGTGAGCTCCTGGATAGTGGAAAAGTGCACTCTGTGAACAATCCTTCCCAGTTGGCGTTCGCCCCTTCTTGGTTCATGTCTTGGTTTAGTTATAGTATGTCCCTTTCTCTCTACCTTGGGGTCACGTATCTCACCGTTCATCTGGCGACCTGGATTTTAGCAGAAATGTCACAAGCCAATAGTCCGCTAATGTGACATCCAATAATACCACATGTAAACTCTGTTCCTAGACTGAGGGAGTTGAGCGAAAAATAGCTGACACCTCCAAGGGTGTCCTCGATCCATTCTACCTGATAGGGGTGTCCAAATACTTTTGGTAAGACTGTGTGTGTTTATAAATTATATATAGAAATCTCTATATTTTTTTTATTATATTAGTAGACCATTAAATATCTAAAGATCCATGCTCGGGAAAATTATTCAGTGGATTTAGGAATAATAGTTAGAATTTAAAAGTATCGGCTGTCTTGAACCCTTTAAAAATTTAAGACAAACCAACGTGGAGGTCCCTTTGCATGATGCCCCATTGGCCTACTTTTGTAGACATTGGTGGAATTTTTCAGAAGCCTCCTGACTTTTCTTATATCCTTAGTGCATCTGTTTAAGATATTTATCGGTAAACCACATTCCAATGAAGTTTGCTATACAGGGTGGGCCAAGGAATAGTAAACCAGTAGGACAAACGTATGAAATCGAAGAAAGAGTATCTTTGTTGCCCATAACACTAAAATAACAGTGCAACTTTTTATTTGACCACAGTAGTATAAGAAAAGAATGCTGTGATTGGTTGTTATAGCTACAAAACCTTTTTTTTTTTTTTGCACCACTTTCATAAGTGTGTTGCCGGGCTAGTACTGTTTCTTGCAGAGCTGGAGTCCCAGGTTCAAATCTCATCAAGTGCAACATCAACTTTGGGAAAAACTCCATTCATCCATCCATCACCCTTGGTTTGGATTTGACCCCGCAGCTCCATCACTGCAAGGCAGCAGTGCTAATGATTGAGCCACCATATCTAAATAAATTTTTATCGTTCAGCTTTTCTGCATGCATAAACTGAACACTGAGCGATAAGTGAATGAATTCTCATTTGGCATTCAGTCGGGGCATGCATTTACAGTGAACGATGATCATTTAGATTCTCTCTGGATCGTGGGAATCTGAATGATTGGCCAGTGTAAAAGGCTCTTACTGTATATGCTTGCTTTAATATATTTTCTTGGTTGGTTGTGGTAAAGTCTATTAGTGTTTGTCACGATTGCGGCAGAAAAAAAAACGTGGGACAGTGTAAGCTCAATACTGCCTTGTAAAAATGAGCCCAGCAATTTTAATGGGCAGCAAATAACAGGTAAGTAACAAAACTGTCTGAATACAATGTTGAATTTCCTCTAGTTCTATATATCTACATATGTGTGGTGGGTTTTGTTTTTTTTTAAATTTTTTTTTGAGTATTGTCTGTGCGTTTAATCTCATCAGGGGCCTGCTTTCTCCCAGTCTTGTCCAGAAGCTGTGCCTAGTATTGCATCTCCGTCCCATTTACTTGAATAGGGGTGAGCTATAATACCAGCACAGAGCATGGACAAGTAGAATAGTTTTGGAGGAAGATAAAGCAAACTTTTTTTTTTTTTTTTCCCAACAATCCCCTCCAACCCCTTTAACAAGTGTAGCACAAACAACAGCTGTACAGTATGCTAAGTCTTCTACTTGTCTTTTTTTTTTTTCTATCACATTCAGTGCTGAGCAACTTCAGCCAACCAGTGTCCGAGCCATTGACAAAGATTCTGAGGTTTACAAGATGTTGCAGGAGAATCAGGAGTCAAATGAACCACCAAGACAATCTGCTTCCTTCTTAGTATTGCAGGAAATTTTAGAAACTGATGAAAAAGGTAAGTTCTTTTTGTTTTTTATATTAAACAAAAAACTGCCACTCTAGTCTATGGGCTGTGTGTGAGAGCTGTAATTCCAGACACCGCCTATAGAAAAGAGTGGCGTTGTTTCGAGAGGAAAGTTTGTTTGCAGCCCTTCTTTATTCGCTTGCATTAACAAAAAAAACAAACAAACAAAAAAAAAGACACTTGATCAACATTGACCAAATACTTCTGTATTCGAAAACTTTTCAAGTTCAAGTAGACTTGCAGGTACAGAGCAACTAGAAAATGACATGATATAACTATGAAAGACTTTGGATTCGAATGAGAACCAGTGCGGAGATATATGGGTTATAAAGAACTATATGACCATGACAAAAACCTAAGGAAGAGAATGTTTCTGAACTGTATGTGCTTTAGTCATAGATCAATATCAATTGTAGGTTGTATAGCCTGATAAGTTGACAATGTTAGCTATGACTCGACTCTAGTGAAGGGTCAGTACAGCCCAGAGTGTTCAGTGGTCATATTGGCTATGTTCACTATGATGGTGCCCAACTTTACGTGCATAGTTGCCTATTTATTTTGCCATGTCTAATCGTATTGCCACTTGGCTATACTTAATTACCTATGCTCCTCAAGGTCTTGTGAATAACAGTATGGAAACCTTTGTCTTGTAAACTCATGGTTGAATGGGGTGCAGGAACCTTCTAGATCAGGGGTGTCAACCTCTTTTTTTTTTTTTTTCCCCTCCAACCCCCATGGAGAGCCACATCAGCCTTATGGTTGCCTTTAAAGGGCCAATTGTAATTGTAAGACTGTATAGTAATAGTGACCCACATGCTGGCTGCTTTAGTAATAGTGTCTCCTTCATAGTGGCTGCAATAGGAATGGTGACCCCCCCCCCCCCACCACCCCCCAATGATGGCCGCAGTAGTAATATTTCCTTCTAATACTTTACTCGCTACCTATTCTTATTTCATGTGAAATTGCACCCTGATATTTGTATCTGTAATAAAATGCCCCCTCTCCCTTCCCTCCAGTTAAATTTTTTTTCACATTTTGATAGTGTGAAAATACTGAGGAAGGGGTGCCATAGCCCTGAAACATGTCTACTTATGGTGGTTTCAATTAAACAGAGATGTCTTATGCTTCTCTAAGACGATCACACCTATTCACAGTTTTTTACTATTGACCGTCAGGATCATATATATGTTGTTCTTGAAAGTGAAGACGTCATTTGGGTAGGATGCACCTGTTAAAAAAATAAAATAAAATTTAACCCCATATATCAATTTTATTTTTTCATGGGAAAACCTGCCAGTTTCTTCCGGGGGGGGGGGGGGGGGGGGGGGGAGGGGAGGTGCACCACCCTTCTTTTTTCTTCCACTGACTTTTATTCATTTATAGCTCTGCTTATTCTGAGCTGAACAGTCCAGTGGGCGGTCCTATCAGTGACTGACAGCTATCTGTGAATGACTGTGTATACAGAGCGAGTTGTCAATGACTGATAGCTCCGCCCATTGGACTTCTTCTAAGCTCAGAATGTGCAGAGGTTTAGTTGAATAAATATAAGTTAACTTTCCCCTTAAAACTATATATCAACCTGCTCAGTTCCTCCTGCTCTATAACATAATGCCTGCAGTTTGGACAGTGTGTTTGAGCCAATAGATTTCTTTTTAATGATTTACGTCATTTCTTACAAATCCTTTTTTTTTCCAAATTTAATCTGCTCTCCTGACATGTCTATTTTAGTAAATACTCATATTCCTCATAGAATAACAGTTCTGAAGCATTTTTTTGAAAGCTCTGTATGGTACTGCTCCTGGTATAACTCCTGAAAATTGACAACCGGGTGTTACCATGTGATGTATCCAATTGGTGCGGACTATGTCAGATGTAGGGATGCACTCTAGTGACAAGTGGAATGGTAAATCCAGGTGTCCTTTTTTTTTTCCATTTTTGCTCATGCATTTTCAGGGGGAATAACAGAGGAATGCAGTAATGCTGTGTTCTGAAAAAAAAGATGCTTCAGTGTTTTAGTAAATATTTGAATACCCCATAAAGTACCAGACGTGTCTGAAAAGCTGTTGGGAACTTGTTACAATGTGCAGTGTACATATGAATGTGTTCTACTGCTTCTGAAATGTCTATTGAGTGTTGCTAGTATTTTATGACTTTTTTTGTTTTTTGAGACACTATGTAGCAATCCCTATTCTTTATCTAGAAGTACCTGAAAATGGAGACTGTTGGATAAGCACCCTTGTTTTTTCTATATAATGTATCATGCAGTCAGGGGCGTAACTATATAGAGGGTGCAGGGGATGCGGTTGCACCTGGGCCCAGGAGCCTTAGGGGGCCCATAAGGCCTCTCTTCTCCATATAGGGAGCCCAGTACTATGAATAAAGCATTATAGTTGGGGGCACTGTTACAGGTTTTGCATTAGGGCCCAGAAGCTTCAAGTTATGCCTCTGTGCAGCATGGTTTAGGTATGGGTACAGATACAAGGGGGGGGGGGCCCGCTCACCTTTTGCATCAGGGCCCCTGAGCCTTTAGTTACGCCCCTGCATGGAGTGCTTCTTTCCCAGCATAGGATATGTAATATGTAAAGACGACCCTTATTTATTGTTTGTCTGCTAAATGATTTTCCTGCATTTTATAAGGTAAATTGCTAATGTTTTTCATTTAGAACTATTTCCTCTCTCGCTAGAAACAGGGAAATATTTATCTGCAGATCACACACTGCTGCGTAGCCTTATAGGCTTTTCTCCCAACTTCTTTTTTGCACTCAACTTGCAATGCAATTTGCAGAGATTTGGTCAGTCATTTGCAATCAAATTAAAGCCAGCTAATCAAGAAATGTATATATTCTTTTGAAAAAATTTTCCCCTGCTTCGGTAACACTATAAACGGTACCACTTATGTCCTTGGGCCTCGTCTGGTATAGTGCTTCAAGTAAATGGCACTGAGATGCAATACCAGACACAACCCACATTTGGTACGATTTCTGCAAAAAAAAATATTAAAAAAAAACAGCCTGGTTTTTCTGATCTTGACCAATCCTTTAAAGTATTTTGAAGGTAACAATCTTTTTTTATGCAATATTGTAAATATAAAAATTAATTTATTTAGTTGGCCATCTTTGAATACATTCGTTCTGCAGCCATCACCCAAGCAAAGACTTTTAGCCCCTACACAGCAGTTCTGAAGCTAATTACAAAACCTATCCAGGACTAAATTACATAAATTAAACTAGTTTGAAATCCCCAATACACTCCTTATCAAAACAATCCCTACCCTAGAAAGAGTTGTCAGAAAGGGCAGGTATGGAGGCTCTACTACCACCTCTAAGTTAGATACAAGATGTGATATAGGCGTGCATGGAGGCTCTAGTACGCTGTTGGGCCGCCTCTAGCTTGGATACAAGATGTGATACGGATGGGCATGGAGGCTCTACTACCCTGTTGTACCACCCCTAGCTTGGATACAAGATGTGATATGGTCAGGCATGGAGGATCTAGTACGCTGTTGGGCCGCCTCTAGCTTGGATACAAGATGTGATACATGGGGGCTCTAGTACTCTGGTGTATCGCCTCTAGCTTGGATACAACATGTGATGCATGGGGGCTCTAGTACGCTGTTGTATCACCCCCTAGCTTAGATACAAGATGTGATACAGGTGGACATGGAGGCTCTAGTACTCTGTTGGGGATACCTCTAGTTTGAATACAAGATGTGATACAGGCGGGCATGTAGGTATACAGGTTGGGTATGGTATCCTGTGGCATAATGCTCCACATTTGCTGTAACTGAGCCTTTAGCTCACAGAAACTCATAGGCTGTTGAAGTTGTCATCCCAGATGATCCCACACACATTCTATTGGTGACAAATCTGGTGACTGGTAATGTCGTGCAGACGTTCCTGAGACATCCTTGTGTGTGCGGCCGAGCATTATCCTGCTGAAAAATACCTCTTGGAAGCCGCCATGAGAGGAACACATGTGGCTGCAGGATGTCCTGAGCATGTTGTTGAGCTGTCATTGTGCCTTGTACCACTACTAGGGATGACCAACTATTGTGATGGCCCACCAGCCCATCACACCAGTGGGGGCAATGTGCTGCTCCACAACAAAGGCAAGATTGATGGGCTCACCCCTAAACTTTCCACACACTAACACGGCCGTCACTACCACACCATAGAAGTCCAAATTCATCATTCAGGATACCACCGCAAAAGGAGAAGCCTGTGGCTGACTGCCAAAGGCAGTACATTTAATGGGTGTTGTGAGACCAAATGTCCTTCAGCCATGTGCCTGGGAATGGTTACAACAGACACTGGGACCTGTAACAATGGTGCTACCTGTCTCTGGATGGTGGACAACAAAACAGTTGGAGCTGCTCTTGTGGTCAAAAAAAACTCTACACAAGCAGAAAGAGGTCACTGCACACATGTAGCCTCTGAGAGCCTTTTCATTGGCCAAGGGTGGAACAACTTTTAGGGCCTCTGGTGGCAAGACAGTTCATCTAATCACAACAGCAAAATGACAACTTCTATGGACTGGATCTTTGCCAGCCCAGCTCCAGTGTATATGGAGATTGTGAACTAATATGTTACGATCGATCAGAGTGCCGCAGTACAGCTTGTGACCAGCAGTAATGATTTTACATGGGGTTTAAAAAAAAAATAAAATAAATACATGTAATCTCTTCCAGGGTTATTATGAAATGTTGGAAACTATTTTGAATGTGGGTCAAACAAGCCAATTTTCAGCTAGTCTTGCAGATCCTTTAATGTGTACAAGTAATGTCCCAATTCTCCCCCTAGCGGCAGATGATGGGGAAGGAAGAAGGGTCAAGAATTATGAATGTCAACATGTTGGATATCGAGGGAGAGAAGACTCTGCCAGACAGTGGCTTATTCCCCTTTCCATATGGAGAATAGAAGTCAAGTAGGGGGGTGTCAGGAGGAATAACTAAAGTGTATGGCCACCTTTTACAATCCAAAGCATTCTATTACAAAAGGAGATACGAGCGTATGAAGATGGATGCACATGATCACAGGCGTAACTATAGGGGATGCGGTTATACCCAGGCCCAGGAGCCTTAGGGGCCCATAAGGCTCCTCTTCTCCATATAGGGAGCACAGTATTATCAATAAAGCATCATAGTTGGGTTGGTTTTACATTGGGGCCCAGGAGCTTCAAGTTATGCCTCTGCACGCAATATACTTATCACACACAAGCAGATATCAGCATGCTCCGTTTGCTTGGTCTTGATATGTTCCTAGTTTACTTTAGTATCTTTACATTTTGATGAAATGTGTGGATATATAATGCATATAAGCTGTAGAAGTCGCACAAGGGGTTTCCAGGTGGGATGTATATAAATATAAATTATTTCCAATTTTCTCCTGTTGCCAGATTTTGAGGGCACAGAACTTGCAGGTCCTGAAGGTGAACATTTTATAGATCCAGGTAGAGGATGTTATGCAGAACAGTAACTCTTTTATCACATGCACGTGAAAGCTGTTCACTTCTGTCCCTACATGCGCTATTCCTGCGGTCAACTGCATGTTGTCTCTATGAAGGGAAGGCAGAGCAGTGTACATGACATGGTAGTGACCAAGCTCACATCCATTCTTGATATACTTGTCAGTGGATCTGTTTGCAACTGTAAATGACTTAGGCTGGCTTCACATCTGCACTGGAACCTCCAGTCACAGATCTGGCATGGAAGATATAGCGATGGATACAGCATTTTTTCTTCTGGTAAAACGCCAGGCAGCTGAATGGAAATTGAAAAGATCCTATTAAAGTCAATTAAAGAGTTTTAATTAATACAAATTTATCTTTATGCCGTTAGTATTAATTTTTAAAAGTTGGTCACTACTACCATGCCACATGTACTGCCTCCTACAACTCCTTGAATTCTCAGTTATAAGGCACTACAGCCAAGTTTCATGTGTTACAATAATCTATTTTGTTTATATGTTTATAGGCTAATTTGAATGTATTTATTTTTCCATTACTGATATAGGGGAGAAACCTTCTGGTTTTCGTAGTGTCCGAGCTCCTACCAACAAAATGGCTGCCTCCTTGGGTGGTGGACAGAAACTGCCATTATGTGATCACTGTGGAAGTGGCATTGTGTAAGTAGTCTATTTAATACTCTTTATGTATACAGCATTTAATTTTAAACATTGCACTATATACGGATTTAGCAAATGTTAACTTGACATTTTAATGCGTTATGATAACTCAACCACAATGTGCTACAATGCTGTAAATTGCGGTATCACGATGCGCTAGTCATGTTAACAATTGCTATATCTGTATATGATCACTGGAGCACTATTTCATATAGAAGGACATGATTGATAAAGAATCTTTTACAGAGGCTCTAAAACTGTTCTGCAAATGGAAAGCTGGAACAATACCTCTGCAGCCCCACCTATTGTAAGGCAGCAATCCTGTAAGTCAATGTTTAGACTTTTTTGAAACAAGTCTTGTAACAGTGACTCGGAATTGTAAGCCAACGACCTAATAACCATACACAGCTGTTTCGGCCTGTCACTAGCCAAGCCAGAAACATACTGCACACTAATGAGAGGGGAAAAAAAACCGAAACAGCTGTCTGTGTATGGTTATTCTGGTATTCTGGCTTACATTTCCTAGTCATTTGTTACAAGACTTGTTTTAAAAAGTCTAACGTTGACTTGCAGGAATGCTGCCTTCCAATAGGTGGTGCTGCAGAAATATTGTTTCATCTTCCCATTTGAGATGTGTTAAAGAATAGCAAGGCAGTTGTTTTTCTGGAGGCTATGCAGAAAGACTAAGGGCCCTTTTAACAGATGAAGATTTTCTGCCCATAATGATTGCAGATTGGGGATATTAAGAAGCGATGATTGACTTGCTAGCTACATTCACATGCAGCAGTCCTTGTGATTTGTATGTGACCAAACAATCTCTTTAGTACCATCATTCGTTCACTAGTGTCGGTTTACATTGGAAAAAGTGCTGCCGACAAATGATTATTTTAATCTTCACAGAAAGGATGCAATCCGAGCAGCAAACAAGCATTTACTCCATTATCGGCTGGTCACTGGGATGTCTACAATTCCTATGAACAGAGCCTTAAGGAAGCACTTCAGATTTTTCTGATTTTGGGGAAATGGAAATGCATCATACATAATAATGCTGGTTCCCCCCCACCTTGCCCCGTTAAAAAACAAAACAAAAACCTGAGTGCTTCGGTCCGGTTACAAGTTAACTTCTTAAAGTTACAGCTAAATGGGTTAAAACAATAAGACAAACAGGTACTTACCCTCCTCAGCCCTGGTGATGTAGGATCGTGATTTTCCTGTTCTTTGTTGACAGCAGAAGTCAGGTGACCGTTGCCTGCCTGTTCAAACTCCTGGCATCATGGCACCCAGGATGTGAGCACTGATGCCAGGGGAAGTGGTGATGATACAGCCTCTGATTGGCAGGCAGCGGTCACCTGACTTCCACTGTCAATCGGAAGAATCACCGTGTTGCAGCACTGGATTGCTGAGAAGCGCAAGTACCTGTTTTATTATTTTAACCCATTGTTTATAACCTATAAAGTAAATTTGTAACTGGACAACCTCTTTTAAGGCTCTGTTCAAACTTTTCTCTTCCTTCCTTTTTCTTCTTGTGTCATTCTCCAACCCCACTGAGCCCAGCATGCAGCATCAGTTGCTAGGAGGAGCTTCTTGAACATGAAATTATACAACCTGTATGAGGGGAACAATCCCCTCTGATGGGACTGTGTGCGTCTCAGACCATCTCTGCCCTAATGGTTGCTTTTTAGCTCCAAGTAGTGAAGAAGGTAAATGCAGGTAATCATTGAACTCCTGCCCACACTGTTGCTTTATCCCTTCCCCCTACAGCCTGATTTGACCTTCCTGACCAAGCCACATTTTTCAAATCTGACATGTCACTTTAAGTGGTAATAACTTTGGAATGCTTTTACTTATGAAAAAAATTCTCGGAATCCCTTGCATGACCCATTGTACTTTTTGTTAGTGGAGGATTTTAGTTGATACATTTTACATTTATTTAAAAAAAATCTACATTTACAGAAATTGCAGCAATTTTCAAACTTTGAATTTCCTCTGCTTGTAAGGCCGAATGCACACAGCCATGTCAGATTCTGCATGCGGGATCCCGCAGCGGAATCCGACCCGGTGCCTGGCCCATTCCCCCTGCTTGCCTATCTGCAGTGTTCTTCATCTGTAATGCAAATGTGCCGGCCGGACTTGGCTGTAAATTACTGCCACGATTCCCCTCTGAGCCCACTGGTAATCAGCGTCTTACATATACGGTGTGTGTCAGAAAGGAGTTGAAGCGCCATTCCGGTGAAATTTTTTATTTCATTCATTATGAAGCTATCCCCTCAGTGTGTGCATATATAAGTGAGCTTTGATTAGTTCTTTCTGTCTGAAACTCCCGGCCTCTTTATCTTTGGGTGGTCATTGTGACTTCAATTCTGACCAGCTCAGATTTACTTTTATATCCCTCTCGAACTAGTCAGTTTTGTAGTCGGCATAATCCTTGTGATGGACCCTGCCGCACAAACTCTTCAGAGGAGAGCAGACACACCTATCAGTTGCTGATGATGACGCAGCTCCTGTCACACAGGTATAAAAGAGGAGATCGCAGCTCATCCTCCTGCCTGCAAACGTATGGCCTGTTGCTCATTTACAAGACTATAGAAGGTAATGATTATGGAATTGTACTCCCTGCAAGGCAGAGATGGTATAGTCTCTAGCTGATCATGTAATGCTGTGCTGATGCATCATGGAATAGATAGCGCACAATAAGGAAAGTGAAAGCAGCATCAAGATGATGCCTGATGAGCATCAGTCAGTAATCTGCACTACAAGGAAATGACTGCAATATACAGAGAAGATATCCAGGGTGTGATGGCCAATCAGAAGAGGGGTGCAGGGATGATAGAAAATGTATTTTTGCCCTTTACGTTTTAGGAGAGCAGTATAAATCTACATACGTTAATAAATAAGTGGTTGTGTAAATTAAAAAAAGTGTATACTTCAGCTTGTTTAAAAAAGCAACAATGTTTTTGTGTTTTTCAGGGGAATTTTTGTAAAGATCCGGGACAAGCCTCGTCACCCTGAATGCTACGTGTGCAGTGACTGTGGAATAAATCTCAAACAAAAGGGGCACTTTTTTGTGGAGGATAAGATGTACTGTGAAAAGCATGCCCGGGAACGTACGACGCCCCCTGAAGGATATGAAGTGGTTACAGTATTCCCAAAATAAACCCAGCGTCTCCACAGCTGAAGAGTGACATTTTGTAGCCTGTTTTAATGCTAAGCAAGGCTTCTCTTTACCTAAAGCTGAATGTTTGCTGTAAAGCTTCTTGAGAATATACTGTGCGGGGAGGAGGGAGACGGTGGGAATTTTCTACGATACTAATTTCAAACCAACATCTATGATGTTTTTTCATCTTTTGCTTTTGTTGATATTCAATACAGAAAATCTTTATTACAGAGACCCGGTGTTGGCTGTTTTCTTACAGATCTGTGACAATATTTGCAGTCCATTACTAGTAGAACAAAAGGTGGTTGTGTACTAGACTGGAAAAGCAAATACAGGTAGAACGTAGAGGAGGGAACGATTATATAAAGTAAAACAAAAGACGAACCTTCTTATGTGACTAACCCGAAATTCTGGGACCAGCAATAAAGTCAATGATATAAGAAAACCATTAGTTCATTACTGAGTAGTTTCCATAAAGTGTTGGAGAGGGAGGGCCCCTGATAACGGGCGGGATCCCCAGCAAATAGTGCCCATAGCATGCTGTGGGAAATTAATTCTTCCCCCACACTTGCGAAAACCAATTGCGGTTTCCACAAGCAGAGGAAAAATCGCAGCATGCTCCATTTTTCCGCGGATTCTGCGTAGACTGCTTCCATTGACGTTAATGGAATCGGCCCGCTGTCCCCATAATAACAGATGTCGGGGGAAAGCTGGATCATTTGTTCTTATGGATAAGTCTGTTAGGCTGGTTTTGCACAATGTGAAAGTTGTGGAATTTTGCCTGCAAACATGCACAGTACAGTGTTAGTGAATGGGTCTTCACAAACCTCATTCATTAACCCCAACTTCTCATGGATGTATTTGCATGCACAATATGCAGAAAATAAAATCTATTGATTTTCAATGGGTTGGGTCAGGGGCGTAACTAAAGGCTCAGGGGCCCAGGTGCAAAAGTTTAGCTCGGCCCCCCTATATACACACACACACACACCCTTACCAGTACCCATTCAATTATTGCAATTTGGCTTGAGAATGAGAACGAAACTATTGAAAATCATTGGTTTCAAAGTGAAGCATTTTCACTCACTCTTGCATTGCCCGATTTTATCACAAGTATGAAGATGACTTTAAACTAATTTCACACGGGTAAGTGCGATATTGGGCCATGAATCACAGCCCGATATCGTGCTCACCAATATGTGAATTTGTATCAAAAATGTCTCGCATCACTTCGAGGAAGTAGTTTCAATGGGGAAACTTCACATTGCACTGCATGCACCTAGCAAGTGGTACAATGCTGCCGCTGGCCCCATTGAAATCAATGGGAGATGCGATGCCAGGGCACTTCAAACGATAGGGCTGCAGAGACCTTTTATCTCCTGCATATAATTAGATCTGTATAGCTGGTATAAGTTAGACATCTCCTGTATATTTTTCAGCAGGATAATTCTCAGCCGCACACACAAAAGGGTCACAACTATGTCACACTTCCATGCCTGGTCACCAGATTGATTTATGGGACCATCTAGGACGCCAACTTCGACAGCCAATGAGTTTGGATGATCTAGAGGCTCAGTAACAGCAAATGTGGAACTACATGCGTCAGGATACCATACGGAGCCTGTATGTCTCCATGCCCGCCAGTATCACATCTTGTATCCAAGCTGGAGGTGATACAACAGGGTACTAGAGCCTCCATGCCCCCTGTATTATGTCTTGTATCCAAGCTAGAGGCGGTACAACAGGCTACTAAATCCTCCATGTCCGCCTGTATCACGTCTTGTATCCAAGCGGAAGGCAATACAAAATGGTACTCGAGCCTTCATGCCTGTCCGTTTCACACCTTGCATCCAAGCTAGAGATGGTAAAACGGTACTAGAGCCTCCATGCCTCTCTGTATCACGTGTTATATCCAAGCTATAATAATATTTTGTAATATCACTTATCCCTGTTTTGTGCAACTGGATAGTTAGTGAAGTGTTGATCAACTCTATCAACTCCTCCCATGTTATCATTGTAATCATGGACAACTGCAGGTTTTTTCTTTGCCTCTCTGTATCCTTCCACTTCCACCATCGTTGACATGTGGACCATTGACAACCATGTGACCTCTTTCTTGTCCTTCTATTTTGGAGCCAATACTTTCCTTTGCCACAAAGCAACAGTTTAACCCTTTTCAACTTCTTTTTAGGATTTGTGGTGGCATTTCCTTTCTATTTAGTCTCACAGTCCCATAAGTATCAGTGTGTTGCTTCACCAACAAATCTGCTAACACTGGAGCCGTAGAGAAATGATCTGTTGTGAGGCAATAGCCTTTCTCGAGTCAAGGTTTCATCAAAGTCCTAACAACTTGCATAGAGACTGGCAAGTCTTTAGACTCTGGATCCAGCACTGTTCCCCTGCCTGTATAAATTATGGTGGACCATATGTATCAAGATTTGGCCTCGCACAACATGAATGTTTTTATCCCAAATCGGACCCTTTTCAAAGGCAAATACTGAATCCACTCGAGTCTACCTTTTATAAAGCATAAGGCTCTCATCTATCGTTACATCCCTTCCTTACTGCGTTTTGAAACAGTTCTTTTGGTTTTTTTGAAAAAAGGCCATATTTTATTTTGTTTTGGATCAGGGGGTAAACTAGGATCATAAGTACTTTTGTCAGAAAAATGTAAAAAATGTTTCAGAATTACATATCTGTGATAAGACATCAAAAGGGGTAAAGAATGAGTTGCAATCAGCTGATCACAAGACCAATACCACATTTCCACAGGGTTTTTAAAATTATTCTTTGATTTAGAAAAAATGGACATAAAGAATTTTATTTGGCGTAATTACATACCAGTTATTCATTCTTGACATTCTCTTTGCAGCACCTGCTGCTCTGCATATTTATTTGTTTCTTCGGTAATCAGATTGATTACATTCTCATTCAAAACATATTCAAAATAATCTAAAAGATTTTCATAAGTACCATGAATGGCTGGAGTTTCCGTGAATGGAAAGCGTGGTGCTGCTGGATCAGACAAATTTACATCACACCATTGTCTAGCTGACTGCACTGAATCCTCCTTGTCACTATCTGACATTTCACTGGGAATATCACATTATTGGGGGAATACTCGCTCCCTGAATCAGAAATGTCTATTTCATGATCTGAATCTCTATCTGTACTCATTCTACTCGGTTATCCTTTCTCGCTCATGTCATTGGGGGACACAGCCAAGACCGTGGGTATAGCTACTGCCACTAGGAGGCGACACTAAGCAAAAAAAAGTGTTAACTTCTCCTGCTAGCTATATCCCCTCCTGCCAACATGAGGCTAATCAGTTTTTAGCTTAGTGTAGTAGGAGGCAGACTGTCTCGTCTGCAGAGATACTTTTTCTTGATTTTTTTTCTCTTGTTTTTTGCGAAATAACAGGGAGGCAGGACTTTCCCCGTTAGCCCACCGAGGACGGCGAACAGAGGAGAACTCAACCCTCTGTTGTCTGCCGGGTCCCTCAGAAGACAAGGAGGCACACTCAGGACCCCAACCTGAATGTGACCCGCCAGCCATAGAGCCCCCTGAAAACCTGAGGTCCAACATCCCCTCTCCCAGCAAGGGAAGGCGGTGGCGAGGAGGAAGCTCTGCTGGAACTGGGGAGCCATCCTCCCTCCGTCAAGAGGTAAGTATGTGCCTTTATTCTTTTTTCCCCACTCGCTTCTGCCCTTATCGCCGCATAGTAATAATCCATATGCGGGGTCCCCTCAAATCTCTGCCCTGCTTGCTCATTGTGCTAGCCCCCCTCAGAAACCGGGACCTGCGTTTTTTTTTTTCGGGCCCCGGGACCTTATTCATTCACAGAGGGGGGGGGAAGGATTGCTGTGGCCTAATGCTTTTTTCTCCCTGCTGTACTGGCTAACGCTTTCCGCGGCCACCACGAACCTACCGCAGCATTCCCAGGCAACCGACGGGCTCTCCGCGGCCTCCCCGGCTAAGTCCCCGGCATAGCTGAATCGGGACCCCCCACTACCCCTATGGCCGCGCCTTCCGCAACCCCACTAACCTGCTGCGGCATCCCCAGGTCCTCGACTGGCTCTCCGCAGTCTCCATGGCTCGCAGACTTCTGCTGCGCTGCCTCCCCATTGACGGCGGCGTTTCTAGGACTCCGCCGGGGAACAAAGCGGCATGGTGCTGCCAAAGGGACTCCTGCCTCAGCGCCAAAGGGGGGGATGAGGAGCGCGGGCCTCAGAAATTTAGCCCCCGGCTCCGGGCCTACATAGTCACGCCCCCCTCATCATAGGGTAGGCGTAGACGTGTTCTAGCGGGCTTTCCTGGCCAATCCACAGCCAGCGCGCCAAGGGGACCGAGCTCTCAGTGGCTCCGTGCTTGGCCCCGCTCCGCCCCCTCCTTCTCTGCAGAGCGGCCATCTTCGCCACACTGGGACCTGTAGTCCCACAGGCTGTACAAGGGTGGACACAGCCTCGGCTCTCCAGCCCTCCTGGACCGGGTAAGCTCTGCCCTGGTGGCAGCTCCCCTGCACTATACCCCCTTTGCATTCTTTCCTAACAGATGCAGGTTACAACGTGCCATACCACAGTACCATGTTCGACTCCAGAACCCAAGAGTCCGGACAGGGATCAGCCAGAGCAACGCACTACGCTTGCTCTTGCTGTAATGCAAAATTTCTATGCGGACAGGTGGAGGCATGCTGTCCTGACTGTAGCGCTCCGAGGCAGGCACCCGTACAACCTAATACAGGCCACTCGCCCATTCAGCCCCCACTCCCTATAGAACCAGAGTGGGCCCACTCCCTGGCGCAAGCGGTATCGAACCTTACCCTCGCGTCTAGCGCGATTTTAGACAGACTGGACCGAGCAGCTATCCCTGCCCCAGATGTATCTGGCGGAACTGACTCTGTCAGGAGAGATTCCTCTCCTGTTAGACCACGGAAGCGCATTAGACGATTCGGCTCACGGAACTTATCCAGGTCATTGGCAACGTCGAGCTGTGCAGTTTCCCCCCGAGCGGCCTCGCTGCCCTCCTCCGGAGAGAACAGCTGCGCTGAGGCAGAGCCCTCAGAGTCCCCATCGGACCCTGACATTGACGACAAGCAGCTGTCCAGCCTATCCGAGATGGTAGACAGCCTGATAGTGGCGGTCAGGGACACCTTCCAGATACCGGAACAGACGCCCTCCACGTCTACACCATGCCTTTCCTTTCGGCGGCAGAGACGGCCCCCGAAGACTTTCCCGCCACACAAAGATTTTAGGGAGGGTTTTAGCCAAGGAGTGGAAGTTTCTGGACAGGCGCTTTATAAAACCTAAACGTCTGGATGTCATGAACCCCTTCCCGGAAGACTTGGTTTAAAAAATGGGTGTCGCCCGCGGTTGATCCACCCGTTTCACGCTTATCGAAGCACACTACTCTCCCTATGGCGGATGCCTCATCCCTACGGGATACACGCGACAGGAAGATAGATTCCTTGGCTAGATCTTCTTTTGAAGCAGTAGGTTCAGCGCTTAGACCAATGTTCGCCTCTACCTGGGTTAGCAGGGCCTCCACTGATTGGGCAAAACAGCTGCGCAGAGGCATATTAGCGGGTGCTGCATCGGAAGAACTGGCGGAGATCGCATGCCAGATAGAGCACGCGGGAAGATTCATCTGCGAAGCTTCCTTGGATGCTGCTAGACACATGTCTCGAGCAGCTGCGGTGTCAGTAGCCACAAGTTGAACCTTGTGGTTAAAGTTTTGGGACGCGGATGAATCCTCCAAAGGATCCCTGACTAACATTCCCTTCGTAGGCCTGTGGCTCTTTGGTGCCAGGTTGGACGAGATTATTTCAGAAGCCACAGGGGGAAAGAGTTCACACTTGCCGCAGAACCACCGTAGACAACCGACGGCTCCACGACGATCCAGCTTCCAATTTTGTTCCTTTCGCCGGAGTAGTCCACGCACACCGGGAACACCCAGGAGTGGGAACAAAAAGACCATCATTCAAGACTAGGCCTGAATGGCGCGCAAAGGTTCAACCTCCTAAGGCCACTCGCACAAAATTGTCCGCATGAAGGTCAGCCCCCACCTACTGCGATCAGGGTGTGGGGATGACTTTCCCTGTTCGGCAAAGTTTGGCTGGCTCAGGTATCGGACGCGTGGGTACAGGAAGGCCACTGCCCTTGTACAGGTGGTTCACAAGCTTCTTGCTCAAGGAGTTGTGGTGCGGGTCGCTGCTTCTCAGCAGTTCACGGGTTTTTATTCAAATCTATTCTTGTCTCGAAGAAGGATGGATCCGTCCGGCCGGTCCTGGACTTGAAGAGGTTGAACCACTACGTGAAGGTGCGTCGCTTTCGCATGGAATCAATACGGGCAGTAATCGCGTCGATGGAACCGGGCGAGTTCTTGTCATCAATCGATATCAAGGATGCGTACCTCCACATCCCCATCTGGCCGGCGCACGAGAAATTCCTTCAGTTCACAGTTCAAGCCGAACACTTCCAATTCACCTCGCTGCCATTCGGCCTGGCGACGGCCCCCGGGGTTTTTACGAAGAGCCTGGCGGCAGAGATGTCCCTCCTCCATTCCAGGGGAATAGTCGCGATTCCATATCTGGACGACATTATGATAAAGGCCCGACGTGGCGGGACTATATGGAGAGTCTCCACATCACGATGGACACGCTGACCAATTTTAGCTGGATCATCAACCGTCAGAAATCGTCGCTGTCACCATCGCAGAGCATGAAGTTCCTGGGGCTTCACTTCAACACAGCTCTGAGTCGGGTACTGCTGCCAGCACAAAAGCAACGCCTGCTTCAGAAAGAGGTTTGCTCCTTGCGCGCACGTCGCTCAGTGACCATCAGCCACTGCATGAGGGTGCTGGGACTAATGGTATCGGCTTTCGAGGCAGTCCCATTCGCTCAGTTCCACTCCCGGCCCTTGCAGTGGACTATCTTGTCACGATGGGACAGTGCAGTGACGTCCCTCGATTGGAGGATCAGGATAACGCCGGAGACACAACAGACTCTATGTTGGTGGCTGGACTCTCCCCAGATCCATCTCGGCCGCTCCTTTCTGCCTTTCCAGTGGCAGATACGTACCACAGATGCCAGCCTCTCCGGCTGGGGAGGGTCCCTACGGAACCTGGTGGCCCAGGGAACCTGAACTAGCCAGGAAGCCTTGCTACCAATCAACGTCCTAGAACTTCGGGCCATATCCCGGTCGTTGCAACACCTCTCTCGAGCTGAAGGGTCATCCAGTCCGGATCCAGGCGGACAACGTGACGGCGGTCGCGTAGGTAAATCATCAGGGCGGAACCCGCAGCAGGAGAGCTGAAGAACATGTCCCGGGACTGTCGGCAGTCCACATCCCGTGGGTAGACAATTGGGTAGCCGATTATCTCAGAAGGGAAATGGTCGATCCAGGCGAGTAGGAGCTGCACCCCGAAGTCTTTCAAGAGGTCTGCAAGCTGTGGGGACAACCAGATGTCGATCTAATGGCATTCAGATTCAATCGCAAACTTCCAAACTTCGTGGCCAGGTCAATGGACGCCCTGGTGATTCCGTGGACAAAGTTCCAGTTTCCTTATGTGTTCCCACCCTTTCCACTTATTCCCAGAATTCTCAAGAGAATCAGGAGGGAAGAACTCCTGGTAATCCTCATAGCTCCGGACTGGCCTCGTCGGACGTGGTACGCAGAACTTATCGACCTGCTGGCAGACGCCCCGTGGCCTCTCCTCTGCGGGAGGACCTTTATCCACAATTTATCCACGCTACGTTTGACGGCATGGCTATTGAGACTGCGGTCCTGAGAGCTCGGGGTTTTTCGGAACCAGTGATCCGGACCATGATCAAGGCCAGAAAACCATCATCCTCCAAGGTCTACTACAAGGTGTATGGAGAAGCTTCCTCCTATGGTGTGAACAACTATGCATTTTTCGCTGGCTCGCCTCGTCTTTCCTTCAGGACGGGCTGGAGATGGGACTCAGCCTGAGTTCTCTCAAGGGGCAAATATTGGCATTGTCCATCCTTTTTCAGCGGCTAGGTCAGCAGTGTGCACCTTCCTACAGGGAGTCGCACACGTTGAACCACCTTATCGATCCCCGGTATCGCCCTGGGACCTGAACCTGGTGCTCGATGCGCTGCAGGCTGAACCATTTGAGCCACTGAGGGAGGTTTCGATGCAGATGTTGACCTGGAAGGTGTCTCTGCTGGTAGCGGTTACCTCCATACGTCGAGTATCAGAGCTTGCAGGGCTATCGGCAAAACCGCCATTCACAGTCTTTCATCAGGATAAGGTAGTATTACGCCCTATCCCTTCCTTTTTTTCCCAAGGTGGTGTCGGATTTCCATCTCAACGAGGATATCGTGTTACCATCCTTCTGCCCTTCCGCGGTCCATCCCAGAGAAAGGACTCTACACAGGTTGGACCTGGTACGAGCCCTACAAATCTACCTGGAGCAGACAGCGTAGTTTCGAGGATCTGAGTCCTTGTTTATCATTCCTGACGGCCCAAGACGTGGTCTGGCGGTCTCCAAGGTGGTCATATCCCGCTGGATACGTTCAGCAGTGGTGGAGGCTTACTGCTCCAAGGACAAGGCGCCACCATTTCAGGTAACACACTCTGCAAGATCAGTGGGAGTGTCATGGGCGGTACACAATGGGGCATCAGCCTCCCAAGTCTGCAAGGCGGCTACCTGGACATCTTTTCATACGTTTGCAAAATTCTACCGAGTGCATACTTTTGCCTCGTCGGACGCCTCTCTCGGTCAAAGAGTCTTACAGCCGGCTATATACTGACCGCATGGCTCATATTTCTCCCACCCCCGAGGGACTGCTCTAGAACGTCCCACGGTCTTGGCTGTGTCCCCCAATGACACGAGGGAGAAAAGATTTTTGGTACTAACCGTAAAATCTCTTTCTCGTCTTGTTCATTGGGGAACACAGCACCCACCCAGATATTTACTAGTTACGTCCCGATCGGATACTTGGTTCTGGTAAGTTGAACATGGTGCTGTTTTGGGTTTACAATTGTAACAGTTATGCCTTTATTTTTCTTGTTATTCAGATCCTGCAGGGTTGCTCTTACTGCTGACAAACTGATTAGCATCATGTCGGCAGGAGGGGATATAGCTAGCAGGAGGAGTCAACCCTTTTTTCACGGTCTTGGCTGTGTCCCTCAATGAACAAGACGAGAAAGATTTTACGGTATCAAAAATCCTCTTTTTTTTTTTGCACAAAATCACAATACCACTGCCTGCATATGTACGTTTTTCCCAATAAACCGAACCAAAGCGAACCAAAGCGAAAATGAAGCTGCAAACTAATGCAAATGTACTGGTAGGAATGTAAACTACAGGATGCAAACCAGAAATGCATCAGACACAACTAGGACAAAAAAAAAAAAAACCCCAACCTTTAAGTGTGCCGCATGCCATACGTCAGAGACAAATTTGAATTTTTTTTTCCCCCCCGAAATGCATGCCTGACGATGAGTCAGGCAAGTGGTTAAAGACACAGTCAGTCATTTTGAGTGAAGGAGAGAGAGGGAAATCTACTTAGCCTGCAATTAAAAGTTTAGTTTTCTATATTTTGAAGGGGGCTCTGATTGGCCCTTGTCCAAGTCCATTGCCTCGATTTCTGAACCTCTGTCCTTGGGTCCCTGGCAAGCCCTCCAACTTTCATTTTATTTGCTTCCTACCTCCTAGGTCCTGTTTCCTGTGCCCAAAGATTGCTTTTGAACTCCTCTCTCTAGGTTCTGACCCCCTTCAACAGACCCTGTCTATCATTCTCGCTTTTGTTTTTTTCCTTTATATGCAAAGATGCAGGAACAGCTGCTGATCCAAGTATCTATTTTCTCCCAGTTTTAGGAGGCCAACTACAAAGTTATTGCACACTGGTACAGCATACTGACCTGTTTGCACATGCTTATGCTTCTATGAGCCCCAATTGTTGATGTGGCGAAAGGAGGGAAATTTCCCTTACATCTTCTGATTTTGCAGAGTTTTTATGCCCTTCTGGAATAGGGTCTAAAAAGTCCTTCATATAAAGTGGTGGCCCGGTCAATGTGCTTGGGGCCTATCTTTTACCAGTGCAAGATCCCTCTGGAAGTGTATGAACATTCTATACTTTGCTTTTTTATGAGGACAGCTAGGGCCTGCATACCTTTGTGGAAAAAAGATAGTGCTGCTTCAATGATCATGTGGTTTTCCAAAATAAACATCATGCGTATGACGGATCTCACATCAACCAGCCATGAATCATATGACAATTTCTACAAAACACGGTCTCTCTTCCACCTTGGTCAATCAGTCTTTCCTTCTTCATATTTAGGGTTGTTTAGCCTTTGTTTCCATTTGGTCCCTTGCTGTGAAAATGCTAGGGTGGAGGCTGTGGCTGGGTTTGCTAGACCTGTCTCTCCCTTTCTAGTTTGACTATCTATTTGAACCTGCATCACACGCAACAATTGATTTAGATTTATTTTGCTTTAGTCATGAAGGTGGTCTATTCAATGTTTGCACAGCTGGTTTATCTCAAGGGGGCTTTTTCCTTCATTCTCGAGTGTTGCACTAAAAAGTGTTTTTAATCTATTTTCCTGACCCGATCACCCACTGATAATCCCTGGAACATGTGACTGCTGCAGTTGCTCACCATCTTGCTTCAGCTGCAACAGTCCTGCCTGGACAGCATTGCTACATCAGAGCATGGAGAATAGTGCTCCTTTTAATTAACAGTAACCTGAAGGAATTTGAGATTCAAAAATATGCACATAAGGCCCCTTTCACATGGGCTACAAAATCATCGCTACAAAACAAGTTTGTGAAGCCCATGGTTTCCAATGGGTTCATTTACATGAGCGATGTTTTGTAGCCTGAAAGAACCCATGGGCTTCACATACATGTGTTGTGTAGTGAGATTTTGTACAGTGTGTGAAAGCGGCCTAAAGCTCAAACCAAAGAGAAAAAAACCCAAAAACTAAGCTACAAAAGACAAAACTATACACAACTTACTGATTTATATTACATTGTGTGGAGCCATGCAACAAATATGCAGGTTTCCTGCGTACTTATGCAAGGTCATTGATTTCAGTGAGCTTCTATGGTGCATAATACATGCCATCTTTTTACATGATCAAGAACTGTGTGAAAGAACACTCATGTTAAAACAAACCCAGTGAAAGGGATGGGTTTTAGTTACTGCACATTATGCCTGCAAAAACTGCACACAATACACGGGGGAAATACGCTCGGGTGAACAAGCCTTTAAAAGTAATAAATTCAGAAGTGCAGAGATAGCAGAAATGGCTTAAGCTTCATTTGACCCCTAGTGGACAGAAGATAATTAGCAGCATTAACTAACAGACAGATTCCTATAAAACCTCTGAAAGTAGCACGTGCCCTTAATAAAAACTTATCACTGAAAAACATGGTCAATGGCTCCAGACTACGTCTATTCTCCCCGCTCTGTACAGGTAAAAAGTATTCTGCGTGCCCCAAAGTTTAATTAAAACTCTGCAGTTGCTGAAGCATGTTTCAATGTGTAGCTGTAAATCTACTAGAACTTGTGCAGGCCATTCACCACATGACACTTAAGTGCTTAAGTGCATGCAATCATCTGGTGTAATAGTACCCTTACTTGGGTTGGGAAGATATACCACTCAGTACTAATGTACACTGTCCTACACAAGCGTGTGTTACAGACAGTTAGTAAGCAGAATCTGCATTGTAAACTGAACGGCATAATGGGACTCCAAGATCTGAGAGTACTGAAAATCAGATACACACACAGGAGAAAATGGTGAAAAATGCAGATTACAAGTTATAATAAAAGACCAGCAAGTGTTATTTATCATATACATGTTAACTTTGTGATGTTAAGCTACAGCTTTCACATGACTTTTTGGACAAAGTTTGTTGTGTTTAGGTCATATGCAGTTTTGGATTTCTCGCTTTCACTTCTGTTTAGCTCTTATCTGGCATACGCCAAACCTGACCGGCTTATACACAAGCCTTTTGCCGCACAATGTGGCAGGCTTTAACTTTTCGCAGTCCTCGGAATGCATCACCTGTTGATTTCATTGTGTAGTGTACAGGACAGGCAAGTCATTGAAGGTCCCAGAGACAGTGCATAGTTTTCTTATTTGTAACAGAGAATCAATACATCTTAAATGCCCAGTCAGTCAATCCAATGGTCATTAAATTGAGGCCAGTTTCACATGTACATATTTTCACGTGTAATATACAGAATAGTACCATTGATTTCAATGGGTTTGTACACACTTCCGTGCGCATTTCAGTGGAGGGCAGAAATACTGCAGCAAGATCAGCTGAAATGCTCGCAACAAGAGCCTTGTTCAGTGCGCAAATACGTTGCACTAAGGAGGTGCATTCAAATGCTCCTAGCTGCAGAAGTTAGTAAATTTGCAGGTGTTTAACTTTATATTAGGGCTCCTGCACATGGGTGGATTTGATGAATCCACACTCACAATATGCTGTCTCAGGCTGCCATAGAAAAGAATGAGCTTCCACAGCTCCGTGCATACCTGCGAATTTGATTTGCAGATTCTGCGAATGCATAAATAAAACGTAGCATGCTCCATTTTAGTGTGGATTCTGCACTCACGCACTCTCCATTCATCTGTATGGGTGCGAGATCTGCAGTGAATCCGCAAATATATTTCATACAATATGTGGGTATTCCGCAGTGGAAATCCACGACTGCCGTGTGAGGGGGCCTTAAGTTAAAAACACACCCCTTCTAAAACATACTTTAGTAAACAGAATGTGTTCATACATTGTCAGATAAAACACACAAAGCCATGTTAGTTAAGGTTTTATTACTAATATTCAAAATAACAAAAGCAGAAAACGCTTAAAATACTTCCATAGGAAGATTTGATTTGTGTAAAACACACTTTTATTGACATTTAAAAAAAAAAAAAATTGCGCATTTGCACATTAGACTCTTTACATCATTTCCTAAGTAACTATACTCTACATTGTTTCCTAAGTAACTATACTTTGAAGTTTTTTTTATTAACCCATTATTCAAATATACAAAAAAAAACAAACAAACTAAAGATCAAAAGATAAAAATCACACTTCAATTTCTTCTGAGTCTTCAACAACTGAAAATGCGCCATTCTTTCCTTTAGATGGTAGATTATTTTTCTTCATTTGTGCTGGAGAGAAATCACAAATCAATTTATAATACCAGGGTGTTTATCAATAGCACATTATCTAAGGCTAGTTTCACACGCGCGAATTCCAATTGCAGGATCCGTGACCGGAGTCCGTGCGGAGTTTCTGTAGCAAAAAGCCATGCAAAAGGCATGTAAATTTGTTTTTTTGCTGAAACTTGCGGATACAAACTGCGTATTCCACGAGCAGAGGGGAAAATTAAAAAGTGGCAGCATGCTTTATTTTGTGCATTTTTATTTAAAGGGGTTGTCCCGCGAAAGCAAGTGAGGTTAAACACTTCTGTATGGCCATATAAATGCACTTTGGCCAATATTTAATGCACGATGTATATTACATACAGAAGTTATATACTTAATCTCTCTCTATCTCCCCCCCAGCCCCCCCCCCCCCCCCCCGGTGTGGGCATCCCCGTCTCCATGGCGCCGACCGAAGTCTTCTTCTGCATCGATTAGACGCGCTTGCGCAGTCTGCCTCTTGAAGGGGCCACTCTGGAATGCTCGGGCCGCACAGGTCTTCTGCGCATACCAGCTGTGCGGCGCGAGCACGCCGGAGCGGTCCCTCCAAGAGGCAGACTGCGCAAGCGCGTCTAATCGAGGCAGAAGGAGGCTTCGGTCGGCACCATGGAGACGCCAACACCGGAGGGGGTAAGTGTATAACTTCTGTATGGCCAATATTTAATGCACGATGTATATTACAAAGTGCATTTATATGGCCATACAGAAGTGTTTAACCTCACTTGCTTTCGCGGGACAACCCCTTTAAGACTCTACGTGGACAGCCTCTATTGAAGTTAGAGGCCATTCAACCCTCAGCCAATACACAATTAACATTGCGAATGGGCCACGGGTACCCACATCACTAAACGTGTGAGCCCGATCTAAAAACAGCCAAAAATCCAAATTTTGAAAGGTGTTAATTGAGCTAGTGCATTCAGCAGTTATTCAGTTATCTCCTTGGTGCATACAAGACAAGAAAAAATTATAGAAATCATTTTCTATAAGCGCTGCAGAATAAGTTGGCGCTATACAAATAAAGATTATTATTATATGCTCCATGGAACATGCATACACTTAACCCATTAACCCTTTCCAATCCATTTATTTTTTCTCACCCATTCTCCCCAGCTCCAAATAAATTAGAGCTGGGGAGAATGGGTGAGAAAAAAATACATTTTCCCTGCCCCCTCCTGAACTGACAGAGTTCAGGAGGGTGCAGGGAGGGACCTGCTTACCTGTCCGGCGTATTCCGCATTCTCCTTCTGCCTCCCGACTCGTCGATCATGTGGCACCTGGCGGTCACATGATCGCCGGGTCGGGAGACAGAAGGAGAATGCGCAAGACGCCAGTCAGGTAAGCAGGTCCTCCCACAGTGCAGGCTCCCGGCTTGGTGTTCATGTGACTGCCGGGGGTCAGGTAACACCGGCGGTCACATGGTTGCCGCCCGGAATCTCTATGCATTACATAGCACTAATTGAGCGCTATATAATGTGTAAAGGAGAAGGCAGAAAGGGTTAAAAACCCTTTCTGCCTTCTCCTCGGGGGTCCTCGATGAGGATCAGTGCAGGAGTGTATCTGCACCCGATGTGTCTGACGATCGGGTGCAGATACACTCCTGCACTGCAGTGTCGGGCCTGCCCCGACATTGAATTGGAAAGGGTTAAGCCTGGTTTAGACAACGATTATCACTCAAAAAAAATCTTTTGATCTTTTTGTTTTTACAGTGCAAGGTGATGGCTCAAACGTTGAGATCACCTTGCGCTCCCAGTGGAGGATGCAGAGGACAAGCGGGGCAGTTTATCCAGCAGTTTCCCGCTCGGAGCACCTAGCTGTTATACATCTGAGCGGAGGATGCAGAAGACAAGCAAGGTGGCCCCACTTGTCTTCTGCACCCAGCTGTTTTCTGCGCCGAGCTGGGTATGGAGAGCTGTGTTCTTCATACTCTGCTTGTCTTCAGGGAGCAGGATACAGCTGAAACAATAGTATCAGCTATATCCCGCTGTGAATTCCTGATAACTGATCTTTCAGCATGCTGAAAGATGAGCGATGGCTTAACGAAAACTGCACGATGTTAGTGCAGTAAGACAACGATTATCACTCAAAAGATTGCTTTGAGCGATTTTTGAGCAAAATTCGTTATGTCTAAAATCAGCCTTTAGAATGAATTCTAATTTGTACTTGTTTGAAGAAGTCAGAAAAAACAACTTACCAATGAGATCACTTCTGTCAAGCAGTAGCTTCAGGTCTTTGTCACTAATGACTTTTCCATTTGATCCTTTTACTTCTCTGAATATATAATTTTAAAAAAAACAAAAAAACCCACAAATTATATTTGTGGTTCAAGGACCAAAACATGCAGTAGGTTAGTAACTTCAGGGAGAATCTTTGCTACTTTTCTCCTTTCATATTGGCCATCAGTTTTAAGGCTTTGTGTACACATAAGTTAGGGGCCTCCATCAGGAGGGTCAAATGACCCACCCAGTATTTCACTGCAATAATAGTGCTGCACATAGACTTCTGTTGCTCTCAAACAAACTTTGACAAACTCCATGGCATCCATCAGAAAACTGATACATCATTGTCAGAAGCTCAGACTTCTGAAATAGCAGTGCACAGATCAATTTAAATTCTGTAAAGCAAGAATTTTGCAGCGCTGAAGTTCCATTACTGATTTGCTATGGATTTTGTTACATACTGCAGCAAATCAGTAACGTGTGAACGCACCATAAAGGGATTTTCTTGCATGCTAGTAAGGCATTAGTTACTCCTAGGTGGGTGTGTGGTGATTGGCATGCTTAATTTACATCTGGAACAGGACTACATGGCATGTGCCTTTTAACAAGGGGACTACTTACAATTTCTATAGTATACATGCATACATATTGTGACTCAGGAGCTCTATATGAGGCTTCTTGTAGTGATGGAAGTCCATAGTGTTACTCTTAAATTTAAAAGAAATCCCTTTAAAAGGTCGTTGAAAAGTTATCAGGCAACGTAGAGCCTGTAAATGCCTACCTTTCATGATCCCGGGACTGAAGTAATTCAAGCAACTCCTTGGGGTCCAGACAGTTTTTAGACTGATTAATCCCAGTTTGTCCACCTTTAAATTTATCTAAGAAAAAAAAACCCTGACATGAATACAAAGGATCCAAGATCTAAAACATGAATGCTTTAGAAATAAAAAGTTTCATAAAATAAAATGTTTGGTAACTTGTTGACCAGTAGAAAAAAAATATGCTGTTCTTGCTCTCAGTAAGAGAAACAGAATCTTCTACAAAAAGTTAATTATAGGATTACCCGGTAAAAGGTAACAGCACAAGCTTTCACAGCTATTTAGGCCTGATGAAGAGCTGGGCTGTACTTAAAGTTCATTATCCTAGACACGTCAACCTGACTCACCAATAGGGGGTCCGAGCGCTAAAAGGGATTCAGTCAGATTCATGTTGCCCAAACCACGGGCAGCAAGGACTCAAGACAGAAGTCCATGACCCCCATGAGTGCTTCAGGGCTTATGTCCACAGACGTGTGTATAACAGTGCAGGTCTCCAGTACCAGAATCAAACTTGCTACATATAAACTGTGCTAGAACAAAGTTTACATTTGCTTCTGTCAGGTGAAGCTGCCCCCCCCCCCCCCCCCCCCCCCCACAAACCACAAAGTTGTATCAAAAACAGTATATGGTAGGACAGTTGTGTCCCTTTTTTGCCGTGCGCTCGATACATGTGAAAACATTGGGGCATATGTTGAATATCTGTAATTTAGATCTTTGTACAAACAATTGGATGTTTTCATAAAAACGATGAACTTATAAATACATTCAGTGGCACACAACAGCGCATCTTAAACACGCAAACGCTTTTCGCATATGTCCCATTTGCGTATACGCTGCAGAATTTCTACTGTGGATTTATGCGCGGAAGAGATTTCAAGAAACTCATCCACACTGTGTGGAAGAAACCTGCAGTGGGGATGTAAAGCCTCAGCATGCCATGTTACACTGTGCATTTTCACAGTGGATTTCACCACTTCAATTCAGGGGGATGAAATTCTTAGGAAATCCCAAACTAAATATGAGGCAAATCTGCATGTAAGGCTACACAGATACCACGTTTGGACACGAATCCAGGATTCCTATTTGAGGGTTACTTCTGACATGCTGAAAATGGCATTTAGACAGAACTCTGGAAGGCTTCAGACTCATTTGTGAAACAGGTACCAAAGCTGCAAGCCATTTTTAGCATGTCATACGGAACCCTCGGATGAGAGGTCTGGACGAGTGCCTGATTGAGGCGTCAAAGCAGCCTTAGGAGAAGTTCACAAGTAGGTAAATCTGCACCATTTTAGATTTTGGTAGAGATCCACAATAAGTTTCACCCTTTCAATAGAAGGGGTGACGTCTGCTGCAGATTTTGACACAGAAATTACACAGACTTTGGTGCAGTTTTTCCACTGTGGAAAATCTATACCATTTCTGATGTATGAACTTAGACAGGTGTGTAAATTAAGGACGCACACGAAATTCATGAGAGCCTTTAACCCCTTCCCGCTCCAGGACGTACCGGTACGTCCTGGGAGCCTGGTACTTCCCGCAACAGGACGTACCGGTACGTCCTGGGGATAGCGTGAGATCACATAAGATCCCACGCTATCCCGCAGCGGGAGCCAGCTGTCAGTCACAGCCGGCGCCCCGCTGTTAACCCCTTCCCTGGGATCGCGCTCCCTCTGTGTCTCCGGCCGGCTCTCGCGATGTCATCGCGTGAGCCCGGCCTGTCACCATGGCACCAGACACTGGCGTCCTGTATTGCCTGTGCCTATAATCGCTGTACAAGTGATAAGGCATGGCAGAGCAGTAGCTCTGCCATGCCTTATGACAGCGATCATAGGCACAGTGCTGCAAGTCCCTCAGAGGGACTCAAATAGTGTAAAAAAAAAAAAAAAAAGAAAAATGTAAAAGAAAAAGTGTAAAAAAACCCCTTTTTTAATGTTTTCTAATATTTGCATTAAAAAAAGTGGGAAAAAAATTAAAACCCCACATATTGGGTATTGACGCGTCCGTAACGACGTGTACAAAAAGTTGAACATGCTTTTTATTTTGTACGACAAAGCGTAAAAAAAGCTTTAAAAAAAAAAAAAAAAAAGAGGCAAAATGCTAATTTTTAGCATTTTGCCTCACAAAAAATGCAATAAAAGTGATCAAAAAAGCCGTATAATGGTACCAAAAAAAACTACAGCTCGTCTCGCAAAAAATAGGCCCTTATAGAGCTCCGTACATAGAAAAATTAAAAAAAGTTACAGGACTTTGAATGCAGCTATAGAGAAAAAAAAAGATCTCCAAAAAAAGGAGTTTTATTGCAAAAAAGTGTAAAAACCTAAAAAAACCAAAAAACTATTTTGGTATCGTTGTTACCGTACCGACCCGCAGAAAAAAAAATTAATGTGTCATTTATGCTGCATGATTAACGCTGTAAAAAAAGAAAAAGAAATCTATGGCAGAATTGATGCGTTTTCTCTCCATTATCATAAAAATAAATAAATAAATAAAAATTTTACGATATTGTCTATGTACCCAAAAGTGGCACCGATAAAAACTACAGATCGCCACGCAAAAAACAAGCCCTCATACGGCCACGTCCACGGAAAAATAAAGTTATGGCTTTTGAAAAATGGAGATGGAAAAATACCAAAAATCGCTTGGTCCTCAACGCCAAAATAGGTCATGTCATTAAGGGGTTAAACAGTTAGTCTTTTCTAATGAGCCATACTGTAGTTGCTTTCTACAATAGTTATAAAGAGTTGCTCTCCACTTCATACATTTAGAGAAAAACCAATTTAGTCGGTTACTAAATGGTTAGAGTGTAGCAAGTCTACCTGACACTGTAGCCATATAGAACATAGCCAGCTTGTACCAATCAACTACCATAAAACAAACAAAAAAACCTCCTCACTTTAGTATACAGAACGTTGTGCATTTATGAAACAAGTTACATTTACACAGTAGATACATACTTCTGTGAATCACCAGTTTTTCTAGTTTCCTTTTAGCAGCAGCTCTTTCTACAATTTTTTGATCAATGGTATTAGCAGTCACTAAACGGTAGACGACAACTGGCCTTGTCTGACCAATGCGGTGACATCTGTCCTGAGCCTGCAGATCTGCCTGTGGATTCTAAAAAGATTGGAAAATTGAATGCAAAATTAAAATGAATTTATACATGATCAGACTATAGTAAAAGCATTTTTTGCAAGTATCACTAAATGTTCACAGTAAAACATACACACCACTACGGCCTCATGTCCACTAGCTAAATGGAATTGCGGATTCCGCCCATAGGGAACCATTGGCCATCAGCGGTCCATTAAATAGATTTTTGCACCCACGGATGGCATTTTAAAAGAATTGCGCTTTTCACGTGCGGAAGAAAAAACGCGGCATGTTCTATTTTGCCGCGGATCGGCAACATTGCTATCGCATTGATATCAATGTGTGCGGATATCTGCATGCAAAAAAAAAAGAAAAAAACACATTAAAAGCAAATCCATGGCAGATTCGGCGCGGATTGTATTTTTCTAGTGGACATGTCCACAGGTGGGTCGGATTCCATATGCAAGAGCCGATCCTGCCTGAGGACCGTGTGTATCTTTCCAGGTCTTTTTTCTTTACTGCGGATGCATTGGCTGGAGCACATGCGCAGTAGCTTTTTTTCCCCCCAAACTCCTGTTTTCCCACAGTCTGCAGATCGGACAGCTTCCATTGACCTTGATGAAAGCAGTCCGATCAGGAACCGCACTGAAATGGAGCATGCTGATAAGCGCTGCGGAATAAGTTGGCGCTATACAAATAAAGCTTATTATATTTGATTTCAGCATCCAAAGATCCGCAAGTCAAATTCACATGCTTTAATTCAGGTGTGGATGTCCATGTTTTCCTATGGGCAGCTTGAACTGCGGATCGATCACACGGGTGCCCCGCAATTCAGATCCGCCCATGGAAATTGGGCCTATTAGGTGGAAAAAACACCCAAAAATAAAAACCTTTCAAAAGGAGTTGCATATGTATGCTTCAAATAAAATCAGTCATATTTTGCCATATAGGTGGGAAAACTGAACACTTGAAGGGAGGCTCTAGTACCCCGTTGTACCACCTCTAGCTTGGATACAAGAAGTGATACAAGCGGGCACGGAGGCTCTAGCACCCTGTTGGGTACAAGATGTGAAATGGGTGGGCAAGGAGGCTCTAGCTTGAATACAAGAAGTGATACAGGTGGGCATGGGGGCTCCAGTACCCTGCTGTATCACGTCTAGCTTGGATGCAAGATGCAATACAAGCGGGCATGAAAGTATACAGGTTTCATATGGTATCCTTTAGCATATCTCTCCACATTTGCTGTAACTGAGCCTCTAGATTGTGCAAACTTGTAGGTGAACTTTGCGTCCCCAGGTGGCCCCATACATTTCTACTGGCGATAAATCTGGTGACTAGGGAAGCAACAGGAGTGACAATGTTGAAGGCATTTGTGGCCCCCTTGTGTGTGCGGCTGAGCATTATCCTGCTGGTAAAGGCTTCTTGGAAGCTGCCATGATAGGAACACATGTGGCTGCAGGATGTCCTGAACATATAGCTGACCTGTCATTGTCCCTCAGACCACTACTAGAGGTGACCAACTGTTGTATACGGTGGCCCCACAGACAATTAGACCAGCAGGGGGTAGTGTGCTGCTCCACAGCAAAGACAGGGTTGTGGCACTCACCCCGGAGGTCTCCAGACAAACACGGCCGAATCCGTGCCAAAACTAAACCTCAATTCGCCGCTGAAAACAACCTGGATCTACTCTTTAGTAGTCCAGTTTCGTCGGTCACAACAACCCAGTCCAATGACAAACACAGGCGATGGTGGATGTGAAAGGCAGTACACATAATGGGAGCGGCGAGACCAAATGTCTTTTAGCCAAGCGCCTGGATATGCTTCTGACAGACACAGGGGTGTAACGATGGCACTACCCTTCTCTAGATAGCAGAAAGCAAAACAGCTGGAGCTGCTTGTGCTCGTCAGACCAGACAGTCCTCTACTGGTGGGCTGTCGAGGGCATCCTAAGCCCGGTCACCTTGTGTGACCTCATGCATCTATCGGTCCCAACATCTAACAATCTAGTCTGGGGAGTTTGTTGATACAACCATCCAGCTTCTTGCATTCTCATTCATAATGCGCCCTCTTTAAAACTTAACTAGGCGAATTCTTAGATTGCATCGTGGAGACATGACTAGTGGTAAACAAGCTATACACAAGGAGCCTCAGTGAGTTTTTTTTTTTTTTTTTTTAATAGGCCAAGGGTGGAACCACTTTTAGGGCCCTCAGCTTAGACCATGGGACATTCCAGAGCAGTCTCTAGGGGTGAAGAAAGGTACACAGTATCCATACGGTCAGTTAATGGCGGTTTGCAAAACTCTTCAACCGAGAGAAGCATCCACAGATGTAGAAGTGTGCACCCAATAGAATTTGGAGAAGCCCAAATAGCAGCCTTACACGGGAAGGGCGAATGCACCACTGTGAGCCACCCAAGCAGCACCTACTGGCAAATGAGCAGTAATCCGAAGGGAGGTTCCATGCCCTTACTATAGGCCTTTGCTACTGGAAGCCGCAGGGCTGCTTCTCAGACCATCCGGGATCAGGGTGTCTGATTGTCTGAAGGAAAACCTCTGGGAGAGGTATTTTCTCAAGTCTTGAGCCGAAACCAGTTTGCGGAGAACTATCCTCATCCCACTCCAAACTCATTGTAAAAAGTACGGAGAGCTGACTTTGAACCATCCATTGTTTCAACAGCCCCTGGCTTCTGACACCTGACCTTTCAGCAAACTGAGGAGTGTTTCCTAATCTTCAACATGGTCTGAATGACTGGCTCCACAAGCTCTCAGGACTGTAGCTTCAAATCGCCAAAATGAGGACAAACTGGGAGAGGGGTTCTTTTAAGAGAATACGTTCTCCAAGGAAAGGCACCACGGAGTGTCGACGAGCAGGTTGAGGAGATCCAAGTACCATGCGCTTTGAGACCAGACTGGAGCAGTGAGAATCACCAGGAGGCCTTTTATCTTGTTCTTGAGAAGGTGAGAGATGAGAGGAAATTAATGGAAGACCCGCAGAAACTGGAAGTCAGTCCAGGGAATTACGAGAGTATCCACTGTTTGAGCCTGGGGATCCTAAAACCTGCACACAAAGTTCAGGAGTTTGTGGTTGATTCTGGACATCATGAGATCAATGTCCAGGTGACTTCAATTTTTGACAAAGTGTTTGGTAACTTGGGAATGTAACTCCCATTCTCCTGGGTGTACGGTCTTCCTGCATAGAAAATATGGTATCCAGTTGTCCACACCGAAAGAGCTGGGAGGCAATCTTCAGCCCATGTCAGGATTCTCGCTGCCTCTGCCATCAACACATTGCCACAGGGCCCGCACCTTGACCATTTATGTATGTGATAGACATGATGATTAGTCAGTGTAAAAGGTCTATTGATTTGTATAAACCAAATGTATTCTGCTATTGTAATGACTTCAGGCTAATGTGGAACTCTGCTGCATAAGAGTTAAAGGTCATAGTATTACATACTGAGTGTTTTCCTAGCCCTCTCCCACCCCCCACACAGACACTGTTTAAACAATGGCTTGTCATGCACACAGAAATTCCTTCAGCTAGGACAAAGTCCGAGCTACATCAAGACTTGAGGAAGGGTGGGCAGAGAGGCGGGAGATTCTATATGATCCGACAAATGAGAATCCTATATGTTACTGATGTAATCTGTTGTACGCCCATTAAAGGGCAGGTGTTATGCTTTACAATAAAAGGGGCTGTCTGGGTGTTTCTGCCCAGAGAGCCATTTTGGATATGAGACTGATAGCTTGTGTCTGATCTGGTCGATGATGTGTGCACACTATACAATTTGGAAGCTACAAAATACCCCGAAACCTGCTGGAGAAAACCATAATCCAGATCATGTACATGACAGTCGTGTTGGACTGGATCTGAATGGGAAGACCAGTTAGCTGGCTAGCTAAGTGTTGAAGTGACGGGAGAAAGGTCCGTAGTTCCATCATGTGTATCACAAGAGTCGACTCCCTTACTGTCTAAATGTCTTGGGCTGTGAGCTTTAACAGCGTACCCTCTTCCCCAGTCAGAAGCTTACACTTCTACACTGAAGCAGCTGTAGGGCAAACTAAGCTAGCTCCTGTACTGTTACACAGTAGCGAGTATTGCCGGCATCGCTCACAACATTGCCGGCATGGAGGTAGAGCAGCCGGGGAGTGTTCTTCCTCTACCAGCTTCAATTCATTGTAAGAAGACAGTTTTTTTAAAAAGTGAACTGCTGTTTACACTGAATAGCTCGTTCAGTTTTGTGCATGCAGAAACTGAACAATTCTCATTCAGATTGCTGCATGCATTTACATGGGATGATCATTCATATGCCCACAGGAATCTGAACTATTCTGAACGTTAATATTTCTGTGTAAATGGACGATTAATCCTTCTCTAGTGTAAAGTGTAAACAGTATAGGTCAGGAAGTGATCATAGGGGTTTACACTAAATGAGTTTGGACTGGGATGAGGAGTCTAAAATGTACAAACACTTGACTATCAGATGTATCTTGCTCCTGGGAGTCCATAAAGCTGCGGTTGGATTAAAGTATCATTCAAACGAGTGTAAAGGAAGAATTGTTAGGTCTAAATGCAATCGCTGAATGAGAATCGTTCACTTTTCGCTCAATTTAAACAGCAATGGTTTGGTCCTTCGCATTTGCTAAACAAGGGACTGGACGATTCTTGTTTGAACGAGCCAACATTGCATCTACCTGTCTAAGCAGGCTGCCCGAGTACAAACAAGTTAGCAGCGACATCACTCTTTCATACAAGAATCGTTTCATGTAAAAAGGACCATTAGTTAGACCAGAGAGCTAGCCAGTGGTAATAAGACACAAAAGACCAGGTGATTGCTGGCAGGGCCACATCTACAAGTTGCTTGTCCATATGGTATAACACCTTAAAATGTGAAAGGCCACCTGCTCAGAAATGATCATTTGTATTCGGAAGGGCAGAATCCAAAAACTAAAAATCATATGGCCAAACAAACAGCATGAAATCTCCATTTCCAGTACACTGCAGTATACACAGAGGTTGCGCCTTTATAAGACATTTTGATATTTACCCAATCACTGTCATAAATTATAACTGTATCTGCTGCTGTCAAATTGATTCCCAGGCCTCCTGCACGTGTGCTAACCAGGAAAATGAAAACATTAGGGTCTGTATTAAATTCTCTCATCTGTAAAACAAGAAAATAAAAAATGCTCATTAATAAGCTGACAATTACTCATGTAGCTCAGAAAGCCACCATTTTAACTACAGTGACACTAATACATAAGCCACAACTAATGTGTATAGGAATCAAAAAACAAATCTAATGTACACCGTGTCTCGGGGCCTCTCCAATTTCAAGAAGTAGGTCTGCCGTCAGCAAACACATTCATGGTGTGAGTATTGCAGAACTAGTGGCACTCTCTACTTTCATAAAAGCATGTTCAGGTACCTTAAGATATCAGTGAGACACACAAGGTGATGGACATTCTATGTATGCCTAGTAAAGGCATTGATCTCACAGCTCTAACAGCTTACAATCCCAACTTAAATTGGAAGTAGGGAGGTGGCGGTTTTTCAATTTAAGAAAGAAAAAAAAAAGTCAGTTCATGCTAAATGTTTATATTACAAGTCACAAAAAAGGAATTTAAATCAGTTCTCTGTTCTGATCAAGTCAGCATGCTTTACACTGGAGTATATGGGTATGTCTATCTACGGGTGTTGGAGTCTAAGTTTTAATGTTGATGAAAGCTTCAAGAGGTTGTCCAGCTATGAGCGATTGATGGCTTATCCTCAGGGTAAGCCAGCAACAGCAGATAGCTAGGGGTCCACCAGTCAGGATTCCCCCTGATCAGCTGCTTGGCTTGATATTACAGGAAAAGTTCCCAAGTGATATCAAGTCGGGCCACTGCAGTTGGAATGGAACCATCTGCTTCCACCACAAGTCAGCTTCATGCCCAAGTGTACCAACTATGTGAACAGCTGATATGCAGTGGTCCTTAATGAAGGACCCCTGCCAACCTGCTATAGGCCATTAATAGGTCATAACTGAACAGTCTTCAAGAACTTCAGCGAGATTTGGAGACGCAACGTGGATGAAGACGTATCGTAGATCTGGCCAGCCCACCAGACCGGTCAGTGCGATTTACATACAGCGCAGGAACTTTATAAACAAAGATTTCTCAAGAATATGTGTAATATATATACATACATATATACATACACACACAATTATAGCACTGGGCTTACTATACTGTAGCAAAAATTGATGACAGGGTTCCCTTTAGCCCAGAAAACGAATAGGATGCCAGCAGGAACCCCCCCAAAAAACCCACACAATGTTTGGACTCAATGAGTCTTTAATGGGTAGCAATTATACAGTAAAGTGTGTTAGGACATTACGAGCAAGGACAGCAAGTGTTCATAAGATGAAATGATAATCACCTGTCAAGTTAACGTCTACTAAAGCTGCAACTTTAACTAAGGTAATTGCAGTGAATGACAATGATTTTATATATATATATATTTTTTTTTTTTACAATTAAGCTTCATTTAGACCAGTGTGGACAACACCTCTGTGGACAATTAATAGTTTGCATGGCAACCACCAATAGGAAATAAAATCTTACATTTTCTTCTCTTTCTGTATAGGACATTGATCCATCCAACCTGCAAAACTTATACTTTCTGTAGTAGCAGTAGTCTATTAATATATCCAACATCATTGTCATCTGGGAAAAGATCAATATCTAAAAATGTAGAAAAGACACGAAAGCTCGTATTAATTACATCTAATCAGCTGTTCAAAAATGTGGTTTAGAAGCACATCCAAAGAATACTGAAAGATGTATCATATTTTGTCACTACAGTGAAATAGTGTGCGTGCGTGCCAATACCTGCGGAGGCCATTTTTCCCTGGCGTGCAGATCAGACATGAGCAAAAGCACAGTTCGTCCTTAAAATACTATGCGTGAAACCAATATAAGGCGTATTTTTCTTCTTACCTTGTGCCCTCTTTTCTTCATCTCTGGCAGCATACGATCTAGGACTAAAAACTTCCCTGAACTGTTTATCAGTTCTTCATCTATCTAGGGTACAAAAACCAATACAAAAACACTGTCAGAAGAACTCCAAATTATACATTTAAGCTATACTATGAAAATTTTTGGTCTGAGAAAAAAAAAAAGACGCAAACTGTTCATACACTTGAGGCAGTTCAATAGCATTCATGTTATTTTATGTACACATTCCACCTGTTCATTTAATCTTACTCACTAAACACAGTGATCCAAGAACCAAAAACAGCAAAAAGAGGGGGAACAAAAAGCCCAAAGGAGCGCAACATAAACACAGTATGTAATAAAATATTGCTTTAAAAGCATGTACAAATATGTCATCTGTTATGTAAATTTATGCTTTTTTGCTGGACTAAAGCTACAGATACTCAAAGCAACTAGCAGAACAATGAAAGATTTCTGAACCTAAAGTGAAATCTGAGTAGTGATTAATGGACATTGCACCCACTAAAATCTTAGCCTTTTCTGGGCAAGGAGGGGGAGAATACTGTATACAGAGTGACATTGTGGTGTTTAACGGGCAGCATCATTATGTACACCGTTTATAAATGAACCCTTTGTGTTGTTTATCCTAGCTTTAAAAAAAAATAAAAAAAGCTTACCTTAAACTCTTGAGTCACTGGATCAAGGGGATATTCAATCAAATAAGGATGGTTACAGCACTTTCGGAGCAGCATCATAACGTTCTTCATTTTGAGGTTTACCTCTGCATCCACTGGCATGACCACATCACTTTCAAGTCTGTGGATAAAGGACATTAGGCATCAATTTAAGGTGTGGTAGACTGGTCCACAGTTACAGCATCTGTGCAAGCTTTGACAGGAGCGTACCTTTCTTTTTCTACTTGTTGTGGTTGTTGCAGCATGGCATTAATAAGTTTTTCAATTTCATCCGTAGTATCCTGTTCATTGTAATTAATTACTTTACGGCTTCTCCTTTTCGTTCTTCCTTTGGAATTAATGACTATGTTTTCTGAGGACTAAATATAGTTTTGTGTCAGAACTGAAACATGTACCATCTTAGAAGTACTTGCTTTACTAAATACCAGTTTTTGAAATTTTTGTATTCTAAACATGCCCAAAATTCTGTCAATTTGTATAGTGATTTGAGATCTTTAATGCAGGGCCTTAAATACTTTGCAGAGACATTGATTTAGAGGGCAAAAAGCTGGTTGCCTGACGCTACCACCAGAGCGCTCATTTCCAACTGTTATTCATTGAACTCTATACCTTTATACAACAAAATTGGCAGATGCAAGCAGCATGTAATAGCTATACAAGTGTATCAGAAATAATCAGGACTGAAAATTGTCATTGTTTCAAGGTGGTAGAGGACTAAGAATGGTGTACTACTACTACTATTTTTTTCCATTCGTGTAGTTTTTTAGGGCTGTGTTTTGAAAGTGCAGCAAGCACTACTGGTGTTACCAGTAGTACATAGACCAAGAACATTTAATACCTTATCCTGTCCCAGCATTTTCTCAATGGTCCGGTTTACTATGGCTGTGTAGAAAGTCTCTTGTTTTTTTGTGAGTGGTGCATAAACGACAACCTCCCTCTTTGGAGGGACCTCTAATGCTACATCACTTTTCAGTCTTCTCAACAGAAAAGGGGTGAGAATCTATTAAGAAACAGAAATACAAGCTTGTGATCAATGCAATAGAAGTGGAGAGAAAAACCATTTAAAAATTTTTGCCATTGATTAGATGTCCATATTTCACATGAAAAACCTCTACAGTTTTAAAATGCAATATTCTCCAAAAGTTTGTAGTCTTTACCTGGTGCAACATATGTAAAATATTCTGTTCTCTTTCGTTGGCCACAAGGTCTTCAGCATTCTGCGTTAGGCCAGTAATATCAAACCAGGACTCAAAACTAGGGCACAAATTATTAGTTTTAGTGTAATAGAGTAAGAAACCCAAGTGGATACCTAAACACAACCATAAGCATCTCTCCATCACATTTGGCCTACCTATAATCATTTTTAGTATTCCTCAGGTGTGCCTAAACAGAGCACAAGGTTTAAAGTTATACCATGTTGTGACATGGATCATTACTAGCTTTGTAACTTCAGATTCTACACTAAAATAAAATTGGAAGCCTTAGGGCTCATTTACACGCTACGATTTTACCCGCGATGAATGGTATCAATAAAAGCACATGGATTTTGAGTGATCCAGTCACATTAGCGTATATACATTGCGTGCTCTATTTTACTGCATAACATGCATGAACAGACCTATTGTTCTCTATGGGGAGTGTATGAATTTGCTGTTCATATATGCAATACCACTATAAAAACACAGCAGGGTTTTGTTTTTTTTCTCTAAAGCATGCATGAGATGTTGCCATGCACAGTGCACCATTGCTGCCATATGCGGCAATAGCCGGCTCTCAGAGCGGTATAACGTTGTGAGATCTACGCAATGCCCATGCAAACAAGCCCTTAGTTTTACTGCTGCTCTGTGTATAATCACTTTAGGCTTTTTTCTTTATTATAAACAATTTAAGGGTTTACCTTTTGAGATCATCAAAAACATCTGGTAACAGGAAGTTCAGCAGAGACCACAGTTCTGCCAAATTATTTTGCAGTGGTGTTCCGGTGAGAAGTAGCTTGTTGTCAGACCTAAACTGCTTCAATTCCCTAATGAGGCGACAGTTCATGTTTTTGATCCTATGCCCTTCATCCAAAATCATATACTTCCAGGACTTATGCTGTAAATCAAGGACCAAATTAGAATATTTGGCTTCTTGAGCAAAATGTTTTTTTTATAATATACTAGTTTAAAGTACCTGCAAAAGTTGACGATCTCTCATTGCAATCTCAAATGAAGTTATTACAACAGGATGAATTTGCAGTGTTCCTTCACGTTTGCCTATTTTCTTTACCAGCTCATGGCGTAACGCTGCAGTTCCATGATACAGGAGTACAGGAATCTGCAAAAGATTAACACGAGCACTTTTGGAGGTCTTGTTTCTATTCACATACAATACCGTTAAAAACAAAAAATTTCTAAACCCCAAAATGTATTTGCACCAACATACCTCACAGTACTGTAAACCTTTCACCATTCCTTTTCCCTATGGAGCCCACCATCTATATTCCCCCCTCTCAGACACTTAAGTGGGTTAAAATTGGCTTGATACAAAATTTGCTCAGCAGTATATTTTGGGAGGAGTGAGAAAAACCTGGAGTACCAAAAGTGGGATTAAACACTAAAGTTTGCAGGTCCTCAAAGTTATGGTACCCCTTCAAATCAGCTGGAAGTGTGAAAGCATTTGCCACATGTTAGCTGTAAGTCAATAAGGGAGAAAGGAAATGCAAGTACCACTTGAGATTTTTGCTGTAAAGGAGATAGAATACCTCTGCAGCGCCACCTATTGGAAGGCAGCATTCCTGCAAATCAGTGTTAGACTTTATACAAGCCTTGTAACAATGACTGGGAATTGAAAGCCAAGTCAGAATCCATACACAGACAGCTGTCTTGGGGCGTTTGCCCCTTATCAGTGTGCAGTAGGTTTCTGGCTTGACTAGCGAGAGGCCTGTGACGTGGGTAAGGAACGCTATCTTCTCTCCTTAGGGAAAGCATCTAGAATGTGAGTGAGGAGACATAAGGCGATTTATGCTCCTCTGGGTAATATGCAAATAAGGAAGATGGAACAATACCTCCGCAGCGCCACCTATTGGAGGGCACGCACGCACACACGCACACAGCTGTGTGAAAGTAGTCTTAGATGTTATTGTTAATACAGAAGCATGAATGGGGAAATGAACCTACTCTGCTTACTACACAAATCAAAATAGTAAAAAGTTATTTTTCTGCAGGAATCTTTGTTCCTTGCCAGAAAAACAATTGCACTGCGGTGGATGGATCGTAAGAACCCCTCACTCTCAATGTGGAGGAAGCTTGTCAATTCGGTGGTGCCATATAACTATATAGTCTACAAGGGACGCAAGTGTCCTGGGAAATTTGATAGAGTGTGGGGTCTGTGGTGACTCCCCTCTCACGTTATATTCACCACAATTAATGACTTCATCCATTCTGGAGCTCAGACGTGCTCGCTAGTGGATACATGTTCTGGAGCGGGACCTGTGGCCTCTGGGATTTGGTCTGCTTATCTGATTTTAAAGCATTAAATCGTTATTTTTGCTGTATCAGGGGGACTGAACCTCCCTACCAATCTAACTATACAAGGTTATGTAAAATTTATGTGCTGCACCTGTCTATGACTATGTTCCTTAGGCTACTTAATTTTCAATAAAACGAGTTTAAAAAATAAAAAAAAAAATAGTAAAAAGCTTGTTTCTTTTTTTACCTTGGGACAAAAGCGTTTAAATTCCGACATCCAGTTAGGTAGAGTTGATAAAGGGCCACAAACGAAGAAAGGCCCAGGTACACCTCTTTCAATCATCATTGCTATGGTAGCAATACACTGGACAGTCTTTCCTAGACCCATTTCATCAGCCAATATGCCATTGATACCATTTTCCCACAGCATCTGTGCAGAAGATAAAGATTATATTATGTATTTATCAAATGAAATATCAAAATTCTCTTTTTACGATCATAAACACTGATGGATTATATTAGAGCATATGGAAGCCACATGTGGGGAAGAGGAGAGAAGTCAGCATACTAAACACCTCCATCCATTAGCTGGACAATACATCTAGAAAAAAAACCATTGTATTAATAGCATAACTTTCAACATGCAAGCGATTTCAGCTGAACACCATGGGTCACATTCCTGCCAGTATCCCCAGAAATTAAATGGAGTCCACCAGAACAGAAGACATTTTCTGTTCTGGGTCAGAGAGAGGAACCCCACCTTGATGAAAGGCATTGGCCCATATGAAATGCTTTACCATCCTTCCTCCATTTTTGATTTCTCCTCCCCACTTTCAAAAAAACCAAACAAAAACCATTTGTGTTCACTGGGGGACACAGCAAGACCTTGGGTATAGCTCCTGCCACCAAGCCAAGACAGTTGCGCTCCTTTTACACTGCACGATTCTGATTTGCACAAGCGAACTAGTGACATGATCAGCTCGGTCGTACAGCCTGTTTAGACAGGCAGATTCATCGCAGAATCATACATTTCCCATGTGAAACATTAAGGCTGGGTTCACACAGGGCGGATTTGCCGCGCGGAATTTCGCCGCACCAAATCCGCCCGCAGCCGCTAATCTCGGGATTAGCCAGCCATGTGGACGAGATTTCTCAGAAATCTCGTCCACACGGGATGGGCAATCCGCTGCGGTAAGTCCGGCTGAAACCGCGGCTGCGGTTGCCGCAGCTTCAGAATATGCAGCATGTCCATTCTTTTTTTCATTCCGCTGCGGCCGCGCTCTCCTCTTTGGGAGCGCCGGCCGCAGCGAAAGAGCGAGCGGCCGGGCAGCTTCAAAGCTGCGGCGGTTCTCTTGGCGGAAATCTCGCGGTTTTTGCTGCGGCCAAACCGCAAGATTTCCGACGGGAATCCGCCCTGTGTGAACCCAGCTTAAAGGGCTTAAAACAGACCGACAAGTAAACAAGCCAACGATTTCTAGTCCTGCAGAAACTGCATGAACAAAAAAAACAAAAAAAAAACAAACAACCAGAGCGTCTGCAGAGAGCAGCGCAACACTCACCTGCTCCCGCGGCCCCGACTTTCACGTGCCAGCGCATGTGCAGAGCGGAGCCGGCGGCCGGTGAGTGACGTTTCTGTGCGGGGCTCTGCAAGTACTAGTCATAACTGTGATTGTGAAGATACCAGGTGACTGATATTTGAGAACCTAGTATAACCATGTTAGATTTGGACTGATATGCAATTATCCTTCTAGCCATATGAAATGGTGTAGTGACATACTGTAAAATGACACCTTCGTAAGAAAAGATGAGGCCAGTCTGATGCTCCACAGACTGATCCTGATCTATATAGCGTGATCCTGCAATTGTGGTATGGAGGGTACTACTGTGGGCCATGTGGATACTGTGTAACACAGCAATATAGCTACTCCTCCATGAAGGGTGAAAAGTAGAGTTGAGAGAACATACTCTGCCGAACTTGATGCTCGTTCGAGTATTAGCGTACTCGATAGTCCTTGCTACTCGAATGAGCATCAAGCAGTGTTTGACCACGCGCCAGTTTTTGGTTCCTTCCCGCTGTGAAGTGCCTGTTTTGGCCCCTCCCTGGTGCGCGCTGGCAAGAGAGCAAGAGCGAGACAAACCCAGGGGGAAAAAAAGCTCGGGACCCAGCGTCCCACATACAAAAATGCTCGAGTCTCCCATTGTAGTCAATGGGGTTCGGTACTCGAGTAGAGCTCTCGAATTTTACGAAAAACTTGACTCGAATAACGCGGACCCGAGCATTTGGGTGCTTGCTCATCTCTAGTGAAAAGTGATCACTTATGGTAATGAGCACTGCACAACCATGTCCTGTATGGAAACTAGTGGTAAAACAGTTATGCAAACAATGTAGTATGGCTGTTTGAGATTGTCACCATTACCTTACAGGGTAGTTGTAATACAATTGTTCCACCCACTGAGTTGGGGGGAGGTGGCCTAAACTTGCAATCACTGCCTAATCTGTCAAATACCAAGTTGAGCAGCAATACCAGCATTCACAGTTAAGATGTATTTTTGTACATCAGGGACCACCTCAGATGTTCAAGGACTGAAGTTGAGAAACCCTGCTGTAGAGTATTTAACAGTGTGTACCTTTAGGAAAAAGGGACCTGACTACATTTATTTTTTACTCTGCCTTGTCTATTCTTTATTACTATTATTTTGTAGTCTACGTACATTGAATACCCATTACATGAATAACTCCTATGTTTAAAGGCCAAAAAGGACAGAAAGTCCTAAAACACCAAACTGTAGTTACCCTGAGCCACTCCATGCCTTCTACTTGGTACCACCGCATCACACCACCAGTGAACTGCTTTGGCTGCTGGTAAGGAATTGGTTGACCATCCACTTTCCTCACAGGATCAAGAAGATGTTTAGCACTCTGTCTTACAGCTTGGGACAGTCGATCTTTAATAACAGAGTTGGAATCTCCATTTTTCTCTATTTCTTCACTAGTTAATTTGCAAGAAGCAGCATCATCCTGCATGGGATGAGACACACTAGTAAATAAAACTGATGAATACAATGGAATCTTAGAAAATATGCTGTCTTGTATGGATACATACCTCAGACTCTTGCTTGCACTTTTTGGATGCTGATATGATATCCTAAATATAAGAGACCAGACCATAGTTAGTGTCACCACGAGAAGTGCATTTTTCTTTTTTTTTTTTACACCAATCACTTTTACAGCATGAAAGCTGAATATAGAAAAAAAAAAAAAAAAAAAAAAAAGCTTACTTCTTTTGACATCACATCTGAAATAGAATACGTTTCATCCCGCGGCCTTTTCCTTTCTAAAAAAATAAATACATAAATAAGTTTACATTCAACGCATACAGCACCAGACTTCTGCATGCACCACGTTTTAGCTTCATAAGCCCAGAACTTGTAGTGATCTGCTATTCTACCACCCCATAAGGTCAGTTTCACAAGTGTATTGCAACACCTCTAAATTGATCTGTACTTGCAGTCATTGGTTTTATTTTTTTACTAAGTGAATACAGAATAAAATGACCATAGGAAAAAATTTTTATTACCAGTGCATGCAAAAACGCAATATTGCTGACATACGTTTGCATCTGTACTTTAAAGATTCGGTGGCAGCAGAGTTTTGGTGTAAAATAAAATCCTTCTAATTCTTTATTTCTCCCATGTTTTAAAAGTGACGTTTTGGCCTGAGGAGGCCCTTTATCAAGCTCATTAGGACCTTTTCAGGCTGATCACCACTTTTAAAACATGGGAGAAATAAAGAATTGGAATGATTTTATTTTGCACCAAAACTCTGCTGCCACCGAATCTTTATTTCTGCTATTGATCTAGAATTGTGGTTCAGAATTCTACAGTGGTTGTGCATGGATCCTGCCTCGCCTGGACTGGCTACTACATAGTGCTGTTAGTAACTTTATTTGCATCTATATTTTTAATTGCTTTCTATAAATGGTGTATTTTCACATAACATGGACACCAGTAAGTGCTTGCTGCACTTTCAAACACACAGCTCTGAAAAACACCAGCAATTGGGGGGGGGGGGGGGGGGGGGGAGATACATTTACAATAGCTCGATATTAATGTCAGCAGAAGACAAAAAAAAAGGACCAAATATGGGCTACAAATAGGCAGAATTTTACTGCACATCCCATTGCGTACTATCTTCACGTTTGAACACCCCTATATCTTTGTGTATTTGCACACCAAAGGTCTTCATTTCATGAACCCCCTCGGTGTGCAAGTAGAGAGCATATTCTATTTTTTTTTTGTGCCCACAAAAGGAGAGAAAAAAAAAAAAAATCAAGAAAAAACCCCGCCAGCATATTCAATTAAAGGGGTGGTCTCGCGAAACCAAGTGGGGGTATACACTTCCGTATGGCCATATTAATGCACTTTGTAATGTACATTGTTCTAAGTTATTCCACTTACCTGCTCCGTTGCTAGCGTCCTCGTCTCCATGGTTCCGTCTAAATTCGCTGGCAGCTTGCTTTTTTAGACGCGCTTGCGCAGTCCGGTCTTCTCCATTCAGCACGAGCCGCTTCAGTGTGCTCCCCGCTGTGTGTCACTGCTCGGGAGCGCGCTGAAGCGGCTCGTGCTGAATGGAGAAGACCGGACTGCGCAAGCGCGTCTAAAAAAGCAAGCTGCCAGCGAATTTAGACGGAACCATGGAGACGA